>NW_020664563.1:11561362-11642468 GCF_002925995.2 Terrapene triunguis | reverse complement strand
GGGAGGGAGGGAGTGATTTCTGCTGCAGGGGAAGCGGAGGAGGGGCTCTCTCTGGCTGTCGGAGCCCCATGTAAGTGGCACCATCCGGCCGGCTGCCCTGTTAGCCGCGCGCGCTCTGCATGGGGCGGGGGGAGGGGGAGAGTCTGGACATTTACAAATTCCCCCCGGACGCTATTTTTAGCTCAAAAAGCCGGACATGTCCGGGGGAATCCGGACGAATGGTAACCCTACTCATGGGGTCCTAGAGCCTGGGCTCCAACCCAAGCCTGAATATCTACACCGCAGTTTTACAGCCCCGCAGCCTGAGTCCCATGAGCCCAGGTCAGCTGACACAGTCCAGCCACGAGTGTTTAATTGCATTGCAGACATAGTCCTGGTGTGGGAACTAAACCCACAAAACTCCAGCCCAAATGCAGGAGTGCTGCCAATTGAGCAACAGCAGCACTTCACCATTATGTGAAGTATTGGCAGATGGGGAGAGACTCCCCTGAGAAGCTGCAACTGTTCTCAACCGCCACCTACCAGATTCTGCCTTTTACTGGGAAAGGAAGAGTGACTTCATTTCTTTTACCTCCCCGTTCCCCATTTTCTTTGCCCCAAACAGGCAGATATGGCTTTGCAAGAGAATTAATTACAGCTGGAAGCTAAAATAGGAAAATAAAATTAAAAATACTAAACCACAAGGCTTCTTCTATTGCTTTTTCCTCTGCAGAATTGAAGATGGATGAGGTGACCTGGGAAAACTGGCAGATGGAAAACCCATTACAGATGTGAGGTTTGGAAAAATGGCAAAGGAACAATATGAGAGCTGTAAATTTCAAGTTTTGGGGTTAAAAATATATTGCCTAGCAACAAGAAACCAAATAGGAAACAAGTAGCCCCATGAGAGAGATGCTTTAGAATCCCTACCCAAGGTGAAGACTGCATTACCAGAGACCTGAGCGGCTGCTATTCTCCCAGCTAAAATTATAGCACAGGAGAGAGAGAGATTTAATCTCTCTTTTGCATTTACACACACATCTGTGTTCACCTTATTCTGTGAGAGAATGTGAGCACACGCACACACACTGTACATGCACAACCGGAACAGAATCTGTTGTGCACCCAAATGAATTCAACTAAGAAAAGATGCCTCATGACATGCTTAAATCTCTTCCAGCATCAGCTCTACTGGGGCATAGAATCATTGCTTCCATATGCTTGACCCTCACTACATGGTCCAATGCATTTTTATACCATTTCATAAATCCTTTTCTAATACCCATGGCTTATCAAAGCATGGATGGCTCTACTCTGTTTCGACGGGGAAACTAGTCCAAATCTTATAGGAGCAAATGCTAAAATCTCTGCCCAATACTTCCACTATGGAAAGACAGTAACAGAGAGGAAGGGGAGAACAGAATTCGAAATGGAACTTAAAGGGACATTGTCAGCTATGGGAAGTCAGAAAGCACCATCCTTTGACAGTTTCTTCCTTTCTCTTGTTATTTAATATCTGATTCATTCTAACACTAGAAATGCAAAGAAAAGTAATGTGTTTACAACTTACAATCAAGCCAGCGCACAACTCAAGGCCTCTACAGTAACACACAGAGAACTCATGCACCATCAAACAAAAACTTGCAACAAAACTTTCCTTTTAAAAATAATTTCCCTTGAAAAGCTTGAAAACAACACTTCTTCCCCAGCTATTTTTGTCTCAGCAAAGGGTCAATCAGCTGTCAAGTAGTTCCTTGGGTAACTGCATCCTGGCCCATCAGGATATGTTGAGTCAGTTCAATCTTGTGTGTGGTGCATCGCTGAGTCTCTCTCTCTCTCCTTGCTGAGGGAGTTGTCCTGGGGGGTATTGTGGAATAAGCCAGAATTTCCCTTGTTCAGTTTTGCTCCTGTAGCTAAAGGGACACTTTTAGGTTCACATTTTTGCTTTTGTAAAAAGCAAGATTTACAAAAGCTAAAATTAACCGAAATGTTCCTGTGAAGGTTAAAACAGCTGTTTGGATAGAATTATTCCTCTGCAGCACTTGTAACCAAAACACTGCAGCATTGACCTACTGCCCAACAGTCAGAAAGTGAACTTGATTAGAAACAGACTGAAAACTAAGTGAAAGGAGCAAGTCTAGTTCCACCATGGAGTGGAAATACAAAGAATGAACAAACAGCTTTTAGTTCTTCCTTTTTAATCTTCATTCTCCCCACCCTCTCCCCCTTCTTTCCCCCCTTTTTAATTGGCAAAATCGAAACCAGAAGAATGGGGGATAAGAGGGGAAAAGGAGGAAAACCTGAAGATTGAAATGAGTTGATAAAAATTTGAAAAAAAAATCCATATAGATAAGGAATCATTACTTCTTAAAACCTGCAGAACAAAATGTTCAAATTTTCTGAAATTCCTTTAACATTTTTCAACCAGCTCTAGTTAAGACAGAAGATGCCTCCAAAAGAGAAGAGTTTTTATTGTTGTATGGGGGTGTGTGTGTCTGTGTGTGGTTTTTTAAAATAAAATATGGAGAAATAGACTGACAAGGAGTTAGTTGCATACCATTGGGATTGCTACAGCAAATGCTTGGTGCCTTCTACTGATTTAAGGGTGTTGTTAGTGCAGATGCCTGTTAGGACAAACCTCAAAGAGTAGACTTCAAATGTAATTGGACTCTCTTCCTTCATTAAGATTCTTAAAAATCCAACAGGACCCACCCACTGCTTTATAGGTAACAAATACAAAGAGAGTAGAAATTAACCTAGCTGTATTTGCTGCCTTCCTTGTTTGTGCACCAGCCTAAAATGTTAGGTCAAAGCAACCTTTGGGAATAGAAGTTTGTGAATAACCTGACGTGGCCAAAATATTCATCTAGCAGAAGACCACACAGAGAGATTTCAAGTAGGCTGGTTAGTTTTGGCTGAGGTAGAAGGGGAGAATGCAAGTCGGTTTATAACAGAAAGCTACTTACCATTGTAAACGTGACTAATGAGGACAAATACATCGGTTTGTCCCCTTATTTTGCTTTTTGAGGAACATGGAGCAGGCCTAAGAAAAGGGCTTTGTTTCTCTCTCTTTCTACTTAATTTTCTTACCTTAGAGATATCAGGGATCCCAAGGGTTTTCTCTTCCCTACTTTTGCAAAAAGTTTTCCTTTGAAGACCCAGAAAAGTGGATTGACATTTTTTTAAGACCTGAATCAAAGACCAGGTTGTTGAATTTTATACAGCTAGAAGAAAGCTCTGTTAGTTAAACAGGGTTCACAAAAACAAAACAAAAAAAAAGTAAGAGTTTTGAACAGTTCAAATAAAAATAATTTCCTCTCTCAACTGCTCAGCTTTCACTTCCTTGGCACGTGATAGAACTCTACAAGTTTTCCAGTCACCCACAGATTTTGCATACAGCAGTAAATTTCAGGAAAAAAAATCCACACCAGTTCTACTGTTGCATCAACTGCACTGGTGTATTCAAGGTCCAAGTGGCTTCCAGCATTTTATTTCCTCATTGCAGCAGCTGAATCTTTACTGATTTGAAGAGAAAGATGCCAGAAGGTGACAGTCTTGTCTCCACTAGCGCTCCCACTGGTACATCTGGCAGGAGTGTTTTGCTAAAATTCCCTAGAGTAGACAGGGCCTTACAACCTTCCAAGGAAGAAAAGGGCAGTCAAAACCTGAGTATTTTATGAAAAAAACAAAAAACAAAAAAACCAAGAATTTTTCTCCCCCCAAAACAATTTTCAGGTCTTCATTTGACATCATCAAGAAGAAAAAAATAAAGCATAAACCCATTCCCTCCACCCCTTTGCCAGCCCCTTTTAATGACCAAGAGGCTACTCTTTCCATAATATCCCCCCTCATCCAACCGAGCACTGAGAGATTGGCCTGTGATGGCACTGCCGTGGAATCCAGCTCGCACTTTTCTGGCACAGAAGGTAGCATGGAAGGCATGGACAGAGAAGAGATGGGTTGTAGCCCACGAAAGCTTATGCTCTAATAAATTTGTTAGTCTCTAAGGTGCCACAAGTACTCCTGTTCTTCTTGCAGATACAGACTAACACGGCTGCTACTCTGAAACCTGACTGTACTGGGTAGCTTCTTGTAACCAGGAAGCCAATTTGCAGGCAGGAAAATATATACATTTGGGACCAAATTCATCCCCCTGTCAATGAGATGACACTGGGGATGAATTTGACCCTTGGAGTTCAATTAAACGAAAATATTCCCAAGAGTTTATCTACACAGAGTGAAAACACACTGCTAAGAACTGCACTCGAGCTAAACAGCTCTACAGTGTGGAAACTGAAATCCAATCAGATATTCAGAAGCATCAGCTTCTCCAAATGTAAAACGGCATTGCTGCTCTTGGATGGCGAAAAAGACTAAGCAGCCAGGGACAGGGCCACCCAGAGGATTCAAGGGGCCTGGGGCAAAGCAATTTCAGGGGCACCTTCCATAAAAAAAAGTTGCAACACTATAGAATACCATATTCTCGTGGGGGCCCCTGCGGGGCCCAGGGCCAATTGCCCCACTTGCCCCCCCTCTGGGTGCCCCTGGTCAGGGAACCAAGTGAGCTTGTAAAGTCTGGGAAGGCTCCCCTTCTTGGTGCTGCTGAACCCTCGTGGATTCAACACACACTCCGAGCAGAGGAATCAGATAGAGTGGGGGAGGGGAGGAGACTAGGAGTGTTTTTAAGATGTGCTTCTCTAAGTTTTCTGACTGCTCTTCTTCCTAGTGCAGCGGTTTTCAACCTGTGGTCCCCAGACCCCTGGGGGTCCGCAGACTATGTCAAAGATTTGCGACGGGGCCTGCATCTCCATTTGACATTTTTTAGGGATCAGCAAATGAAAAAAGTTTGAAAACCACTGTCCTAGTGAAAAGGTACCTTCCGCTAGATGTGAGAGTCTCCATCTGTCTTTTTGGATATATGCTGCCCTTTGAGTTTATTCATTTCTGCTGGAGGTTTTGCTTACATAGAAACAGCAGGATATTTTGGCAGGAGTTAAAAAAAAATCTCTACCGCCTTGCGCACTTTAAACACATACACAGCTACTACAGTAATGGCTGTATACATCCCAGAAGTTGGACTGATTTGGACCCACAGCAGAAAATGCTGAATGTGGTAGTATTTATTTTAAATATGGCATGAGGACATAATATTCAGAGGGGAGGCTTGCATAACACTGAAATTCTCCCTTCGCATGCTTTGCCCATTGCCAGCTATTCATAGTGCTCATCTAGCCCTCAACAGCCTCTTGCCCCCCTTCCTGGAGTCTCTGGTCTCTTCCCTCATCCCTATCCCTGGTATGTCTGTCCACTTAATTTGGTGGTAGATGAATGGGACTCTCACTGCCACCTGCTCTTCTCCTGAAGAAGGTGGCTGCTTTCCCAGAGGTGGCTGTGAGGAATGGAGAGGGGCAGCAGATAGACTGGTGAACAGGCAAGTGGCTTCAAAAGAGCCATCAAAGGCTTTTCCTGTTCCCCAGCATTAGCAGGAGCTTCCTGAAAGGGGGAGGGAAATTTGACCGCTTGCCCCATCTTTGTTAATCTTCTACTGTCCCTTTAATGCACCTTGTTTCTTCGTCTTCAACTTCTCCCACACAGGGCAAACAGACAGGGGCAAGACCTGACATCTCCCTGTGGGAGTAGTGGCTTTTGTGGGGTCTCTGGACTCGAGAGCCCAAGCTCCACTGCGGTAGGATTTATGATAATTGGTAAAGGACAGCCCAAGAGGTGCTTTATTACCTGCAATAAGAGACTACCAAAGAAGCCACATGGTAATATGCTAGCTTAGCTTAGCTTTGTTTCTTTAATTCTTGTGGGCAGGAATCTTGGCTAATGCTATGTTTTTCTTTCCCCTCCCACTCATCTATCTTCCATCTTGTGGCCTCCATGGCTACGTTAACTTCAATACACTATATGCTGGGGAATCATTCCACAAATGCTAAAGAAACTACAGCTGTTACCAAATGTAGTAGCCTGGCTGCTGGCAAACATGAGTCAACAGGAGCAGAATAATGATACCTAGGTCTTATATAGAACTTTTCATCAGTTGATCTCGAAGCATTTTACAGAAGCAGTATCATTATCCCCATTTCCCAGATGGGGAAACTGAGGCACAGGGAGGTGAAGTGACTTGTCCAAGGTCACCCAGTAGATCAGTGACAGAGCTGGGGATAGAACTCGGATCTCCTGAGTCTGAGTCCAGTGCTATTATCCTCTACACTGGTGTTTCTCAACCTTTTTGATACCAGGGACTGGCTTGCTGCCTTCCTAAACTGTGTCAGGGAGATCTCAGGGAGTGGTGCCAGTTCATGGACTGTTCATTGAGAAACACTGCTCTACACTACACTGCCTCCTATCACTACACTAGCTACACAGCAAATAGAAGATGGAGCCTAGGCTCCTGGTCTTGAACGTTAAGGGTAAATGTTGTGGAGCCATGCTTTCTCAGTAACACCGCTCCCTGGATCCAGACATTGAAGGTGTTGGATATGATAAGACTAATAGGAAACAGAACCTTTTCACTGGCCAGCCCACAGCTATGAAACTTCCCTATACAAGAGTCGAGGATGATCACAAACCCATTACCCATTTTCCTCCACTCTTTGACCTAGATTCTTACCATGTCAGATTCATCACTTCTGCATCCGTGAAGGGTGTCCAGTGTCTTTGTCCAAAGCCAACTCTGCAAGCCTGTAGTCAACAGGGACAGAAAATCCTTCCACTCACAGACTTTGACTGTTTTTTGAACCATGATATCGAAGGATAAACAGCTTTTCCTCCAGTAAGTATATATGTTTTATGATGCATTAAGCATTATGTGATTATGTCATGTCTTTGTTTCCTGGCTTTTCCTGTGTGAAGAATGGAGTCAGATAACCAGTCATTAAACATATGGAAAGTATACATATTTATAATATTATTATAAATCTTACCCCTTTACCCTCTGTCAAGCACTGGTAAATAAAGAATTCTGCCCCAACTTGTGCTGTAAATGCCACTCACAAAAAGGTCACCTTCTCAAGGGCAATCTGATTTGCCCACTTACTTCAGAAACATGTTCAGTTAAATATCCGGTGTTGCTCATTTGAACTGAGGGCACATAAAGAGGGCCAAGGAAAGGGCAGTTGTATTTTATTGCTTTTACAGCATCACAAATACTATAGGAGATAGATTGGCTGCCAGTGTAATTTAAACAAAAAACAGGGAGAGAGGAGGGGGTGTAGGCTGTTAATCTGAGCTGGAGGGTACAGTTGCTTTTTACAGAAGCAAATAAGCGTCTACTAATCTTCTAGGACTTGTCTGTACAGATGTTTCATTCTTCATAACACTTTTAGGTTTAACCCAGCTGTTGTAACTCAAGCCGTCACGTTTCTTTAAAAGAAAGCATCACCTACTCTGCCCACTGCAATGGTTTTAAAAGTTCACGGGGACAGAAGCATCCACCTTTCACACAAAGGACCAAATCCATCCTGGCAGTACAGACAGCAAACCTGCAGCAGGCAGCAAGAGAGCACAGCAGAAGTTGCCTCTCTCTTTGCTGGCTCCCCTTCTAACTGCAACAGGGCCATGCCATAGGGTCTCAAAGAGGAAACTTGATTCTCATGTTATGCATTCATGATTCTGAACTGACCACGTCTGCAGTTGCTCCCTCTTTTTCCCCCACTTATATTATTCCAGCTTGTGTATATGACTAGTGTCAGGAGTGAGCTTCCTCAGTTGACCCTGAAGTCTAGCCAGCCCAGCCTCCAAGCAGATTAACGAGGTTAGCTGGGTTGCAGTCGGACCACCTGATTGGCTGAAGGGAACAAGCAGGTCTGCTTTTGCGCTCACCAGCAGGTTGCCAGCTGCTCAATGCTTATGCCCGCAGCTGCAATTACTCCTGTGCCTACCTCGTGCGGAGCCTTGCTTCAGTTTTATTTCTGTCCTGCTACAGTCCTTTCCAGACCTACTTCCCTACTTGCTGCTGACTCTGGCCTCAACTCCTGGTTCCTGACCCTTGGCACCTGACTCCATCTCTGAGGCCTGGTCTACACTAGGACTTTAATTCAGATTTAGCTGCCTTAATCC
Organism: Terrapene triunguis; assembly: GCF_002925995.2. Taxonomy (NCBI): domain Eukaryota; kingdom Metazoa; phylum Chordata; order Testudines; family Emydidae; genus Terrapene; species Terrapene triunguis. Next base: position 11,634,425 of record NW_020664563.1, on the reverse strand, counting down.
GAATTAACCCTTCACCCGTCCACACTACAGAGCCAGTTAATTCGAATTAAAGGGCCCTTTAAATCGATTTCTGTACTCCACCTCGATGAACGGAGTAGAGCCTAAATCGATTTTGTTAATTCGAATTAGGGTTAGTGTGGACGCACACCACCGAATTACTGTGTTTAAGTTAATGGGGTAGTGTGGCCGCACACCACCGAATTAGTGTGGTTTAAAACCGAATTAAGGTGCTTAGTGTGGCCGCTCACAATCGAATTTATACAACCTGTTTCCCAAATTCGAATTATCTAAATTCGGATTAATCCTGTAGTGTAGACATACCCTGACTCCTGATTCGACTCCGGCTCCAACCACTAGACCCATCTATGACCCAGTTGTGACAGTTTGGGCAACTTGAAAGAACTTGTTTTATCTGCTAGGATAGACTCCATTAAAGCCAGCATCTCCTTGGCAGAGCTAGTGGGCACCTTGCAGAATCTACAGACCTGGTCAATGCCCTGCAGGTGCAGAATGCTGCCCTACAAGTACAAGCCGTACCACCTGTGACCCAGACCTACTGATATCAGGCAAGGGTATCATTGGCTAAGTTCTACGGTGACAGGAAAATTCCATGGGTTTCTAAACCAGGTGTCATCTCCTGTTTCTACTCTGCCCACAGACGTTTCCACCTACAAGACCAAAGTGGGGCTTGTCAGCTTGGTGACCGCAGAAGCATTGGCTTGGGCCTCTCCACACCTTGGAAAGTCTAGCCCTCTCTTGAATCAGATTGAAGAATTTGTCCAAGCCATGTCAGTGATTTTTGGCAACCCAAACCAAACGTGCACAGCAGAGGCCACACTTCAGACCCTAATGCAGGGACACCAGTTGGCTGCTAACTACACTGCTAACTTCCAGCGCCTAGTGGTGGTCACAGAATGGAACAAGGCACTCAGTGCCATTCTTTTCGGCACTGTCTCTTTATGATGACATTAAGGATGAGCAGGCTTGGATACAGCCTCTGACTGGCCTAAATGCTTTTATTGATCTGGCCATGAAAACTGACAATGCCTATCTGAATGCCGTCAAGAAAGGAGGGTGACATTCTGAGCCAGGCTGGTTTTGACAGCCCTGTCATGGGGTGCTCTACTCACTGCTAGGATGGCGCTTCCTCTTGGCTGTTCTGGGGATTAGCCTCATGAGGTCGATGTCCCTTCCTGTGGTTGCATGCTGTCTCTTTGCCTCTCTCTCTCTGTCTACAGCCCCTCTCTCGCTCCACGAGCTGCTGCTGCCTCTTCGTGACTTGGCCCTTCAGCCAGGTCACTATACAAGTTTTCCCTTTTCGGGAAGTCTTTCTTCAGCAATCTTGGACAGTCTTCCCATTCACTGGCCCATGGAGCCATGTCCTCAGTGGCTGGCAGGGGAACCCAGGCCTGCCCTTTACTCTGGGTTCTGGATCAGGGACCCTCTAGTCAGCAGCGAAGGTCGGTTCCCTTCTAGACTTTACTGCTTTCTCTGAGCTGTTTCCTCACCATCTGGCATTCCCCCACACCACTCTGGGTTTGCCTGCTTCACAACTCCCTCATCCCAGGGAGTAACTGTAGGCTACTTGCCTTTCTCACCCCAAACACACCTCCCTTCTCCCAGGGAGTGACTGCAGCCTATTTCCCAGCAGCCCCCTCTGCTTCCAATTTCCTGTCTTTATATTTCCAGTCCAGCTCTTTACTCCCTAGCTGGGCTCCCTCCCTGAGCCAGTGGATTGCTTTGCCACCTGATTCCTCTCAGCTGTGTCCTGTCAGGTTAATTAGCCCCCTTCTCAATCTACATTAACCCCTTCATGACCAGTGCAGGGTGAACACCCAATCAGAGACCCCAACCAACCAATCTCCTGTGTCCACACTGCAGTCTGAATCCCTACAGGTTGATGGGCCCCAGGATTGCCTCTCCAAAGGGAAGAAGACTCAACACTAGGCAGGTGGTTTCTGTTGGTATTGTGGACAACCTGGGCATTTTGCTCTGTCCTCCCCACTGAAGACCTGACCCACATCTTGATTGGGAAACACCCCAGCTGCAATATAGATACACGAGCTGGGTCGGTTTTCCTCCCCTTATTATAGCTCGCAGCGCCTGTACCTGTCCACAGGGACTCTTGAGGCATCCATCCAGTGGCCAGCACCCCTCCAGCTTCTGCTTTGTTTGTGGCACTCTTCCACACAGAAGTTCAATCTAGATCAGGGGTGGGCAAACTACGGATTGCCTCCCGTGGCACCACTGGCCCGGCGCCACTCTCAGATGCGGCCCTCAGGCGGGGGGGGCAGAGGGCTCTGTGCGCTGCCCTCACCTCCAGGCACTGCCCCCCACAGCTCCCATTGGCCGGGAACGGGGAACAGCGGCCAATGGGAGCTGTGGGGGAGGTACTTGGAGGCGCGGCAAGGGCAGTGCACGCAGAGCCCTCCGCCCCTCCTCCCCCAGGGGCCACAGCGCTTCCTGGAGTGGCGCAGGGCCGGGGCAGGCATGCAGGGAGCCTGCCCTGGCCCCGATGTGCGCCACTGCCACCCCGGAGCCCGCCCCCCAACTCCCTGCCCTAAGCCCCCTGCCTGCACCTCGCACCCCAACTCCCTGCCCTGACCCCCCTCATACACCCCACACCCCAACTCCTGCCCTGAGCTCCCTACTGCACCCTATAGCCCTGTGCACCCCAACCCCCTGCCCTGAGCCCCCTGCCGCACCCCAACCCCCTATCCTGAGCTCCCTGCTGCACCTTGTAGCCCTGTGCACCCTGAGCCCCCTACTGCACCCCACACCCCTCCTGCACCCCTGCCACACCCCTCCCGAACCCCAACCCCTACCCTGAGCCCCCTACTGCAGTCCGCACCTCTGCCCCGAGCCCCCTCCTGCAGTCTGCACCCCTACCCCCTTCCCTGAGCCCCCTCATACACCTCGCACCCCTCCTCTGCACCAATCCCGTGCCCTGAGCCCCTTCCTGCACACCGCACCCCCTCCCACACCCCGCACTCCCTCCTGCACCCCAACCCCCTGCCCTGGCCTTGCATACAATTTCCCCACCCAGATGTGGCCCTTGGCCCAAAAAGTTTGCCCACCCCTGGTCTAGATGCACTGGTTGATTCTGGTAACTTTATGGACTTGAAGTTTGCTTGGGTACATGGGATCCTGACATAGTGCAAGGCCATTCCTGATCTTGTGGAATCTATTGACTGGTCTCTGCCCTCTCAATAGGCCTGGTCACATGAGACACTGCGCCCTTGGAAGTCACAGCCCTTCAGGATCAATGCAAAACCCTGCAGTTTGGCCTGGTTCACACTGCATTTCCCAGTCATTCTTGACATCTCCTAGGTCACTAAGCATGAGCTGTATATTTGGTTGGGGTCAGGCACAGGCTGTTTTTTGCTCACCATTTTGATGGCACTCTTGTCTCACTGAACCCAGTTCCATGCCACAGCCCATCCATGGTTTAAACCTGAGGAACACCAGCCACCTAACCCCCCACCCCCCCGCCCCACGAAATCTGGAAAAGACGGGATGCCAACACTTTGGAGGATACAGCAAAATTCAAAAAGGGAGGGAACAGGTCAGCAGAACCTTCATCAGCACCTGTAGCTCCCTCAGTAGCAGGTGAAATACAGGGATTGACAGATGTATTCAATAAGAAAAAAGCCAATATACTATTGCCACATTGTCACTACAATTGCCCCATTGACCTCCAGACAGAAAATTGGGTTCCTTTTGGATACATCTATTCCCTCTCAGAGCCTGAGCTTCTGGCTCTCCAAGAATAACTCAGAGAGAATCTGTAAATGGGTTCATCCACACATCCATGTCCCTGTCCGGAGCCCTGATTTTCTTTGTGGCCAAAAAAGATGGCTCCCTGCACCCTTGTGTAAACTATTAAGCCTTGAATAAGGTAACCATCTGGAATAGATACACTCTACCACTTATCAGTGAGCTCTTCAAGAGACTTTGCTCTGCTAAAATCATTACCTAACTGGACCTTGGTGGAGCTTATAACCTGGTCTGTATTTGGGAAGGAGATGAATGGAAGACTGCCTTCCACATCTGATGTTTAAATAAATAAATAAATAAATGGAGATATCCTATCTCCTAGAACTGGAAGGGACCTTGAAAGGTCATTGAGTCGAGTCCAGCCCCCTGCCTTCACTAGCAGGACCAAGTACTGATTTTGTCCCAGATCCCTAGGTGGCCCCCTCAAGGATTGAACTCACAACTCTGGGTTTAGCAGGCCAATGCTCAAACCACTGAGCTATCCCTCCCCCCCCCAGTTTATACTGTGAGTACTTAAGTAATGCCTTTTGGATTGTGCAATGCCTCTGTAATGTTCAAACATTTCATCATTGATACCTGTAGAGACAAATTGGATGGGTTCATCATGATCAATAATATCCTCATCCTCTCCAAGAACCAGGTCCTCCACAAACAACCGCGCCTTGGAAACCGGGCTGGCTCCAGGCACCAGCTGAGCAAGCTGGGGCTTGGGGCAGCAGATTGTTGGAGGCGGCATTCTGCCCAATCCTAGGGCGGCACGGCCCCTTTTTTTTCTTTTGTTCCTGTTCCGCTCCGGCCGCCCTGTAGGGGGCGGTGGCACAGAGAACCAGAGCACCCTGCAGGGCAGTCCTCTTCCTTCCCTCCCCGCCGACTGGAGCAGAGCCCTCACGGCAGGCGGCAGGAGGCGGCGCGGCAGGAGGCGGCGCAGCGGGAGGGGCTGCGTGGCAGCGCCCCTGCTGTAGCCCTGGCCGCCCCCTTCTCTCTCTCTCCCGCCCGCGCCCTCCGCCTCCCCCCCCCCCGCCGGTCCCCCGGCCGCCACCCCGCGGGTTTGTTTTTTTTTTCTTGAGGCGGCCAAAAAGCCAGAGCCGGCCCTGCTTGGCAAGACACCACCAGAACCACCTTGATGCTAAGTTGGAGAAGTGTGAATTTGACCAGAGCACAATCGAGTTCCAGGATACATCATTTTGCCCAAAGGGCTGGCTATGGATCCACATAAGCTATCAGACATTTTTGAATGGGCAGCTCTGAGGGACATACAAGGGTTACAACAATTCCTCAGGTTTGCCAACTTTCACCAGCATTTAATCAATGTGTTTTCCTGCCTGGGAGTCCCTATGACAGCTCTTGGGAAGAGCGTCTGATTTGTCTTGTCTCCTGAGGCTCAATCCACCTTTGACCAACTAAAGAGAGCTTTCACCATGGGTCCCATCCTTGTCCATCCAGACCCCACCAAGCTATTAACAGTGGAGGCCAATGTATCCTATTTCGTCATTGGAACCATACTGTCACAACAAATGGGCCCATGTAATCAGCTCCAGCCATATGCCTTTTATTTGTGAAAGTTAACCCTGGCAGAAAGGAACTATGACATTTGTAATAAATTGCTACTGGAGATCAAGGCAGCCTTCAAAAGTGATGTCACCTCCTGGAAAGAGCCTAGTTCTTAGTTCAGGTCCTCATTGACCACAAGAACTTGAAATCTCTCTGCATGGCCCAAAACTTAAATCAGCATCAGATCCTCTGGTCATGATTCTTCACCTGATTAGCATTTGTTGTGACTTACCTCCTGAGTGCTAGAAACAGAAAGGCAGATGCCTTGTTCTGCAAAGATAAGTACATCGAACCCTGCACAGAACCTCCTTCAACAGTTCTTAACCCATCCAATTTTCTCAGTGGAACTGTGGACAAGAGCCTAATGTCCATCATTCAGTTCCTGCTGCCTCATGATCCATTCATTACTCAGATCCACCAGGCCTAGGACAATGCAGATACCCAGCCTGCTTCAGGTTTCCAATTACAGAATAAGATCCTCTATCATGGGGAATGTTTATATATCCCTGATGGACCACCTCAACTCCAAGTCCTGAAACTGCCATGAGATGCTGCTCACCAGTCACTTTAGGCAAACTAAAACATGGAGCTTGGTTTCACAAAGCTTCTGTTGGCCAGGTATGCATTACTTTGTCAGGAAATATGTAAGCTCTTGAGACCTTTGTTCCTGAACTAAGAACCCATACATGAAGCTACTTGACCTCCTCCAGACACTGCCAACCCCGTCCCAGCCCTGGTCCACCATGTTTCTGGACTTCATTGTGAATTTGTCTTGTTCCCACAGTTGCATGGCAATGCTGGTTGTGATCTATCTTTTGACCAAGGTGGCACATTTTGTTCCATCCTACGCAGTCCCTACCAGCTTAGAGACAGCTTGCCTCTTCTTAGAGCATTACTTCCAGCTCCACAAACTTCCAACTGGCATTGTCTGAAATTGAGGTCCATAATTTATTGCCTACTTCTGGGCATGAGTTTTTAAGCTTCTAGATGCAGCACACTTCTTACCTCATTGGCATAGACCAAAGGAACTGACAGAACAGGTAAATCAGATCATGGAGCCATACCCTCTGTTGCTTCTTAAATTATCAGCAGGACAGCAGGTCTGGTCATACACCTGCACCATATACAATGGGAGCTCATGGAACATCTGGAAACAATCAGAGACCTACAGGGTCTGATTTCAACCAGAAACTTCCAGTCAACCCGACCATCAGCCAAGTTAGACCATCAATACATAGGTTCATTCAAGATCGTGGAGCAAATCAACAATGGTGATGTTCAACCCGCGGCTTCTGGAGTCAATGAAAATCCACCTGGCAGTCTGTCTCCCCCCAAAAACCCATTTCCCAGTCAGTCCAACCTGCCACTTATATCAGTCCAAGGATAAGAGGAATACCTATCCCAACAGATTCTAGACTCCACGCAAGCAAGGGGTTAGCTTTGATACCTAGTGGTTTGGGAATGCTATGGTCCTGATGACCAGTCACGAGAGGCAGCAGAGTATGTTTATGCATCACATCTACCTACTGAGCTCATCCCGAGAAGCCCGGGAAAAGGGCCCTGAGAAAGTGCCCCTGGGAGTGCGTGTGTGTGTGGGGATATTGTCAGGAGTGAGCATCTTCATCTGAACATGAGGACTAGCCAGCCCAACCTCCAGGCAGATTAGTGACCTCAGATGGGTTGTAGTAGGACAGTCTGATTGGCCAGCCCACCTGATTGGTTGAAGGGAGCCAGCAGGTCTGCTTTTAAGCTCAGCAGCAATTACTCCTGTGCCTGTCTTGTTCTTCTCCTGTTCCAGTCTGCTCCAGTCCTGCTTGCTCCTGGTTCTGATTTCTGGCCAGGTTCAACTCCTGGCTCTGGCTCCCAACTCTGGTTCTAACCCCTGCTCCTGGCTCCGGCTCCGACCCTGGCTCTGGATCCTGGCTCCTGCTCCGACCCCTGGCCCTAGCTCCTGGCTCCCAGATCTGGTTCCTGGCTACCAGTTCCAACCAGCAGGCCTGACTACCGGCTCCAGCCAGCAGGCCTGACTGTCCATGTGCCAGTTGTGGCAGAGCCAGAACATAGGTATTAAATTATTGCTGTTTTTGCAGTGTCTCCCCCCCCCACCTGTTTTGGAGGCCAATATATGAATTTCCAGAATTTAACCCATAAAATTACACATTGCATTCCAAATTAAATAAACTCCATTCTCACCATAAATCCTCCATGTTTCTGCAAATCCCTTTTCACCTTTTCTGGGGATTAAATTTGTTTAGAATAACTGTTCAATTCTCTCTGCAGACTGCTATATAAATGACTATTTAAACTCCAGAAAATAACCACCTTGATTTTTCAATTCTGCACTTATATGCACCAATCAGTTTTGTATTCTATCCTTTGTATTTTCTATTTTCTGCACCCTTTTCCTGGTCTTCCACCATCTTAAGTAGTTACTGCAATCCCTACTGAGATTGTTTACAAGAAGTGCCTACATTTTCTTATGTAATACAATAGGAACAAGAAATAGAGGGTAAGATACTGGAGCCAAATGTAAATCAGACTTCACATTGATAATAAACCAACCCTATCGTGTAAGATCCAGCAACAAATACTAATTCAAAACACGAAATAATTTATCCTTATTCTTAGAGCGCCCTAAATTCAAATAACAGTCTCAGTGCATATGGAAAAGCTGTCAACGCTCCATACTTAAATGATCTCATATGCTCTGGAAAAAAAAAGACTTTTTACCATGCTAATGGAACATACAGAGGCATAAAAGGATTGGCTTTCATTTAAATATTTTAGTGAGATTGGTCTAAGTATAGATTTAATATTCATTTTACTGTAGTTTGTGTAACTTAAAGTAACTGCCAGAGAAAAATAATCCTCTGGGAGCATCAACTTTTGTTCTCTGCTTTATTGTAACACCGACCATAAATTGTACTTGTTTCACTAATAAAAAACGTATGCCAAAAACTATACGTTGTATCTGAGAAGTTAAAAATGGATTTGGACGGAAGAGTTAATGTTTTAAGGTAGTTAAAATATTTTTTTCAACATCACTGTAAAAAAAACATAACAACCCCCCCCCCCCCAAAACCAGTTTTTGCCTGTTACTAAATTCCTTTTTGGTTACATAGCCATTGTTCGAATAAAAAGGGAAAGGGGCTATTAGAGTGCCAATGCAAGAACAAACAGGAGGGAACATGGACCTTAATTAACAAGACGACATTGATCACTGTGCAATTATACATAGAAAAATCTGTGTGTAACCTGATCTGCTGAGCATGCTATTACGCACCTATCCTCACTGAACTCAGTTTGGTGCCCAACTGGATACACTGGACTCTCTCTTCAATTTGTGTAAACTGTCACGGCTCAATTAAAATCAATGAAGCTATGACAATTTACCCCAGGTAAGAATCTGGCTGGCTAAGTTCCTGATTTCTAACTTGAAATAAGAAATGTGACATTCATTACAACATCTTTCTTCTTATGACCTCACACTTTAAACAAACTTGGAAACAGCCTATTAAATATGTATTGTTAAACTCATCTTACAGGTGGAAAAGGCAGAAATAATAAAGTTAAAAATTTCAAAAGTGACTACTAATTTTGGATGTCTCCTTTTCTCAGCTCTAAACTTGATACACACGGGCCTGATTTCCAGATGTGCTATGCACCCAATCCTCTCACTGAAATCAATAGGCTCTATGGGTTCTCAGTATCTGTGACAATCAGGTTCCTTAAAGAGTCAAGTTGGGCACCCAAAAACTCAGGGACCCAAAAAATCAGTCGCTACTATTGAAAATTTGGGCTTAATTGAGTTGCTTAAGGTCACACTGTGAGTCAGTGGCAGAACATGAAAAATGCAAGAATGACAGGCAGGTAACAGGAAATTTTTCAAAGAGATTCCACTGGGCAAACCTCACACAGATACCCACAGTAAGAACTTGCGGAAGCACAGAAATGTTAGAAAAGCAAGCTGACAACATTCGACACAAAAATCAATTCTGAGAGTCTTTCTTTCAGTATTCCTCACTCAAGGTCTCAGCTTCTGTTCCCGGAAGGCAAAGCTTCACACATTTCACCAGTTTCATTTGCAAACATAAGATAGTACTGGAACTGTTGCACTTTTTTCATTTGAATCTATGGGATTTATTTCCAGTTTTCTCTGTTTAAACTTGAGGACCAACTCATACAGTTGGGTTGTGCCAGGCTAACGCGCCCTGCTGCACAACTGCAGGTAGTTCACACTCAGCACACAGCTCTGGAATCTCTCTCCCTAGCCCTCTCTTTATAAATCAAGCAGCAGGGAAGCTCGGAAACATGACGAATACGTTGGCTGGAATATCTCCTGCTTTAAAGATGGAAGGAGGAAAGGGGATGGAGGAGTGGGGGATACTAAACTAACCAGGCCTTGGATGGAAAGGCAGCTGAAATTTAGTGCTCCTGGAAGCCAGCCCTAGCTGTTCAGACAAGGATCTGCCAGGGAACTCCCCTGTGGGGGCACTGTTCACTCTCCAATGCTTAAATGCCCAGAGAAAGTATCAGAATCCATTAAGCATTAGATTTGTCCAAGAAATGTTGGAAAAAAAAAACCAGAAAAAACACAAAACAAAACTTCAATGTTAATACAAAGCAGAAGGGGTTTCAGTGTAAATTCCAAGTGGGACTCTGCTCAAACTTGCTGAGTTGAAGGGATGCCAGGCAGAGCTAGCCTTAAGCAGGGTGAACCACGGGAGACTGCCCTGGTCCTGCACTCAGAGACCATCAGGATGAATTCACAACCAGACAATCCCATCTGAGAACTTTACAACTTTGACTTGCACTTGATAGGCTGAGTGGCTGGATCTATTCTGAATTCTCACAACAGAAGGGGGAGTTGTGGTGAAACAGAAGGCAGCCAGGAGAGCAGCTTTCTCTGGGGAAGGAGCAGCACAGAGCCCCACAAACCCGGGTATGCCTGTGTCCACCTGTACTCCATTGGTCTCAGTGGTGCAAGCCACATTTGAAATTTGCCACCACTGCTGATCCCAGAGGTAGTGTTAAAGAGAGTAGTTTTGCCACCTCTTACAAAATACAGGGCTAGTAGCCAGGTTTTGTCAGTTTTATTCCTATGCAAATTTAAAGTGAAATTCCCAGTGGGCATTTGAGGGAAAAGAATTTACTGGCTTATGTATTTCCAACTTTAATTCATTCTGGGGGATGATGGGGGATGCCAAAGCCTCCTCATCTAGCAGTATATCTTCCATACAGCATGACTGCCTGAAATATCTCCATCAAATGTTGGCTGCAGCTCATTACATAAGTGCAGTGGTACTGATGATTCAGTAGATGTCTCTTGTTTTGTAGCCAGTACAGAACCAACACCTTGGTGTGATGATAGGGAAACTGTGCAATTGGAAGTGCCACTTTTTAGATGAAATGTAAGCAGAAGTCCTGACCACTCTGCGGTAATTAAAAATCCCACATGGTTGGGGTAAATGCCATAGTATCCTAGCCAAATTCTAAGTGGGCAGTTATATTCTGCTGACTTAACTACCTCCTGAAATTTTACCGGATAAGGTACTCTTTTCAGTTGCATCTCCTGAATTATGGTGTAACATTGCAAGCAGATGGCCATGTTTCATCTCAGAGATGGCTGCAATTCAGTGGTTGTTGGAAGCAATTTCTCTATTTGTATAGAATTTGTACAATTCGTACAGTGTCTGGGATCCTCTTTGGAAGAAAGCCATTATATCAATGCAAGATCGGCATCAGTATCACTGCAGTGATACATACTGCAAAACTGTTAGGAACGAATCCAGCATTACCAAAACATTATTTAAAATATAACTCGTATTTAATAAAGAGGTGTGTATACTCTCCCATGCTATTGAAAGATGGGGCAAATCCTGCTCTCACTTGCCTGGGTGCGGAGGGTTCCACATACCAGTGTTGTTACATTGTGTGTAGAAGGAGCAGGATTTCAGAAGGATATCCAGGTGAGCAACTCCTGTGCAATGCAAAGGGGCTATTCAGAGGTGGCTTGGGATGGGTAGAGTATCAGTGATGTATCTGGTTTGATTAATCCAGTAACCATTGCTCCTACATCAAGCTAGGACACAAAAACTGCAGAAGACTACCCAAGGCCTGAGAGTAGACTAGTGGCCAGGCACAGATCTGCTGCCTCTAAGGGGCCTGGTGAGAGGGCAAGAGTATTCCTGCGTGCTAGGAAGAGGATTTGCCCTTTCGTATGCACACATGGAACAATGGGCATATTCAAGAGGGAGGGATAGGTGTATTTTTCAAATAAAAAAATAAATTTGAAATGCCCTTTGAGCACTGGGATAAAACACCTACTTCTAGAATAGGCCTCTAACAGGAGTCAGTCCACGTATATTCCAAGCTCTAGCAGCATATGTTGAAAAATTTATGGGATTAAAAAAAAAACAAAGCCGTTCTCCCCCCCCCCCCCCCAAAAACCCAAACTGTCTGGAATAGCAATTTCCTTCTAAGGCAGAAACAGATCACTGAGACAAACTTATTCACAGGGATTTCCTGTCATGAAGCCACTCTAATACAAACATTTTTTATTAGGAAAAAATAAAACTCACAGTGACATCAGCAGAAAAATGTTCTTAGAACACGTTATTTCCATTTAAAACAGATGATGACAGCTTGAGAGTTTTAATGGAAAGGAAAGTCTGCTGGCACTGTCAAACTACTGTTAAACCAGCTGAGAATTGTGTTATTTTATTTTTTGGAAAACAAAATATGTTTGAATTAGATACACACTGTCAAGACATTTGGGGATCCAATTTCAGCTTCCATATGTGCTGTTAATAGAACACTTAAGGTCCAAAATTCAACTGACTTTTAAAATTGTGTTACTACTATAAATGTGCTTGCTACAGCTTTTTCTCCTTAAGATAATCTTTTTAGAGTTGATTAAAAGAACATCTTCCTTTCCCCTAATCTGCAAATACACTAGGTTCCACACAAACTATCAGAACGTCGACTGTGTTTCTTCTTTGTCTGCTAATAGTTAGAGCAGAGAAAGGGGAATCAGAACTCTGGGATTCTGTTCCTGGCTGAGCCAATGACTTACTGTGACCTGTATAACCCACAAGCAGAGTTAAGAATGGGTTATATTAGTGCCTTTTTTTTGGTGGTGGTGGGGTGTTAGGTAGGAGGGGATCAGCTAAATGGAAAGGAAGGGGAGAAGAGGGTAGGACGGGCAGATGTGGAGTGGACTGAGGTGAAGAGACTATAAAGGAGGGCAAAGGGGAGATAGAGGGAGGGAATTGGAGCAAACAGCCAATCAGCACATCACAAACTCCAGTTAAAACTATAGAAAGGTCTACATAAGAACATAAGAATGGCCATACTGAGTCAGACCAAAGGTCTATCCAGCCCAGTATCCTGTCTGCCGACAGTGGCCAATGCCAGGTGCCCCAGAGGGAGTGAATCTAACAGGTAATTATCAAGTGATCTCTCTCCTGCCATCCATCTCCACCTTCTGACAAACAGAGGCTAGGGACACCATTCCCTACCTAACTTGGCTAATAGCCATTAATGAACTTAATCTCCATGAATTTATCTAGTTCTCTTTTAAACCCTCTTATAGTCCTAGCCTTCACAACCTCCTGAGACAAGGAGTTCTATACGTTGACTGTGCGCTGTGTGAAGAACTTCCTTTTATTTGTTTTAAACCTGCTGCCCATTAATTTCATTTGGTGGCCCCTAGTTCTGATATTATGGGAACAAGTAAATAACTTTTCCTTATTCACTTTCTCCACACCACTCATGATTTTATATACTTCTATCATATCCCCGCTTAGTCTCCTCTTTTCCAAGCTGAAAAGTCCTAGCCTCTTTAATCTCTCCTCATATGGGACCCGTTTTAAACCCCTAATCATTTTAGTTGCCCTTCTCTAATGCCAGTATATCTTTTTTGAGATGAGGAGACCACATCTGTACGCAGTATTCAAGATGTGGGAGTACCAAGGATTTATATAAGGGCAATAAGATATTCTCCATCTTATTCTCTATCCCTTTATTAATGATTCCAGGCATCCTGTTTGCTTTTTTGACTGCCGCTGCACACTGTGTGGACGTCTTCAGAGAACTATCCACAATGACTCCAAGATCTCTTTCCTGATTAGTTGTAGCTAAATTAGCCCCCATCATATTGTATGTATAGTTGTGGTTATTTTTTCCAATGTGCATTACTTTAAATTTATCCACATTAAATTTCATTTGCCATTTTGTTGCCCAATCACTTAGTTTTGTGAGATCTTTTTGAAGTTCTTCACAGTCTGTTTTGGTCTTAACTATCTTGAGCAGTTAGGTATCGTCTGCAAACTTTTCCACCTCACTGTTTACCCCTTTCTCCAGATAATTTATGAATAAGTTGAATAGGATTGGTCCTAGGACTGACCCTTGGGGAACACCACTAGTTACTCCTTTCCATTCTGAAAATTTACCATTTATTCCTACCCTTTGTTCCCTGTCTTTTAACCAGTTCTCAACCCATGAAAGGATCTTCCCTCTTATCCCATGACAACTTAATTTATGTAAGAGCCTTTGGTGAGGGACCTTGTCAAAGGCTTTCTGGAAATCTAAGTACACTATGTCCACTGGATCCCCCTTGTCCACATTTTGTTGACCCCTTCAAAGAACTCTAATAGATTAGTAAGACACAATTTCCCTTTACAGAAACCATGTTGACTTTTGCCTAACAATTTATGTTCTTCTATGTGTCTGACAATTTTATTCTTTATTATTGTTTCAACTCATTTGCCCGGCACTGACGTTAGAGTTACCAGTCTGTAATTGCCGGGATCATCTCTAGAGCCCTTGTTAAATACTGGCGTTACATTAGCTATCTTCCAGTCATTGGGTACAGAAGCTGATTTAAAGGACAGGTTATAAGCCATAGTTAATAGTTCCGCAATTTCACATTTGAGTTCTTTCAGAACTCTTGGGTGAATGCCATCTGGTTCCGGTGGCTTGTTACTGTTAAGTTTATCAATTAATTCCAAAACCTCCTCTAATGACACTTCAATCTGTGACAATTCCTCAGATTTGTCACCTACAAAGGACGGCTCAGGTTTGGGAATCTCCCCAACATCCTCAGCTGTGAAGACTGAAGCAAAGAATTCATTTAGTTTCTCCACAATGACTTTAGCATCTTTAAGTGCTCCTTTTGTATCTCGATCGTCCAGGGGCCCCACTGGTTGTTTAGCAGGCTTCCTGCTTCTGATGTACTTAAACATTTTATTTCCTTTTGAGTTTTTGGCTAGTTGTTCTTCAAACTCCTTTTTGGCTTTTCTTCCTACATTTTTACACTTAATTTACCTCACTAGGATTTGACATCCACTTTTTAAAAGATGCCTTTTTACCTCTCACTGCTTCTTTTACATGGTTAAGCCAAGCCACGGTGGCTCTTTTTTAGTTCTTTTACTGTTTTTTAATTTGGGGTATACATTTAAGTTTGGCCTCTATTATGGTGTCTTTGAAAAGCATCCATGCAGCTTGCAGGGATTTCACTCTAGTCACTGTACCTTTTAATTTCTGTTTAACTAACCCCTCATTTTTGCATAGTTCCCCATTCTGAAATTAAATGCTACAGTGTTGGGCTGCTGAGGTTGTCTTCCCACCACAGGAATGTTAAATGTTATTATATTATGGTCACTATTTCCAAGCGGTCCTGTTATAGTTACCTCATGGACCAGATCCTGTGCTCCACTTAGGACTAAATCGAGAATTGCCTCTCCTCTTGTGGGTTCCTGTACCAGCTGCTCCAAGAAGCAGTCATTTAAAGTATCAAGAAATTTTGTCTCTGCATTTCGTCCTGAGGTGACATGTACTCAGTCAATATGGGGATAATTGAAATCCCCCACTATTATTGAGTTCTTTATTTTGATAGCCTCTCTAATCTCCCTTAGCATTTCATAGTCACTATCACTGTCCTGGCGAGGTGGTCGATAATACATCCCTACTGTTATATTCTTATTAAAGCATGGAATTACTATCCATAGAGATTCTATGGAACATGTGGATTCATTTAAGATTTTTACTTCATTTGATTCTACATTTTCTATCACATATAGTTCCCCCCCCACCCACCCCGCCGCATGACCTGTTCTGTCCTTCCAATGTATTTTGTACCACGGAATGATTGATTGTCCTCACTCCACCAGGTTTCTGTGATGCCCATTTGTCAAGGCTGTATCCCCACTTTGAACTTTAGAGTACAAATGTAGGGGCCTGCATGAGGACTCCTAAGCTTAACTACCAGCTTAGCTCTGGTCCGCTGCCACCATCTTAAGAATTCCCTCCCTGGGAAGCCTTGAGAAACCTTTCACCAATTCCCTGGTGAACACAGATCCAAACCCCCTTGGATCTTAAAACAAGGAGAAATTAACCATCCCCCCTCCTTCCTCCCACCCTCCTTTCACCAACTCCTGGTGAATACAGATCCAAACCCCCTTGGATCTTAAAACAAGGAGAAATCAATCTGGTTCTTAAAAAAGAAGGCTTTTAATTAAAGAAAAAGGTAAAAATCATCTCTGTAAAATCAGTATGGAAAATAGCTTTACAGGGTAATCAAACTTAGAGCTCAGAGGACCCCCCTCTGTCTTAGGTTCAAAGTACAGCAAACAAAGATAAACACTCTAGTAAAAGGTACATTACAAGTTGAGAAAACAAAGTAAATCTAAGACGCCTTGCCTGGCTTTTTACTTACAAGTTTGAAATAGGAGAGACTTGTTTAGAAAGATGGGGAGAACCTGGATTGATGTCTGGTCCCTCTCAGTCCCAAGAGCGAACCACCCCTTAAAACAAAGAGCACACACAAAAGCCTTTCCCCCCCAAGATTTGAAAGTATCTTGTCCCCTTATTGGTCCTTCGGGTCAGGTGTCAGCCAGGTTACCCGAGCTTCTTAAACTCTTTACAGGTAAAAGGATTTGGAGTCTCTGGCCAGGAGGGATTCCATAGCACAGTACACAGGAGAGCTGCCACCCTTCCCTTTATAGTTATGACACCATTATATCAATATCCTCCTTTATCACAAGGCACTCTAGTTCACCCATCTTATTATTTAGACTTCTAGCATTTGTGTACAAGCACTTTAAAAACTTGTCACTGTTTATTTGTCTGCCGTTTTCTGATGTGTCAGATTCTTTTTTATGTGAATGTTTATCATCTGATCTGGCCCCTACTTTATCCTCTTCCATCCTCTCCTCCGACTATAACCTAGAGAATCTCTATCAATAGACTCTCTTCTAAGAGAAGTCTCTGTCCGATCCACGTGCTCCTCTGCAGCAGTCGGCTTTCCCCCATCTCTTAGTTTAAAAACTGCTCTGCAACCTTTTTAATGTTAAGTGCCAGCAGTCTGGATCCACTTTGGTTTAGGTGGAGCCCATCCTTCCTGTATAGACTCCCCGATCCCAAAAGTTTCCCCAGTTCCTAATAAATCTAAACCCCTCCTCTCTATACCATCGTCTCATCCACGCATTGAGACTCTGAAGCTCTGCCTGCCTACCTGGCCCTGCACGTGGAACTGAGAGCATTTCTGAGAATGCCACCATAGAGGTCCTGGATTTCAGTCTCTTTCCTAGCAGCCTTAATTTGGCCTCCAGGACGTCTCTCCTACCCTTCCCTATGTCATTGGTACCTACATGTACCACAACCACTGGCTCCTCCCCAGCACTACACATAAGTCTATCTAGATGCCTCAAGAGATCCGCAACCTTCGCACCAGGCAGGCAAGTCACCATACGGTTCTCCCGGTCATCACAAACCCAGCTATCTATGATCAAATCTCCCATTACTAACACCTGCCTTTTCCTAATGACTGGAGTTCCCTCCCCCGGAGAGGTAACCTCAGTGCGAGAGGATACCCCAACATCACCTGGAAGGAGAGTCCCAACTATGGGAAGGTTTCCCTCTGCTCCCGTTGACTGCTCTCCTTCCCTGAGCCTTTCATTCTCCTTAACAGTGCAGGGGCTGTCTGACTGGAGGTGGGACAAATCTACAGTGTCCCGGAAAGCCTCATCAACATACCTCTCTGCCTCCCTTAGCTCCTCCAGTTCCGCCACCCTGGCCTCCAAAGCCCGTACTCGGTCTCTGAGGGCCAGGAGCTCCTTGCACCGAATGCACACATATGCCGCCCACCCATAGGGCAGGTAATCATACATGCTACACTGAGCACAATAAACAGGATAGCCCCCACTCTGCTGCTGGGCTTCTGCCTGCATTCTCCCCTACAGCTACGTAGGTTAATGAAAGGGTTTTTGTTTAAATCAAGAAGTTTTGATTACAGTTTAGTTTAAAGGTTTTAAAGAATGGCAAGTGTACCTCGCCCCCTTCCCACTCCCCTTCCAAACTCCCTCTTGAAACTCCCTGTTAGCAGCCCCTGTTCGCAAAGCTGAATGCCCACAGATCCCTGCTTTGGCTGCCTTTGCTCCTACCATTTGGAGTCTCTGGCTGGCTCCCTTCTGCAGTCCCTCCGCGCCCCTCCCCCCAAGGCCACATGGCACAGGGGAGGGGAGACACCATCTAGGTTCTATTGTACCCAATATGTGCAGAGGGTCTCCTTGCACAGTTCTGTGTCCAGGGAGTGCTGGGAAAGGGTGGTCCTGGCAAGGCTCCATATGCATATGCACTATAGTGGGAAAGCAGATAGAAAAAAGTTGTTTACTTTACATATAACATTAAAAACAACTATCAAGCACCAAATGATATTTCATGGACCAAATGGGGATCCAAAGGCATTGTGCTGTAAGCTATTAATAGGTTTTAGTTATAGAAAATGATATATTTACAGTTTAGATAAGCAGATTTTAAAAAAAATTTCTTAGACTCATTTTTTGGGAGGGGGAGAGGGGGTTTGGTCAAGGAATTTGTGGCCTTTCTTGCTGTACCTGGTCCTAATCCAAAGATTCAGGTGAGGCCCCTTAGTTTCCTCCCTTCCTATCCATGGGTAGTGGGTGAACCCCCGCTCCATCAGGGAGGCTAGCCTCTTCTCTCCTCCTCCCCCCGCAGCCAGAGCCTTGAGCCCCCCCGCCCTCCACTCCCGTGACCAGAGAAGCCCCGGGCCGGCCGGAACCCCTCCCCTCCGACCCAAGCAGCCCCAGCCCTGTGTCTCGCAACAGCAGCTGCAGCCAGGGAAGGCAGAGCCTTCCCTGGCCTATTACACCCACCGTCCATGTAGCTATCTGTTATGAGGGCACAATTTTAACCATATTTGGCCCATCCCTTTTATATGAAAACAATGGCATGGAGGATGAAGAGTTATTCTCTCTTAGATTGACAATAATGCTGCTCCATGAAGAATCTGTGGAGGAGTTTTAGAAGCAGATGGCCAGCTCACTCACACATACAATTGAAGCTTGTCACCTTCACCATCTTCAGGAAGTAGATCCCGATTGATGTGCAATTGGAAAATATTCATCTCAATAAACTTGGCTAGACTCTAGCCATTTTTTGGGGTGCCTTTGTACAAAAAAAGGAATACTCCAGCAGCTAGTGTATTCCTTTTTTGTACAAAGGCACCTAAAAAAAATGGTTACTAACTTTTCTGTAAGTGTTGTTCTTCGAGATACGTTGTTCATGTCCATTGCACAGTTGCTGGAGATTTTCCCTTCAGTGGTATTTGTTGGGCTGGCTCTATCGCCCTCTGGTGCCACATGTTCATGTGCTGGTATAAGGGGCCCAGCCAGCCCCACACCCTCTCAGGTCCTTTTTGCTGGCTAACTCTGACAGAAGGGCGGGTCGTGGAATAGATATGAGCAAAACGTCTTGAACAACAGTATTGGAAGGTTAATAACTTTTTTTTCCTGAGTGCTTGCTCATGTCCGTTCCATGATAGGTGACTCCCCAGCAGTACCTGAGGTGGGCTTGGAGTGCATGGACATGTGGATTGCAACACTGCTCTACCAAACTTGGTGTCATTCCTAGCCTGCTGGGGATGGCACAGTGGGAGCAGAAAGTACATACTGACGACCAGATGGCTGCCCTGCAGATGTTTTGGATGGAGACCTGAGCCAGAAACGCTGCTGATGAAGCCTGAGGTCTCATTAAATGGGCTGTCAAGATGGCAGCTGGTGCTGCCGGAAGAACACTCTGCACCGATGTTGAGGTACTTGGTGCCAAGTCCGACTGGTTTGGGTCAGACATCAGTCTGAGTGCAGCTTCCATCAGGATGGCCCTTAGGGTAGCCTCCCTATCCTTTTTTTCCTACAAGGCTTGAACTTGTGACAGATCTGGCAAGGCTCTTGCACGTGGGCTTCCCCCAGACACTACAGACAGCTGGACTGTGGGCAGCTCACTGGCATGGGCTTGCCGGAGGCACAGAGTTTGAAACCTGAAGTTGTTCCAGTGACCGTCACAGGCGGTAAGAAGGAATGGAGAGGGCATAGGGCCAGCTTGGCCCCTTATACCAGCACATGAGCATGCGGCACCAGAGGGCGATAGAGCTGGCATG
Source organism: Terrapene triunguis (assembly GCF_002925995.2). Classification (NCBI taxonomy): domain Eukaryota; kingdom Metazoa; phylum Chordata; order Testudines; family Emydidae; genus Terrapene; species Terrapene triunguis. The sequence continues at coordinate 11,614,639 of NW_020664563.1, read as the reverse complement.
CCAGATACCACTGGGGGAAAATTTCTGGTGACTCTGCACGTGACAAGCAAGCACTTGAAAAAGAACTGCAAGCTCTTCCGTACAAGATGACCCCTGTACCTTGAAATCAATGGGGCTCCACTCTGATGCAGAGATTTGCCCTCATGGTGCTCATAGCAGACAAGTTTGTGTCAGTAGATGTGCTCCTGGAAGTTCTTGCACAGTGTATAAGGCTATATCTAACACTAGCACTTTGTCGGTAAAACTTTTGTTGGTCAAGGGAGCAAAAAAACCCACCCTCCTGACTGACATAAGTTTCACCGACAAAATCGCTATGTTGGTGTGGACAGTGCTATGCTGTCGGGAGACGCTCGCCCGCCTATGTAGCTACTGCCGCTCATTGGGCCATATACCGCCATCAGCATACAGCCGCTACACGGGAGACCTTATAGTGGCGCAGTTGCAGTGGTACAGCTGTGCTGCTGTAAGGTCTGTAGTGTAAACATAGCCTGAGAGAGACAGAAGACTGATCCAGAGGCTGGTTTCATGCAGCTCTTCACCAACGGCTCATGGAGATTAAGAACTTGATAGGAATATATTGCCAGAGGTTTAAGGACCTGCTTCCCCACATCCTGAACTGATAACCAGCAAGTTATTTGACAGCTCTTGTACAGTTAAGGGCAAATGGAAGAACACCACAAAGAATTTGATTTAATCGAGACATTGTTTAGTAAATGTTTACTGGATACCATAGTAGCATGCATGCTAAGGCCATGCATAATGGGTAGCAGATATTCTCAGCTAACCAAATGATTAGCGTATTTATCCTCAAATATTTCTGTTATTCCAGACACAGCAAAACCTAAAAGCAAAGTTGTAAGCAATACTCTTTTACCTGTTGTGTACACATTGTGTAAAGTGCTTTGAAATCCTTAGAAAAAAGGTACAAGGTAAGTGCAAGGTATATTATTCATATATGGACTATACTTTAAAATAACTAAAATATTTGATATACAGACATCTGTGGAAGGCTCTAAAATAAGATTTAAGGCATTATATTTAAGTCCAAAATATAAATCTATAGCTGATGTGGAAAGTAACTTTAAGCCCCATATGATTCCAATTTTTACTACTTTTTACTGCACAATTTCATTCATTTTCTGAAAAACTGAATCTTTCTAAGTGTGAACTAAAAAACACCAGAAAAGAATGAAAAAGAGGTGATTTTTGACTTATAATCAAAAGAACTTCATACAAAGAGCTTTGGGCTTAAATTGGTCTCCATTTATGGTCAGGAAGAAATCCTTCCATCACCATAGATTACTGCACAGTAAGCCAGATGCGTTAAGGGAGATTCACTTTCCTCTGTGACATGGGTTAGAAAGCTGCTGTTGGAAGCACGAGACTGGAAAAACCACTGGAGACGGTCCCTGCAGATCAATGCTGAGATGCATTGATGGGGATGTATAAGGACACTTGCTCTTCTCCTGTAGATATTCTGTAGATAAACTGCAGGTGTCTAGGATGGACAGTGATGCTTTTCATTAGTGCTAGAATTAACTTATATTAACAAAAACCCATTCCCAAGAGGATAAGCTCCCTTCCCCACTGGCTTTTGAAGTTCAATCCTCACCATTCTGTGGAAGAAATGGCAAATTCATAAAATACACACATTTATAAAAAGGGATGAATTCCTATACATGTACGAAGGCTAGATCTTTTTGAAAGGACCAAGATTATTACAAAGCCATTCAGTAGCTAACTGGTGTCACTGTCTTTAAGGGCGAAGTACACTTTGCTATGAAGAGGCAAAAACTGACACCACTTGGGCTGTTTCTTGTGCTGTCAACTAACTGCAATGTGACGGCTGATGGGTCAGAGCAAGATTAAATGGTGTGGTTTGCTTTTTTCTTCAAAATGCATAACTAACACATGGAGCTCACTGTCAGAGGATATCAGCAAGGCCAAGAGGTTAGTAGAATTCAAAAAGAGATTAGATATTTGTATGGTTAGTGAGAACATCCACAGTTACATAAGTTTTAAAAAGAAGCAATATAAACCTCATGCTTTAGGGCATAAGACAACCAATAAGTGTCAGGATTTAGGAAGAAACTTCCCTTATGGGCAAGTCATTCTACAATTGTCCATCATGGGGTATCCAACACCTTCCTCTGAAGCTTCTGGTATTGGCCGCTATCAGACCGGATACTAGATTAAATGAGCCCTTGGTCTGATATGGAAGGGCAAGTCCCGTGTTCCTATGAGTTTTTTATGATTACTGTGGAGAAACAGCCTCATTAGTCCTGTCTACACTGAATACCTTGGACATTTACAGTTCAGGTCCAAGCACCTGGGCTGCTTGTAAAATATTTCATGTCCACATTCAAAAGCAATTGTAATAGTTCACAAATGTTCTAAGGACCAGTTAAACTCATCTAGCTGTCAGCAAGCCTTATAATTCAGCCCGCACTTGTTCAGTGGGCCCTGTTTCAGCACTAGTGAAGACAAGAAGTGCAGGTTGTGCAGTTGAACTAATTCAAATGGTTTCCCTACAGAATCCTACAATGATATTCATGCCACCTTACAAATTCTTCCCCAAACCACTGCTTTGGGATAAGTTCTACAACAGGTAGAGGGAGTGCTGTGCATGGACATGCTGAATCAGTTCATACTTAACCAGGAGGATTAGCGTCCACACCTTTTCAGGAACAAAGCGTTATGGTAAATGCTTAGCTGTTGACCTTGAAACTGTTCAGCTCCCTATGATTCTGCATAATGTGGACAGAGATAAAGCTGACCATTAACTATGAATTAGTTAAAAATAATCATTTAGAACTGTTTAGTATTTTCCCACTTGGAGAAAAAATTCATAATTCATAGATTCCAAGGCCAGAAGGGACCATTGTGATCAACTACTCTAACCTGCTGTATAAAACAGACCATAGAACTTCCTCAAAATAATCCCTAGAGCATATTTTAGAAAAACATCCTATCTTGATTTAAACATTGTCAGTGATGGAGAATCCACCATGACCCTTGGTAAATTGTTCCAATGGTTAATTACTCTCAGTTAAAAAATTATACCTTATTTCCTGTCTGAATTTGTTTAACTTCAACTAGACTCAATCTGTTTAACTCAATACAGAAGAAACTGACAGGAGGCACTTTGCTGCCAGCTGTATTTTTGTATGAGATACTCCTCTCTTAAAGGTGACCAGCAAAAGAGTGTTTCTGCCTTTTTATTTTTAATTATGCGTAAAGAAAGGTTTTTTTTGTACACAAAGTACACATTCTTTTTCCTTTGCAGATCACCTTTGAACAAGACCTTTTTGAAAAAACCTGAAATTTATGGAAAGTTGCAGCATTTTACACATTGCAGCACACTGTAACAGTCAGTCACAAACTTAAGTTACATGTTTAGTTATGTGGTATACAGGGCTGGCTCCAGGCACCCCTTCTGGAGGGCCAGGACTTTGGAGTCAGGTCAGTTACAGAGGACAGCACTGTAGAGCCGAAGATGGCACCAGCAGCAGAGTCCCCAATGATCACATAGTGTTCTGCAAAAGTGTGGACTGACGCTCATGTTGCTGCTCTACAGATCTCTGAGATATGGACGTTCTTGAAGAAGGCGACAGATGAAGAGATCGAACTTGTGGAGTGTGTATGAATAGAGCCTGGAGGGGTCATGTTGCGAACCCTGTCTGACGCAATTTGAGACCCACTTGGAGTGCCTTTGGGCTGATATTGCTGAGCCCTTGGATCTTTCCTAAACAGAGAGGAAAAGCCTAGGAGACTTCCTGAAGACCTTCGTCCTGTCCAGATAGAAGGCCTGGACTATCCTGATATCTAGGGTATGTAATATAGCCTCCCTGTTGTGTTGGTGAAGCTTGGGGTAAAAAAGATTGGAAGGTGAATCAATTGATTCATATGGAATGGGGAGGTTACCTTAGGAATGAATTTTGGATACAGCCTGAGCATAACCTCCGGAAAAAATAGAGAGCTCTGGCCTGTAATGAGTCACCGTCAGCACCTATGAATGCCAGGTGTTTCACTGGAACGAGGGTTGACTTCTGGGCATTGATCTGTAGGCCCAGTTCCCAAGATCTCTTGGAGAGATCTGGCTCTGAGAAGACAATTGTCCAAGTACGGGTAAATCATGATCCCTCGGGGGTACAAGAGAGCAACCATCACTGAGAGAACCTGGGAAAATACTCTCAGGGCTGATGATAGTATGAAGGGGAGCACTGTGTATTGGTAGTGGTCCTATCCCAGAGTGAATCTGAGAAATTGTCTGAGTCAGTAGGATTGAGATACGAAAATAGGCGTCCTGAAAATTGAGGGCCGAAAACCAGTCTCCCTGCTCCAACGCTGGATAAGGTGACCATCTTGAACTTTAGAGCCTTAAACTTGTTGAGAGTTCTGAGGTCTAGTATGGGTCTCCAACCTTCCTTCCTTTTGGGTATTAGGAAGTAATGAGAGTAGAACCCTTTGCCTGATAGATGTTGAGGTACCGTTTCTATGACTCCTAACTGGAGAAGATGATTTATTGCTTGTCACAGTGAATTCTCATGAGAAGGGTTCCTGAAGAGGGATGGGGAAGGGTGTTTTGGAGGGGGTAGGGAGATAAAATGGATGGAGTACTCAGTTCTAACGATATCTAGGACCCACCAGTCTGATGTTATTCATTCCCAGGAACTGCAGAACACTGCCAATTGGGTGTAGAGCAATGGTCGGCTGTATCAGTTGGGGGAGAGTAGTCTAATGGCACCTCGATCTGCACGTCAGAACTTTTGTCTGGACACAGAGGACTGGGCTGAAGAAGATTGCAGGCCAGATAGTTTGTGCTTGGGAAATTTGCCTCTCTCTATGAGGCTCATAGTGGCATTTAGCCAGATATTGGGATATGCGTGGTCTTTGCTGGGATTGGGGACTGAACCAGCTTTTTTGTCCTGGCAAACCAGAGAGTGGACCCTAGAGTCCTTCAGAGTGTGAAGGGAGGTTTTGCCACATCTACAAAAGGGAGGTCTTCAACCGTAGACTGTACCTCCATCAGTAAGCCTTACAGATGGAGCCAAGAGTCCTGTCGTATCACCACTGCTGTGGAGGGAGACCTAGCTGCTGTATCGAGGGCAGACTGCAGCAATGTCTTTTCCACTACTGGCCCTCCTTAAATTGGTCACAATGTGACTCCAGCATCCATTCAATAAAGTCATTCAATTTTGAATAGTTTATATAGTCATATTTTTCCGTGAGGTCCTGATAGCTAGCGATACAGATTTGAATGTGGCTGAGCAGTACGCCTTCCTTCCGAAAAGGTCCAGGTGCTTCCAGTCCCTATCATAGGGAGCGGCCCTTGATTAGTGTTGTCGGCCACAGGAGTTGACGGCACCCACCACAATGGAGTTGGGTGGTGGGTGGGAGAAGAGAAACTCAGATTCCTTGGCGGGGACATAGTATTTTTTGTCTGCCCACTTGCAAGTAGGGTGCTACCGATGCTGGAGTTTGCCATACAGTTCTTGCTGGGTCTAAGATGACTTAATTAATAGGGAGGGCAATCTTTGAGGAGGAAGAATGGAGAATGTCAAGGAGTTGATGGTGTGTCCTTGACTTCTTCCAGTGGTATTTGGAGAACGTCTGCAACTCTCTTTGCCAACTCCTGGAAGAGACAAAAGTCATCTGCCAGAGTTGATGGGGAAGGCATTACGGCTTTATCCGGGGAGCAGGAGGATATGGTCCTCAGTGTCACTTCTTCCTTGGCACCGACCTCCTGTGCCTGTATGATGTCTTGTGGAGCCTCCAAAGCTCTGATGCTGTGTCCGAGGGGCTGTGTCTTGAGGGTTCTCGGGCGAGGCTGGAAGCCCAAGGGGCATGCTGGTGGTATGTCACTCAAGGTTCCTAATAGGGCCATTGGAGTGGTGGTGGCACAGAGCCTGGCAGTGGTGCCCATGGGTGGCCATACCAGGATGGCAGTGGTGGGGCCATCTGTGGACACGTTTGGGCTCTGTCAGTACTGAGCATCATATGCAGGGCCGACGAGAGGGGGGGGGGGGAAGCCGGTACAAATTACTGGGGCCTGGCAGTCCGGAAGGGGGCCCGGCAGTCCGGAAGGGGGCCCGGGGCCCGGCTTCCCCCCACCCCCATCGTTGCCTTACCGGGGCCCAGCTTCCCCCCCCCTCGTCAGCTCTGTTTAGCCTGTTCGCCCTTGCTGGGGGGCCCGAAATTTTTTTTCACCGGGGCCCAAACCCACTCTCAGTGGCCCTGATCACATGGGGCCCGAAAGGAGTCCTGTGACGCCACGTCCGTTGGTTTGCAGTCTGAACTAGAGAGCGGGGAAATGTGGCATGGCAGTGGAGATGATTCCCGTGCTAGGCAGAGGCTCAGTGAGGCATTCCTGGTACCACGGAGAAGGGACCCAGTACATCTGGTATGCGGAAGTTCCTGGAGTGATGGGATTCCGCTGGTACTAACTGTCCCAGCGATAGTGCTGAGGGGTGTGTGTGTGTGTGTGTGTGTCAGGGATCTTGTCCGTACTGGTCACTCCGGTGCTTGGCGAGGCATCAATGGTGGTACCAATATAGACTCGTGTATCAGGAACATCTTTTTATTGGAGTTCTTATTCCTGTCCCCCAGTGCTGACGACTCAGTCCCCATGCTCAGTGGTACTGGCTACTGATGGTGTCCGTTAGCCATGGGTGCCAGACTGAGATGCTCTCGGTGCCAAAGATACCGAGCAAGATGGAGATCGCTTATGGCCATCTCTGGGCTCACTATGGGGACTTCCCACTCTCTTAGATGACTTGTGAGAGGGGTCAGCAGTTTATTTCCTCAACCTACAACCTTTAGATGTAGAGGGCTGTGGCTCATGTCTGCCAGGTGACTCCTGGCGCAGGTCCTGAGGGGGCCTGAGAGCCGCTTCCATGAAGATGATCTTCTGTCAGAGCTCTCTGTCCTTACGAGATCGTGGCTGAAGTTGCTGGCAGAGACCACACTTTTGTTAGAGGTGGTCTTCCCTGAGGCAACGAATACACTGGGAGTGCTGCAATCGGGATTGCCTCCTTGGAAGTGAGGCATTTCTTGAAGCCCAGCATACCCCGTTGTGGGGGAAGAGTCCCCAGTGAAAGAAAAGCGGGAAAAATAAAGGTTTTTCCTCCCCCAATTTTTTTTTAAGAGACAGAAAAAAATGAGTAAAGAAGAAACTACAACTACACTATGCTACAAGGCTAATTAACTAACTGCGAATAGAGCAATGATCTTAACGGACTGCAAGGAGCTCCGTCTCTAGCCAGGGGCAACTGAGAAGGAACTGAGGGGGTTTAAGCAAGCATGTGCTGACTAGCCACGTGGGGCAGCATGAGGAGAGACAGTGCATGTGTGGGACTAACGGACACTGCTACCGAAGCTCTCCAATCAGCAGCACAGGGACACAAGCACAGCTACAGTCAAGCACCCATAGGGACACTACTTCAAGAACAATTAAGGCTCTTGTGTGGAGAGAGGTGATTAGACAGGTGAGAAAAGACTTTTCCAAAAACTTGAGCCAAAAATACTGCTCTAGTCAGCATCATTCAACTTCCAGTAATAGCCATGTCACAGACTGCAGACTGTATCTGCAAGGATGGAATCAGTCCTCGTCAGAAAATGTGTACACCAAAACTGTTGTGCTGAGCTCTAGTGAGCAGTTTATGAGAAACAAAAAGATTTGGAAAATGAGTGAGGAAATAAAACCGATGACAGATTAATTCCATATAATTTTTCACAGTATTGAACACTTACAACAGTCTTAAAAGTTCCATAATTTGGAAATAATGAAGAGTAAAGTCTGCTCTGCCCTTTTTATTTTTTAATGCATCCAGTCTAGAAGCAAATAGTTCCATCAAGGAAACAGGGTAGAAGGGGCCCTAGGTTCATAACCTGGCAAGCAATAATCCACATCATTTCACACCAAGAGCTACATAGGTCCTGTTCCAATGTGATGTAACACAGTGAAAAGGCACAGAACGCTGACATGCCATGCCAAGGGCTAATAAAAAAGTACTTTGCACATTACCAACATTCTCTCCACATGCTCAGTTTTTACCTTTTTGCAGTTTCTTAATAAAGTAATAGGAATAAAGCATGTTAACTAATGGCTGTGTTTGCAATGAATTTAATTTATCTCATCTTTAAAGGAAAAGTGTATATCCAAAGGAGGATGAGGAGGATGGAGAAATCAAGAGGAAAATCTGATAAAAACAGACAGCACATGTATGGAAATACCATGGTGGGAAAGCATCTGCTCACTGGCAGCTAATAGAAGGAACTGTAAAAATTAATAAAATAAAAGCTCTTTTCCATTAACTGTCTTTCCTTGTTAGTTTACTGATTTCTTTTTCGTGTTTATTTGTAGTGGTATATTATTTTCATGCTGTTCTTCACAGGTCCATTGAAAAGAGCTTATAATACACAAATTCCAGCTGATCCCAGGCAATGTATTCAGAAAGAACCAAATTCTGTGCTCGAGAGTGGTTGCGGTATCAATATGATTATGAAAAATAAACTAATAGTTCACACAAATCCACATTTTAAATCATTTATTTCAGTAGGAAAGATTTTTGAAATCCATACTTAAAGTAATTTTAAACTAGCTTACGCAAACACACAATTTCACACACGCCCACACTTAAGTATTTAAAAAAATAGAAGAAGAAAAAAGGCTAGAGGACAGTCTAACTGCACGTCACTCATAGAGGTCATAGTGCAATTACTATCACTATAGCATCTCAAGTCAACATGGAAGAATAACATTAAAAATGGCTTGTGTTTATCATATAAACAATCTTTGTTTTTTCTTCCTGGATTATTATAGATTGTATGATTTCCCCATCCTCTGCACTACTACAGTAGGGCTTGAATGGGTGTATTTATCTGTATGCAAGGAGTCAAGGGCTCTGTAAACAGGTGAACCCTAAAGATCCTTTCTTTCCCTATTTAATTGGTCAACTTTTACTACTTTTGGACCATATTTGGGAGCAGTTCTGGAATGGCAAGAGCTTTGCTGAGGAATTGGAGGCCACATCCCTCTTCCACTAAGGTAAATTTGATACTAATCAAGTGTACAGAAGAAACTGAATGTTTATGTTACTCCTGGCTGTTTGAGGAAAAGCTCCAGCAATTAGCCACCATGGTCTGATCTGCAAAAGCCTCCATCTCATTGTGGCATTTTTTTATAGTAATAGTCCTTGAGAAAAATCCTCAACTCTGTTCTGTAACATGCATGGCTAGACTCAAAACTCTGCTTTCTTCATCTTGGGCTAATCCTTTCAATTGTCACTGAAGAACCCTTTAAGGTTGATCATTTATGTGCTAGGTTATGCTTTTCCTTTCAAACATCTGAAGTTAAAAACACCGCAGAGGAAATGCTCTGTTTTCTATCATAATGCCTTAGAGGAAAATGAATATTCTATTGTATGTGGCTTTCATTGCTTAAAAAAAACCTCAACCTGTGAAAGCTTATTAATTAATTTCTCCATCCAAAGCTATGTGCTTCAAAGCTTAATGCTTCAAAGCTCACAAATCTCTTGTAGGCAAACTTAGTTTTCACTAGATGGTATGACACCAGAAATAGAACAAACAACCCCTGCACAAATGAGCTTAAAGTACTTCAAGAAAAGCTACAATATACAGTTTGTCCAGTTTTTTTTTTAAGTTTCTCCTTGATATTTATTCTAAATTAACAAAAAGGTTGCTAGGTATAGTCCTTTCACATTTGTACAGTAGAGTGTTTCAAAGGAATAAAAAGGAAGAGAGAATCCTCATTTTTAGCTAGGGGAACTAAAGTTCACAAACACTAGAAATTACTCAGAATGCCCTCTGATCCTTATTTATTCTTGTTGCTTTTTTTCCCCTCTTAGGCTTGACATTCCAAATGTTTCATATTTTAAAGAAAAATTGTTACAAGATGGTTTAGACAGTTCTGATAAAAGCTGCAGACAAATCTGTCAATGGCTGCTTCTGCTAAAAAAAATTACCAAACCTAGAAAAACAGTTTAGTAATTTAAATCATATCTATCTTACACAGACCAAAATTGACTAATTCCTTCTGTTAGAAAAGTAAAAATGTTGGGAAAGAGGGTACACACTACAGAAATCAGGGAAAGTAATTCGGTCCAGTGGTTGCTATTGTATTTTCAGCTCTAGAACAACAGAACTGGATTTCAAACCGACAATAAGGCACTGACCAGTCTCTCTCAGATCCAAGTGTCTGCCTCCCCACAAAAGTTTGGATGATGACCAGAAAGAAGTTCAGTTGTACCCACTGAAGAAGTTCAGCATTCACTTATACAGATTCCTTCAATAACAACTCTCCCAAACACCAAATCTATTTACTTTAGACACAAGCCATTTTTAGGGAAAGGCAAAGGAAAAAAAGAAAGGGTCGGTATTTAAATAACAACGCTTTTAAAAGTTGACCTCATAGCAAGAATAAACAACTCATTGGTGTGATTTAGTAGCAGGTCTAGTGTTTTGAAGCTTAGAGCAGGCAGTATATTAAAATGGCTGTGAAAAGATTAGGACTTCTAATGCTTGTGAATGAAAATACCAGAGGAGGAGAATGCAGAAAAATGCCACTGCAGGAGCCAGAAAAACATCACCACCCAATTTTCCTTTTATCAAAAGGCCCACAGTGCCTTAGCAACACAAAGCTACGTTTACTTCTGTTGGAAGGGAAAGCATCTTCCAGTTGACAACCTGCCTTCATTTCTCATTAACAGTGGAAGAGTATGTTCTTCTAAAAATTTAATTGCAAATAAGCGCACTTAAAATGTGGCAAGGAAACTAGCATTAAACTACAAAGTCAATCAACAAAAATAAACTGATGCAACTGTGTTGCATTCTTTTGTGTTTCCTTGATAGTTTGTTTCTTATATGTTTTCATTTTCAGTAGTAAATGTTCTGCTAGCAGCAACAATGTTGCTGCAAATTCTTCTATAACACATCTGAGTTCTGAGAGGGAAAGTTAACAAATAGTCAATTCCCCAAAAGGGCCACATGAGAGAGTGCAGAATTGAGGAAGTGAAGATCGCCCTGCCACGATTTTCAGCATAGTGAGCTTTTTCCTTTTCAGAACTTACAGAAGTGGTATCTGCTTGTTAGAATCTTGGAAAAGTTCCTTGTAGGAGAGGTTAAAAGTTGGGTATTAAAACCAGGTGGTACATACTTAACTCAAATGCACATTGAATCAGAGTTACTTGGGCAATGTTTCAACAGCATTTTCCACAAGAAATGGTTAGTAAAATGAAGCACATGCCTAGATTAACTCAAATTGTACAGATCCCATTTTGTAAAATCAATTGTGACTAACATTAGCTCTTTAAGAACACTGAAATGGAAGGCATTTGATTAAATGTAGCAGAAGTTATAAAGAAATAGCATTAAGTTAGAAAGCTAACATTAAGTTAGCATTTAGTACTTCAATTTACGATAGCCAGAGATGTATTAGAAGTGCACTACATTTAGTATCACCACAACTAATTCTCTAAACTGGGTGGATTCTCTGTTGGTGTTTAAACTAAAAATCTTATAGGAAGTGAACTGTGAAAAAAGTGGCTTTGTAGTATACCAGTCAGCGGATGATCAACATTTACATATAACCCAGCCAGGAAGATCTACTCTGAACTATTTTTGTCCACATTCCTGTAATAATGGATCTTTTGTTCTACAAGACATCTCAAGAGACCTCTTTCAACTAAAGATATAAATACAACAAAATAAAGTTATGAACGTTAGCTGCAAAATTTCAACAGCTACTGAAAGTAAAAACTAAAGAAAAACATTGCAAGATAAACCAAAGACAAACACAATCAACTGGCTGACATTCTGGATAGTGCATCCTTACCTATCTGGTTGCTGTATTGTTTTCCCATTACTACTTTAAACGTTTTGTTTAACTACTACTTTTTACAGAGAGGTGGATTACTCTGCTCTTCATAGTTGATTTGAGTTGTCATTCAATTTAAGCTTTCTGTGACAGGTTTCCTCTCAGGAGAGAAAAAAAATCATTTTTCCCTAATAATCTTCCAATTCAAAAGATGTAAAGTCTTAATTCCAGTAATCCTTCAGATTGTCACAAACACTAATACGGGATAAAACAGAACTAGATATTGAACTTCTGGTACTAAGTATCTAAAATTTTTTTCATTAATCATTGTTTCTCTTATTACTCTTGCTAAACATTTTAAGAGGCTTCTTTTTTCAACAGTTCTCCCACGAAAAATGAGATATTTGAGGCTAGAAAAATAAAGATCAAAATGATATATGATGTCTAAATAGGCAGAGAGCAGCTACAGGCAACAGTTCATCTAATGATGACTATTGACAAGGGCTCAGCACTGCTTTCCCCATCTTACTCTATGTACCATAAAAACAGAAGAAAAGATCTGGATAAATTCAAAGAACAAAAACAACACCTTCTGACCCGACTCTGTCTTTAGCAAAGCTGTGTGATGTCAGGCTGTGGCTCCCAGTTTCATGTTTCCTCTCACTAACATAAGAATAGATATAGTTAACCTGCAATGCAGCTAAATTAGCTTATTAAAAAAAATCCAAAATCCACAGGGTTACCATACACAATGCTTAAAAAAAGTACACACATTTTGTTAAAAACACTTTTGAGAAGAAACACACACTAAGTAATTTTAAAAATGCAAAACAAAAACGAAAGCTGTGCAAAATCTATTACAGTAATACTGTTGGCTATGAAGATGTTGTCTCTGCTATACACCCAACATGGGTTAAGTGATGTTTGAACTGAAAAGCGATTCGTCACTCGCAACCTCCTTTCAGGATATACTACTTCAGGATCAGAACTGATTATTCACTCTCCACAGAAAAAGATATACAAAGTGATACCAAATTGTGTAAGTGTGACACAGAAGTGTGCATCTACTATATCCTCTTTATACTAAAAACAGATTTCACAGAGTAACATTTGGAAACGCCCCAACTTTCCACCTCTCTCCTCCCCAAGAATGGTTCTCTCTTTATGCTAATTTGTTCTCTCAATAGGGACAGCAACCTTCCTCCTCTGCCTCATCAGTCACAAACTAATGATTTCTGTTAAGAAAATGCAATATTGATTCTGGGAACTTTAATGTGTGAAACTCTATCCCCTTACCCTGATTTAATAAATGAAGTGTACATTACCAAACAAATTACCACCTCTGGAATTTTTTTTTTTTTTTTTTTTATTTTAAGATTATCAAGAGAACTCATTACCTCAGACTACTGGATAGTTTTAGAAAGTCTAGGGGTCCACCTGTAAGCTTATTTACTGCTTTTGAATTACAATCTCAGTGGAATATCTACCATTTTTTCAAGAAGTTTTCCTGGACACTATTGGAATTTCTTCCATATTTATAAAGATCAATGTTCCGAATGTTAAATAGGGCTTTGTGTACAAGAGACTATAATTAAGTCACTCAAAAGAACCCAAAATAAGGCATGAATGAAAATTTAATGCATAGAACACAGCAAATTTGTCCTCCAGTTTGGGATTTTAAATTTTTTGAGGAAGTACGTTTAGTGACAAAGAATTACTCATATATAGGAAAAAGGTTTTGATTATCTAGTCCACCCTATTTTTCTTTCCTAGATTAAACTTCTCTAGGAATTGCAAATATAGTTCCAGCTCCTAAATCTTGAACAATACAGATAATTAAAACCATTTTTTTCAAAATGAAAATATGGAAACTCTGACATTGTGTCTCTCAAACACTGTAAAAAAGAGGTCTTATAAAACTGATACTCTGAAGCATTTTACCCTGAGAGAGGGTCTTCTGCTTTTCCCTCCCTTTAACTGTACCTAGGGGAACATCCTTCCAGAGAAGTAAAACATCTCTGTGAGCTATATCCAGTGTTTGTTGTGTAGTGGAACCATCACATGGAGGAAAGTAACCAGTGTAGAAACACAATGGGAAGGAAACACTCAGTTCTGACCTGATGACACCTCACAGCTCCCACTTAAAAAACCCAAAACAGACTATTCTTCAACCAGGAACTAGACAAGCATGTATCACGATCCTGCTTACAAGAAAAAGTGTGCTGTACACACACTCAGCCTTTGTGCCACTGGCAGGAAGTAAGGTTCCTATACAGTACTAAGGTTACCAAGTTTAGTACTTAAAACAAACAAACAAAACAAAACAAAAAAAAAATGTTGCATTTGTTACAGCTCTCATAGTCTAGGTCTGAGAAAATTAATGATGCTCCAGATCAAGTGAGCCTGAGAGAAGCTCCAATTGAAGGCTGCTAGTATAGTCTAAACACCATCCCTAGAATGTGTAAGTACCGCTATATCCTTAGTCTAAACCCAGCTGTTGATGCAACCCTTAAGAAATATGGTTATACCCTTTTTAAAGAATACTAAAAAGGTGGTTTCCCCCCCCCCCCAAAATTAGTATAAAGTTAAAAGAAATGCAAATTAGCTACAACCTATTTAACCCAAGCACAGCACCGCCATAAGTTTCACACACACTATTTGGTGTTGCATGTTGGTTTTCCTTTCACTCTTTAAGGCAGTGGTTTCCACAGGTCAGTTCAGAAAATATTAAGAAGCATGGTCCATGGCAGTTCATGTTGCAACTCCATTTTTCACTCAAGGGAATCCATTCCCCAAACTGTTAGTACTCCAGCGTTTAGAGACTGAGCCTTTAGGTTCTGTTCTGGCTCAGAAATAAATGTATAGCTGGCACGCTTTCTTCAGGAGGTCATGCTCAAATTATGAGAAACAGTTCATCAAATTGTTCTCTTTCATGTTTTGAATTAGCTTTTTACTCAAAAGACATCAAGTTGGCAGGAACCTAAAACAAAAACACAAGTAACAGCTGATTTTTATTTTGAGAATTGGCTTTCCATATTTCATCTTTTCAGAACCCACCCCTTGCAAGTTTAAAATGTTCAGTTTACCTCTCCCCTCTACAAAAAAAAGGGTAAATACAAGCAGTCAAGCAGCACTAGAGTAACAACAACTATAGGAAACATATATACAGAGAAGGCAGACATTAGATTGCAGTATGGTTTATAAAATGTGTTATAACATTTTGGCTCTGGTCTATATCTACAGGTGAATTATGACATAATGTAGTTTGGCCACAATTGAGAGTTTAACATTTATTAAAGTTAACAAGCCTATTGAAGACAGATGCAAGGCCTTCACAGCTGAAGGTCCCAGTTTATGGAATTCCAATGAACAGAGACTAGGATAAGGCCAAGTCTTGCCATGTTCATGGAATATGCAAATCTCATATCTTTGTGAAGGCATTCCCCAAATAATGGAGAGGAAGAAGTGCACAGCAGTGTTCTTCATCATTCTTTAATGGCTAGAAAACGGGAAGTGCTGACAACACTGCTCCTATAAAGAAGAGGAAATGCTAATATACTCCAGGAGCAGATCTAGAACAATCAGCTTGTTGTATGTGAGGAAGTCATATTTTGCCAGCACTTTTAGAGTGCTGTCATTCCTCATCTGCACTGTGGTTGAGGAATAAATCTTATTCCCCAAGAGATCCAGCTGCTTAATGTCCTTACCCTTTGATATGTATCTAGAAGCTTCAGCGTAGTGAGATCTCACATCAGCTGGAGAGTCAATCTGAGAGCCCAAGGTCAGACAAGTAAAAATATTCAAAACCTTTTTCAATGACCTGATATAGAGGGATAGTTTGTCTATTTCAGAGTCGGAAGAATGAATCTGGGGATAACCAAAGACTCCTTGTCAGTTTCATGGTACCCTTGCTTAAAAGGGATCTCCACAAATCTGAGGTACTTGGTCTACAGAATAATGAAGACCCTGTGAGCTTTCTTGGGACCAGACTAAGTCCTAGGTTGAAGCTCTCTGCAAGGGGTCACAATAAGTCCGGGAAGGGAAATCAGTTCACGAAGAGATCATAGATTCATCTGCAAAAGGTGAGATTCGAAGTGTTTCAAGGTCACTAGTCATCTCAAACTCATCCTCTTCCATTACTGACCCCTCAAAATGAGTGTGTTTACACAGCAAAAAGTTAGGACAGGCCTCCCACCACTGACAGTGCCAAACTTTAATACTGCACTTGGTTTACTGGACCTGAAAAGCCTACTTCCTAAGTAAGTGTTTGAGGTGGCCATCCTGATATTTATACGGGTGACTAGAGAAGACAAGGTAGATTGAACACCTGTCAGGATTGTGACCTTTTCCTAGGCACCAGTAGCACTGAATAAGAGTGTCTATAACAGACATAACTGCATTATATGTAGCTTATGGCTCAAAGCTAAGCTCTCATCAGTGTGCCCCCCAGCTTGGGTAGTCAGATTTGTACTAGCTCAACTTGAGCTACCACACTAAAAATAGCAGCACGGGCAGAGGCATGGGCTAGCCACCCAAGCTCACACTCAGGTGCTTCTTTATGCTTTTTAGCAATATAAGCAACACAAAATTTGATTAAAGGTTATATTGGGTAGCCAATACCTAACAAAAATGACACTAGGGCTGTCAAGCGATTAAAAAAAGTAATCGCGATTAATCGTACGATTAATCACACAGCTAAACAATAATAGAATACCATTTATTTAAATATTTTTGGATGTATTCTACATTTTCAAATATATTGGTTTCAATTACAACAAAATTTTAGAGTAAGCAAGTCCACTCAGTGTGAGTCTGCAAGTGCACTCAGTTCTACTGCTCAGTTCTACTGCTGCCCGTTTCGTTTACAATGTTACCTGAAAGTGAGCACAAGCATTCTCATGGCACTGTTGTAGCTAGGGTCGCAAGGTATTTATGTGCCAGATGTGCTAAAGGTTCATATGTCCCTTCATGCTTCAACCACCATTCCAGAGGACATGCGTCCATGCTGATGACTGGTTCTGCTCAACAACAATTCAAAGCAGTACGGACCGATGCATGTTCATTTTCATTATCTGAGTCAGATACCACCAGCAGAATGTTGATTTTCTTTTTTGGTGGTTCTGTAGTTTCCGCATCAGAGTGTTGCTCTTTTAAGACTTCTGAAAGCATGCTTCACACCTCGTCTCCGATTTTGGAAGGCACTTCAGATTCTTAAACCTTGGGTCAAGTGCTGTAGCTATCTTTAGAAATCTCACATTGGTGCCTTCTTTGCATTTTGTCAAATCTGCAGTGAAAGTGTTCTTAAAATGAACAACATGTGCTGGGTCGTCATTTGAGACTGCTATAACATGAAATATATGGTAGAATACGGGTAAAACAGAGCAGGGGCATACAATTCTTCCCCAAGGAGTTCAGTCACAAATTTAATGAACACATTTTTTTTTTTTTAAGAAGCATCATCAGCATGGAAGCATGTCCTCTGGAATGGTGGCCAAAGAACGAAGGGGCATACAAATGTTTAGCATATCTGGGATACAAATACCTTGCAATGCTGGCTACAAAAGTGCCATGCAAATTCCTGTTCTCACTTTTTGGTGACATTGTAAATAAGAGGGCAGCATTATCTCCCATAAATGTAAACAAACTTGTTTGTCTAAGTGATTGGCTGAACAAGAAGTAGGACTGAGTATACACTTTGATTTCAATTACAACACAGAATACAATATATATGAAAATGTAGAAAAACATCCAAAATATTTAATAAATTTCAATTGGTATTCTATTGTTTAACAGTGCGATTAAAACTGCAATTAATTGTGATTAATTTTTTTTAGTTAAACTGCGTGAGTTAACTGTGATTAATTGACAGCCCTAAATGACACTACACAGAATTTTGCAATACTGATTCTAAACACTACTACAGCTTACAATAGTGATACTACCAGTAAGGTGTTCTGAATTATTACTTTATAATAGCCTAGTATGTTGCTTTTAAAAAAATAAAGATATGTAAGGGTATATTATGCATAAAACCCTGTCAACATGTTACAAGTATTAAGATATCCCTTCTTCCTCCAAATTGCCCAGTTGCTTCATTTGATCCTTATAAAGGCTTAAATCTTTGTTTGTGAACACAATCTTTATGTTACCTCCAAGTTGTGTGTATTGGTAGGAGTATCTTGTTTTGCATAAAAACTGACCGACTAGTACTCCATTTTCTTTCACAACTAGTTACCAATGCCAAGTTCCGATCAGCAGCTCTCAATTCCTTTTCACAGTATTGTTCTCACCTGTTGTCTGTTGCTTTGGCAGGCAGCGCTCAGATGTTTGAACCACAGCATTGCATTCATTCTGTTACCAGCTTGAAACTTGTATGAATTTCCTAAAATGACAGAGGTAGGAAAAAAATTGATTAAAAAAATCAGACAAGAACAAATATAGTACTGTACTTCAATTCTACTGAAGTTCAAATAAATAAATAAATAAAACAATAAATTAAACATTATCAAAGAGTGAAAAGACAGAATTCTATTCATATAACTTTAGAACTTGGGTGGTGTGGTTGCAATTTAAACAACATCATTTGACTTCATACAACAGATGTGCTATATTCTGCCAAAAGTTCACAGCCTCCAAACCAATTATTAAGATCAGTGTCAATAAAAAACAAAATAAAACAAAAACAAAAATCCCCCCAAGACCCTGATCCCACCAAATTATTTAGAATGTTGTGACCAAAGTACTTTTTGTCCATGGCACCTGTGACAGATGGGGCAATTTCCTGCGATATCCTGGACAAACCTTACTGAATTAAGTTTAAGTATCTTAGGTGTCCATTACATTAAAAATGCAAATGTTTATATATTATTATGAGGTTGTATATAACATCTCTGGGGGGAAGAGACACGACTAATGTAAACCTGGGAGGCATTATGAGCTTCAAAGACTATTTGAAACAATGAACTTTTAAAGTTAAGTGGGTTTCCCAAGAAACCTCTAGGGACAAGTATATGCAAATGTAACTCCTCTGATTATGCAAAAACCCAGCCTTTTGAAGCTACTAACTGAGAAGAGACCCATTGTCCACTAATGATCTATTTCCAGTTCAAAGATACTGGCTGTATAAAGGGGCGACTAAACTTTTCATGAGTGTGATTGTTCTGAGCTAACAGCTGTTACGAACTTGTGACCATAGAAAAACCCGTTGGTGAGGTTTGTAGAACTGTTCATCTGCCAGAGCCCTTCATGGTATTGGGGTGATTGCTGGTAAGCTTATTAGCATGTGTGAACATTCTTTTATTGTTTTTAATATGTACTCTGTAATGCTTTTACCTTAAGAATAAATGTGCTTTCTCAGAAGGAGCTATGTGGTAACTTAAAGGACAGTTACCTGTTCCGTAACTGGCGTTCTTCGAGATGTGTTGCTCAGGTGTATTCCACTATAGGTGTGCGTGCTCGCCACGTGCACCGGTACCGGAAGTTTTTCCCTTAGCAGTATCCGTAGTGGGGGAGCACCGCTGCGACCCCTGGAGTGGTGCCTGTATATCGCGCCATAAAGGGGGCTGCGTGCTCCCCCCACCCTCAGTTTCTTCTTGCCAGACAACTCCGACAGAGGGGAAGGAGGGCGGGACGTGGAATACACCTGAGCAACACATCTCGAAGAATGCCAGTTACGGAACAGGTAACTGTCCTTTCTTCTTCGAGCGATTGTTCATGTGTATTCCACTAGAGATGACTCCAAGCTATCCCTGAGGGAGGCGGGTAGGAGTTTAAGTGTAAAGATTTAAGGGTTACTCGGGCGGAGCACCGCTCTACCAAACCCGGCGTCATCCCTCGTTTGGGAGACGATCGCATAGGGCGATGAAAAAGTGTGGACAGAGGACCACGTAGCAGCCCTACAGATGTCCTGAATAGGGACATGAGCCACATAGGCCACTGACGAGGCCTGGGCTCTCGTCGAATGAGCCTTCACTATAGGAGGCGGGGGGACCCCTGCCAGGTCGTAGCAGGTGCGAATGCACGAAGTGATCCAGCGGGAGATCCGCTGGGTGGAGACCGGTCGCCCCCTCATGCGTTCGGCTGAAGCAATAAAAAGCTGGGGGGGACCTCCTAAATGGCCGGGTTCTGTCTATGTAAAAGGCCAGTGCTCTGCGCACGTCTAACATGTGCAGGTGGCGTTTCTCATTGGAGGAATGGGGCTTAGGACAGAGGATCGAGAGGAAAATATCCTGATCCATGTGGAAAGCCGAGACTACCTTCAGCAAAAAGGCGGGGTGAGGGCGGATCTGAACCTTGTCCTTATGAAAGACCGTATATGCGGTTCAGAGGTCAGGGCCCTGAGCTCGGAGACCCGGCGGGCTGAGGTGATAGCCACTAAGAACGCCACCTTCCACGACAGGTGGGACCACGAACACGTGGCTAATGGCTCAAAAGGAGGCCCTGTGAGGCGGGAAAGTACCAGGTTTAGGTCCCAGAGCGGGACTAGGGGTCTGGCGTAAGGGAATGCCCGATCTAATCCTTTCAGAAACCGGGCCGTCATGTGATGTGAAAACACAGACAGGCCCTGCACCGGGGGATAGAAAGCCGAAATGGCTGCCAGGTGCACCCTGATGGAGGAGGGCGCCAGGCCTTGGGTCCGAAGGGATAGGAGGTAATCGAGGACAAGCTGGATAGACGCGGAAGAGGGAGAAGAACCTCTATCCCTTGCCCACCTAGAGAACCTATACCACTTAGCCAGGTAGGTTTGCCGCGTGGAGGGTTTCCTACTCTCCAGCAGGACCCTTCTCACATCCTCAGAACACCTCCCCTCCTCCTCATTTAACCACGAAGCAGCCATGCTATCAGATGGAGCGTAGCTAGGTTGGGATGGAGGAGGCGACCTTCCTCCTGGGAGAGGAGGTCCAGACATAGCGGCAGTCTGCAAGGAGGGGCCGCTAAGAGTTGCAGCAGGGACCCGTACCAATGCTGACGGGCCCAATCGGGGCTATGAGGATAATCCTTGCCCTGTCTGACTTCACCTTCTGTAGGATCCTGTCTATTAAGGGGAAGGGCGGGAAGGCATACAACAGGGGCCCCGACCATGGGAGCAGGAACGCATCCGATAGCGCCCCGTCGCCCTCTCCCGCTCTGGAGCAGAATCAAGGACACTGTCGATTCTGGGCGGTGGCGAACAGGTCTACCTGGGGAGCACCCACTGTAGGAAGATCCACCTGGCCACCTCCTTGTGCAGGGACTACTCATGCTGTTGGGAGAATACCCTGCTCAGGCGGTCCGCGAGTGTGCTGCTCTTGCCGGGCAGGTAAAAAGCCCGCAGGAGCATATTGTGAGCTATACAGAACTCCCACAGGAGCTGGGCTTCGAGGCATAAGGCCCGGGAACGCGTGCCCCCCTGTTTGTTGACGTAATACATGGTGGTCGTGTTGTCCATGAGGACTCTGACCACCCTCCCGTGTATGTGCTGGCGAAATGCCACGCACGCCAGGCGTATGGGCCTGAGCTCCCTGACATTTATGTCCAGGGTTAGTTCCTCTGGTGACCACATACCCTGGGTCCTGAAATCCCCCACGTGGGCTCCCCAGCCCAGGTCTGAGGCGTCCGACACTAGATCTAGTGAGGGAGGGGGCTCTCGGAAGGGAATACCCTGAAGCATGTTGCTCGGGAGGGACCACCATTGGAGGTCTGCCACCACCCTGGGGGGCACTGTGACAACCTTCTCCAGGCCATCTCTGGCCTGGGAATAGCGGGAGGCCAGCCAGAGCTGAAGGGGCCGCATCCAAAGTCTGGCATGTCTCACCACATAGGTGCAAGCTGCCATGTGGCCTAGGATTTGGAGGCACATCCGTGCCGTGGTTACCGGAAAGGCCATGACCGAGGCAATGAGAGCTTTGAGCGTCTCGAATCTGTCCCGTGGGAGGGAGGCCATGGCTATCCGGGAATCTAATGGGTGATGTTGGCAACTCCCTTATGGAAAGGGAGTGCCACATGCCCCGGTACCTAGGAGGTGAGGACATTGAAGAGAGTATCGGAGGGCTCCTCCATCTCCTCGGCCCGGAGCTCGAGGTTGGCTGCCACCCTCCGAAGTAGCTCTTGATGCGCTTTAAAAGTCCTCTTGAGAAGAGGGATGCGGTAACGCAACTGAATCGCCCTGCGCCGAAGAGGTGGACAGTGCGGTGCCTTCGGCGGCCAACGGCATTGTGGGCTCCACATCCGGATTCGGTGCCGGAGTCGGTGCTGGGGGTTTGGCACCCATGGCCTGATCCCGGTGCCGGGGAGGCGACGCGGGTTGGCCCTGAGAGGCTCCCACCACGGAGCGAGGTCCCGGCTGCGCAGGTGCCTGAGGCCACGGTGCCCACTGGCACCATTGTCCCTGCCAGGGCACGGCCTGGAGCAGAGGCGCATCGGGCGCCGGCAGGGCAGGTTGGTCCTGTGGTGCAGCACTGGGAGAGACGGCTGCGCGCCGACGCCAAGGTCCGGGAGGAGCGCACGGTGCTGTAAGAATGGTTGGAGCGGTCTCTATCATGACGGCTCCTGCCCCGAGACTTCAACCTGGAGAAGGTCGAGAGATATATGTCCCTGGACTCCTTGTGGCACCTGTGGCCACAGTGCCTCGGTGCCGGGGACTCTCGGGACTCACCGCGAGCATGGCCCCTGTGACGGCGGGTGCTTGAGTACGAGCGTCAGTGCCGACGGCGTCGTGACCTGTTCCTCTCGGACTCACTGGAATTGGAACGGCGTTGCCTCTTGCCACCTCCTCGACGACGATTGAGACTGGAGGAGTGGGATCCGCTCATCGAAGAGCCCGGATGCGGAGTCGACGTGTGTCGTGGGGCTCTGCTCGGCACCTCAACCCGGGAAGGTGCCTCGACCTCCAACACCTCCGGGGAGGGCTGATGGGCACCCAAAGGCAGCTTCCCACAGGACCGGGGGCCCGACTGAGGAGGTGCTCCCGGCACCGGAAGCGTTAAGATGTCACGCGCGGCCTGAGCTGCCTCTGGCGTCGAAGGCATGCGTACCGCCGGCGAGGCTCGTGCGGACGGGACTGGACTACTCCGCTCAGCCCGAGTCGGAGGTCTCTGTCCCGGTGGGGATCACGGGCTGCCCAACTCGGGTCCGGCCTTACCCTTGTTCTTCTGTCGGCGCCACTGAGACTTCCCTTGCTTCTTAGCTGGGGAGTGGTGCCGGGACACTGACGGCGCCTCGCTGCGCACCGAGGACGCGGTACCGGGTGCCGATTCGGAACGGCGCACCGGAGGCGCTTCGCCACGTGCTGAAGACGCGGAGCCCGGCGCGGTGTCAGCTCGACGCGCCGGTGCTGGGGCCAATGCCAACTCCATTAAGAGAGCTCGGAGTCGGATCTCACGCTCCTTTTTCGTCCGAGGCTTGAAGGAGTGGCAGATCTTGCACTTGTCACTAACATGAGACTCGCCCAGACAGGGAAGACACTGATTGTGGGGATCGCTTCTGGGCATGGAGTTGCAACAGGAGTCGCACGACTTGAAGCCTGGGCCACGGGGCACGCCCCGAGCCAGGCACTCGCGAAAGAAAGTTCAACAAGGAAAGTTCAGTGAAACTGGATACCACTCAGCTAGAAACGCTGTAGCTAAGAGCGGGAGAGTACTAGGTTCAGGTCCCAGAGCGGGACCGGGGGTCTGGCGTAAGGGAATGCCCGATGCAGACCTTTCAAAAACTGGGAAGTCATGTGGTGGGAGAATACCGACTGACCATACACCGGAGGGTGGAAAGCCGAAATTGCTGCTAAGTCTACCCTGACCGAGGCGGGCGCCAGCCCTTGGGTCCTAAGGGACAGTAGGTAATCGAGAATGAGCTGGAGTGACGCGGATGAGGGGGAGGAGCCCCTTTCCCTCGTCCACGTGGAGAACCGATACCATTTGGCCAGGTAGGTTCATCGTGTGGAGGGCTTCCTGCTCTCCAGCAGGACTCGCCTAACATCCTCAGAGCACCTCCCCTCTTCCTCGTCTAACCATGGAGCAGCCACGCTGTCAAGTGAAGCGTGGCCAGGTCAGGGTGGAGGAGGGATCCTCCCTCCTGGGAGAGGAGATCCGTTAGGAGCGGCAGTCTGCACGGAGGGGCCACTAGAAGTTGTAGGAGGGTCCCACACCAATGTTGATGGGCCCAATCTGGTACTATCAGGATAACCTGTCTGTCTTTACTTTCTGTAGGACCTGGCCTATCAGGGGGAAGGGCGGGAAGGCATAGAACAGGCAGCCCGACCATGGAATCAGGAACGTGTCCGATATCGCTCCTTCGCCCCCTCCTGCCCTGGAACAGAACTGAGGGCAGAGGCGATTCTAGTTGGTGGCGAAAAGATCCACCTGGGGAGTACCCCACTCTAGGAAGAGTTGCCTGGCAACCTCCCTGTGGAGTGACCACTCGTGCGGTTGGGAGAAAATCCTGCTCAGGCAATACGCGAGCCGGGTAGGTGAAAGGCCCTCAAGGAGATGTGGGCTATACAGAACTCCCACAGGTCTAGGGCTTCCTGGCACAAGGCCGAGGACCTCGTGCCCCCTTGCCTGTTGATGTAATACATTGTGGTTGTATTGTCCGTGTCCATGAGGATTCTGACCATCTTCCCCTGCAGATACCGGTGGAAGGCTATACAGGCTAGGCGCACCGCCCTGAGTTCCCTGACATTTATATGTAGGAGCAAGTCTGAGGCCGACCATCTGCCCTGAGTCTGGAAGCGCCCCACGTGGGCTCCCCACCCCAGGTCCGAGGCGTCCGACACCAGATGTATCGAGGGAGGGGCCTCTCGGAAGGGAATCCCTTGCAACATGTTGCTTGGGAGGGACCACCACTGCAGGTCGGCCAACACCGTGGGTGGAAGTGTGACGACCTTGTCCAGGCTGTCCCTGGCTTGGGAGTATTGGGAGGCCAACCAAAGTTGAAGGGGCCTCAACCTGAGTCTGGCATGCCGCACCACCGAGGTGCATGCTGCCATATGGCCTAAGAGTTGGAGGCACACTCTTGCCGTCGTCACGGGGAAGGCCGTGACTGAAGCTATGAGACCTTTAAGCATCTCAAACCTGTCTCGGGGGAGAGAGGCCGTGGCCACTACCGAATCTAACAGTGCCCTTATGAAGTGTATGCGCTGAGCTGGGACTAACGTGGACTTGTCTTTGTTTACCACTAGGCCTAGACTGTTGCAAGTGGCCAGGAGGAATTCCACCTGGGCCTGAACCTGGGATCGAGACTTGCCCTTGAGCAACCAGTCGTCCAGGTAGGGAAATATTTGCAGCCCGTTTCACCTGAGGTGGGCTGCCACCACTGCCGTGCATTTGGTAAAAACCCTGGGGGCCGTAGAGGCGCCAAAGGGAAGGACCGTAAACTGGTAGTGGTCCTGCCCCACCAGAAATGGAGGAAGCGCCTGTGACCCTCGAAAATATGGATGTGAAAATACGCATCCTGGAGGTCCAGGGCCGCGAACCAATCTCCCGGGTCTAGGGACGGAATAATAGAGGACAGAGACACCATACGGAACTTGCAACGGACCAGAAACTGGTTGAGATACCAAAGGTCGAGGATGGGCCTGAGCCCGCCTTTCGCCTTCGGGATCAGGAAATACCGGGAGTAAAACCCTTTGCCCTGGAATTCCCGAGGTACCCTCTCCACCGTGCCCAGGGTGAGGAGGCACGCCACCTCCTGGTTTAGAAGGAGGGCATGCTCCGGGTCTCCGGGGTCCTCCTTGGACGGAGGATGGTGGGGAGGGAGCGAGGCGAATTGCAACATGTACCCCTTGGAGATGGTACTGAGGACCCACCGGTTCGACGTTATACGGAACCATTGCACTCTGAGGGCAGGTAAACGGTTGCCAAACACCAACTTTATTAACTGGGGGGCTTCCCAAGCAACAGGCCCGGTGGTCCCCCACAAAGAGTCAAAAACGCCTCTTCCTCTGCCTCTTGCCCTTCGAGGGGCCCGGTCGTGGAGCTGAACGGGACTGGCACTGGGATCGACGCCTCTGCTCCCTCGGCCTCTTGGCGCGGGCTCATATCTGCCCCTAACTGGGGGAGCCGAGGTCTGAGGCCTGGGTTTATCCTTGGGTGCTGGGACATAGAGGCCTAGTGTCTGCAGGGTGGTGCGGGAGTCTTTCATCCCATGCAGACGAGTGTCTGTTTGGTCCACAAACAGGACTTTCCCGTCGAAGGGCAGGTCCTGCATGAGGGACTGGGATTCTCCAGACAGCAAGAGCCACGACGCTGTTCGCATGGAAATAGCCGAGGCCATCGAATGGGCCACTGTGTCCGCCACATCCAAAGCCGCTTGAAGAGCTGCTTTCGCCGCCGCACCCTCGTCGACCCCCGCTTTAAATTCCCTCTTGTCCTTGTCTTGGAGAAGAGGTTTGAATTTCGGCAGAGACCCCCACAAGTTAAAATCATACCGGCTCAGCAGCGCTTGGTGGTTCGCCACCCTGAGCTGGAAGCTCGCCGATGAATAAACCTTTTCCCCAAAAGTGTCTAGTCTCCTGGCGTCTTTATCCTTGGGGGTAGGAGTGGGCTGGCCATGTCTCTCATGGTGGTTAACGGATTCCACCACCAGCGAGTTTGGGGTTGGGTGAGTGTACAAGTACTCAAGCCCTTTTGCTGGCACAAAGTACTTCCGCTCCGCCTTCTTAGAAACGGGCGCCAGGGAAGCCGGGGTCTGCCGAAGTCTGGTAGAAATATTGGCTACCCCCTGGTGAAGAGGCAAGGCCACACGGCCCAGTGTCGAGGAGGACAAGACATTAAACAAAGTGTCTGATGGCTCCTCCATCTCCTCAGCCTGGAGCTGGAGATTCAAAGCCACCCATCTAAGAAGCTCTTGATGAGCCTTAAAGTCCTCCCGAGAGACAGAGGGCGATGCCGCTATAGACTCGTCCGGTGCCGATGAGGCAACCGGTACTACCTCCGGGGCGTCGGGCGGTACCGTCGGCTCAAACCCCGCGTCCGGGCCCGAGTGTGGTGCCGGTGGCTCGGTGCCTGAGGACTGATCTCGGTGCTGAGGCGGGGATGCCGAGTGGACCTGGGGTGCCCCTGCTACAGAACGGGGTCTCGCCGGTGCGGGCGCTTGGGGCCACGGTGCCCATTGGCACCACTGTCCTTGCAATGGCGCCCCTTGCCACTGGCCCGTATGGGGTCCTAGCAGAGCCACTGGCTCTCGAGGGGCAATGCGGCCCGGGGAGGGACGGCTGGGAGCCGAGGCTGAGGTCACCGATGAACACACGGTGCCGTAGAGCGGCTGGACTGGTCCCGGCCTTGTCGGCGCCGACCTCGGGATTTGGACCTCGATGACAACAACATGTATACGTCAGAGGTACAGTCTCTGGAATCCCTCTGGCGACTGTGGCTACGATGCCTCGGTGCCGGTCGGGATGCGCTCCGAGTATGGCGTCTGTCTCGGCGAACACTCGAATGTGAGTGGCGGTGCCGACGGCGTCGAGAGCTACTCCTATCACTCCGACTGGAAGAGGAGCGTCAACGCCTTCTATCACGGTGCCTGCGGCCCCTCCAGGCAGTGGAGGCCTCCGGAGACTCGCTCCCAGGCGACCTGGCCGACGGAGCAGAGGTCTGTCGTGGGCTACGGGAAGGCCCCTCGGAACGGGCAGGCATCTCTGCCTCGGATCTGGCTGGAGATGGTTGGTGAGCACCCAATGGCGGTTTCCCTCGGGACCGGGGGCCCAACTCGGGCGGCACAGCCGACACCGGAATGACGAGGATGTCACACGCTGCCTGTGCTGCCTCCGGCGTCGAGGGTATTCTTACCGGAGGAGAGGCACGCGCGGACGGGACCGGACTACTCCACTCCGCACGAGTCGGAGCTCTAGGTCCTGATGGGGATCATGGGCTGCCCAACTCGGGTCCGGCCTCACCCCTATCCTTGTCTCGGCGCCGCTGGGTTTTCCCTTGCTTCTTCGCGGCAGAGCAGTGCCAACTGGTTAATGGGCCCTCGCTTCGCATCAAGGACGCGATGCCCGGGGCCGGGTCAGGTCAGCGCACCGGTGCCAGGGCCAATGCCGACTCCATGAGTAGAGCCCGGAGACGGATATATCTCGTTCACGCTTCGTCCGAGGCTTGAACAATTTGCAGATTTTGCAACGCTCACTTACGTGAGTCTCGCCCATACAGCAAAGACACAGAGTGTGGATCACTTCTGGGCATGGAATTGCGACAGGAGTCGCACGACTTGAAGCCTGGGGCACGGGGCATGAACCGAGCCAGGCCGCTAACTAGAGAAACTAACTATGGTCGAAGAATCGTACCACTAAGGCTAGAGGGCTACCGCTAGGCTGGAGCACAAAGTTCCGACGACCTTCACTGGCGGCAAGAAGGAACTGAGGGTGGGGGGAGCACGCAGACCCCTCAATGGTGCGATATACAGGTGCCACTCCCCCACTATGGATACTGCTAAGGGAAAAACTTCCAGCACCGGTGCACGTGGCAAGCATGCACACCTACTGTGGAATACACCTGAGCAATCACTCGAAGAACAACATGTTAGATAGGTTAGAACGGGGTTCTCAAACCGGGGGTCAGGACCCCTCAGGGGGTCGTGAGGTTATTACATGGGGGGTCGCGAGCTGTCAACCTCCACCCCAAGCCCCGCTTTGCCTCCAGCATTTATAATGGTGTTAAATATATAAAAAAAAAGTGTTTTTAATTTATAAGGGGAGTCGCACTCAGAGTCTTGCTATATGAAAGAGGTCACCAGTAAAAAAGTTTGAGAGCCACTGAGTTAGAATATGTTATGAAAACAGCTTTTGATACCCTTTCTGCATATTTTGAACTACTATGGAGAGTTAATAGTCTCTCCATAGTTAAAGCTGATGCTGGATTTTTATTAGAAGCCCACTTTATGAGATGGCTTTCATTTTTAATATTTTCCTAGTTGTTCGTTAGCTCATTAGATCTCTAAGGCCTGGTCTACACTAGGCGTTTATGTCGAATTTAGCGCCGTTACATCGAATAAACCCTGCACCCGTCCACACCACGATGCTATTTAGTTCGATATAGAGGTCTCTTAAATTCGACTTCTGTACTCCTCCCCAACGAGGGGAGTAGCGCTAAATTCGACATGGCCATATCGAATTAGGCTAGGTGTGGATGGAAATTGACGCTAATAGCTCCGGGAGCTATCCCACAGTGCACCACTCTGTTGACGCTCTGGACAGCAGTCCGAGCTCGGATGCTCTGACCAGCCACACAGGAAAAGCCCTGGGAAAATTTGAATTCCTTTTCCTGTCTGGGCAGTTTGAATCTCATTTCCTGTTTGGACATCGTGGCGAGCTCAGCAGCACTGGCAACGATGCAGAGCTCTCCAGCAGAGATGGCTGTGCAATCGCAGACTAGAAAGAGGGCCCCAGCATGGACTGATCGGGAAGTCATGGATCTCATCGCTGTGTGGGGAGATGAGTCCGTGCTTTCCGAGCTGCGCTCCAAAAGACGGAATGCAAAGATCTATGAGAAGATCTCTAAAGCCATGGCAGAGAGAGGATACAGCCGGGATGCAACGCAGTGCCGCGTGAAAATCAAGGAGCTGAGACAAGGCTACCAGAAGACCAAAGAGGCAAACGGACGCTCCGGAGCCCAGCCCCAGACATCCCGTTTCTACAAGGCACTGCATTCCATCCTTGGTGCGGCCGCCACCACTACCCCACCAGTAACCGTCGACTCTGAGGATGGGATATTGTCCACGGCCGGTTCCTCGGACATGTTAGTGGACGGGGAAGATGAGGAAGGAGATGAGGAGGACGAGGCAGTCGACAGCGCTTGCAACGCTGATTTCCCCGACAGCCAGGATCTCTTCATCACCCTCACAGAGATCTCCTACCACCTGTCCCCAGCCGTTAACCAGGACACAGAATCAGGGGAAGGATCAGCCAGTAAGTGTTTTAAACCTCTAAACATTTATTTTTAACAGAACAGGAATTTTAACAATACCAACAATTTTAACAATCTCATGATTAGTTTGCCCTAGGCGCTTAACGTTTCAGTCCCTGGCAGTGCAACTATTAAAAACAAATCTAACAATGTCCGGTTTTGCATGACTGTTCTGCCCAAGCCGCTCTACTGTTTAGTCCCTGCCAGTGCAGTTACAGTAAAATGCGGTCTACGTGTCCGGGGATAGAGCAGAAATCCTCCTGGGACATCTCCACGAAGCTCTCCTGGAGGTAATTGGAAAGCCTTTGCATCAGGTTCCTGGGGAGAGCGGCCTTATTGGGTCCTCCGTGGTATGAAACGTTTCCGCGCCAGGAGACCATCAGCTACTCCGGGATCATTGCCCTGCAGAGCATGGCGGCATACGGCCCTGGTCTTTGCAGGCTTTCCCGGAGCATTCTTTCTTTATCTCTGTCTGAGATCCTCATCAGGGTGATGTCGCTCATGGTGACCTGCTTTGAATTAGGTAGGGGAATGTTAGTATTGGGACTGCTTGCCCGTTCCTTTACAGAACTGTAACCGCTGGTTTACAGCCACGCGGTGGAGGCGGGAGAGGTGCGGCATACAGGGATCTTTCCCTGGGACAGCCGCGAGGGGGTGGGACAGGGGCAGAGTTGATGCTGGCCGGATTGCTGGCAGCAGGGACTAGCATTGCTTTCAATGTGAAAGGAGGCCAGTGCTACTATCAAAGTTTTAAGCAGCCACAAGTCTACGGCTTACCATGTCTGCCTGCCACACAAATTCCGGTGTCCTGCCCCGCTTCTCAAATCGGCAGTGCAAGACCCCAGGCACTGAATGCGAGGGCCGAAAATTCGACCTTGTCCTGAGTGCGCATGTGATAGGTACAGTGCATGGTCTTGTTCACAGAGAAAGACTATGTTCTTTGTTCACAACTACATTTATCTTTCTGAGGAATTCACTCCCTTTTTCCCATTCCCACAGCCACATCTGCGACTGTCTCCCAACCCAGCCTGGCATCACACACCCAGAGGCTAGCGCAGATTAGGCGGAGGAAGAAGAGGACATGTTCTCAGAACTAATGGGCTGCTCCCGAGCCCAGGCAGCACAGCAGACCCAGTGGAGGGAGAACTTGTCCCAAATGCACCGGACACACATGGAACGTGAGGAGAGGTGGCGGCAGGAAGACCAGCAGGCGACTCAAACACTGCTTGGACTTATGAGGGAGCAAACGGACACGCTCCGGCGCCTTGTTGATGTTCTGCAGGAACGGAGGCAGGAGGACAGAGCCCCGCTGCAGTCTATCAGTAACCGCCCGCCCCCGCCACCGAGTCCCATACCCCCCTCACCCAAAGTCCAAAGAAGGAGGGGCGGCAGAGTCCGTGAAAACTGTCACTCCACCCCTGCAGACTGCTCAAGCACCAGAAGGCTCTCATTCCCCAAAATTTGAAAAGTCCTTTCCTTCCCGCCTCACCCAAGCCCCCGTCCATGTTTCACCCCCCAGTTTCATGTGTGGTTGTTAATAAAAAATACGTTTCTGTTCATTACTGTTTCCATCATGTTCTTTAGAGGAGAGTCTGTCTGAAGGGGGGGTAGGGGGGTTGATAATTGGACAGGACAGCAGCAGGGCACACACACAGTGCAGTCACTAGTTACCCTGGTCAGTCTGGGAGGTGGTTTTCATGTTCTGTGGGGGGGTGGGGGGTTGCTCTGTGACTTTGTGGCGGGGGAGGGCAGTTACAGATCTTATGCAGCAGCCCTTATCCTGGATCACAGAGCCACGCTGCAGGGGATCTGTAACCCTCCTCCCCCTGCCACAAAGTCACAGAGCCACCACATACACGCAGTCCCCATCAGGAGGGCTGGCAGGCTCCGTTGAAACAACCAGTCCACCACTGCGGAGCCTGTCATTCCTGCAGTTTAGAAGCGTCATTTGCATCAGTACACTACACCCGCTCCCCACCACAGTCTGCGTCCCAGGTTTAAAACATTCCCGCGAAAACAGTAATAAAGAAAACGGTGTCCATTAACAAAATAGAAGTCATTTTATTTTTAAAGGTGTGTTGGAAGGGGGTATGTAACTGGAGAGGATAGTCAACATTGACTGGGTAAAGAAACAGGGGCAGGTTCAGCTTCTCTGTACACAAACTTAAAAGTCACAGGTTACCCTGCTCACTCAGGAACCTAGCTTTCAAAGCCTCCCGGATGCACAGCGCGTCCCGCTGGGCTCTTCTAATCGCCCGGCTGTCTGGCTGTGCGTAATCAGAAGCCAGGCTATTTGCCTCAACCTCCCACCCCGCCATAAAGGTCTCCCCCTTGCTCTCACAGAGATTGTGGAGCACACAGAAGCTGCTATAACAATGGGGATATTGGTTTCGCTGAGATCACAGCGAGTCAGTAAGCTTCTCCATCTCCCCTTGAGACGGCCAAAAGCACACTCCACCACCATTCTGCACTTGCTCAGCTGGTAGTTGAAGAATTCTTTTTCAGTGTCCAGGGCGCCAGTATAGGGCTTCATGAGCCAGGGCATTAGCGGGTAGGCTGGGTCCCCGAGGATCACTGTAGGCATCTCCACATCCCCAAGAGTTATTTTGTGGTCCGGGAAGTAAATACCTTCCTGCAGCCGTCTAAACAGACCAGAGTTCCTGAAAACGCGAGCGTCATGAACCTTGCCTGTCCATCCGACGTTGATGTTTGTAAAACGTCCCCGATGGTCCACCAGTGCTTGCAGCACCATTGAAAAGTAGCCCTTTCTGTTAATGTACTGGCTGGCCTGGTGGTCCGGTCCCAGGATAGGGATGTGAGTTCCATCTATAGCCCCACCGCAGTTTGGGAATCCCATCGCGGCGAAGCCATCTATGATGGCCTGCGCGTTTCCCAGGGTCACTATCTTTGAGAGCAGTACCTCAACGATTGCGTTGGCTACTTGCATCACAACAACCCCCACGGTAGATTTGCCCACGCCAAAGTGGTTCGCGACTGACTGGTAGCTGTCTGGCGTTGCAAGCTTCCAGAGGGCTATGGCCACTCGCTTCTGGACAGTCAGGGCTGCTCACATCCGGGTGTCATTGCGCTTAAGGGCAGGGGACAGCAACTCACAAAGTTCCATGAAAGTCCCCTTCCGCATGCGAAAGTTTCGCAGCCACTGTGATTCATCCCAGACCTGCAGCACTATGCGGTCCCACCAGTCCGTGCTTGTTTCCCGGGCCCAGAATCGCCGTTCCACAACATCCACATGACCCATTGTCACCGTGATGTCCTCGGCGTTGGGTCCCGTGCTTTCTGACAGGCCTGTGCTACTCTCAGACTTCAGGCCCTCACCGCGGTGCCGTAGCCTCCTCGCCTGATTTATCTGCATCTGCCTCTGGGAAAGGTGGATGATAAGCTGCGAGGCGTTGACAACGGACACAACTGCAGCGATGGTCGCAGCGGGCTCCATGCTCGCAGTGCTGTGGCGTCCGCGCTGTCACTGACCAGAAAAGTGTGTGAACTGATTTCCCGCCAGCGCTTTCAGGGAGGGAGGGAGGGCGGTAGTGACGGACGGATGACGACAGTTACCCAAAAGCACCCTCGACACATTTTTTTACCCAGAAGGCATTGGCGGCTCGACTCAGAATTCCAATGGGCAGCGGGGACTGCGGGAACTGTGGGATAGCTGCCCACAGTGCACCGCTCCCAATGTCGACGCTTTCCCCGTTACTGTGGACTCACAAAGTCGAATTACTGTCCTTAGTGTGGACACACACGTTCGACTTTGCAATATCGATTCCACATATTCGATTTAAGAGAAATCGAACTACTCTCGTAGTGTAGACATACCCTAAAACTGCTTGGTCTAGTAACACCAAACTTGTGCTTATGAGGAGTAGTGCAGGGGTTCTTAACCTTTTTCTTTCTGACCCCCCCCCAACATGCTATAAGAACTCCATGGCCCACCTGCCTGTCTCACAACAACTAGTTTTCTGCATATAAAAGGCAGGGCTGGCATTAGCGGGTAGCAAGCAAGGCAATTGCCAGGGGCCACATGCCACAGGGGGCCCCACGAAGCTAAGTTGCTCAGGCTTCATCTTCAGCCTCGGGTGGCGGGGCTCAGGGGCCTGGGCTCCAGCCCCAAGAGGTGGGGCTTCAGCTTTCTGCCCTGGGCCCCAGCGAGTCTAACACTGGTCCTGGTTGGTAGCCCCCCATAAACCTTCCCGCAGCCCCCCAGGGGGCCTGTAGCGGGGTGGCTACCCCGCTCCTGCCTGAGGGGTTTAAAACAGCCCTGGCAGAGGGCTGGGGCAAAGGGAAAAGCTACTGGGCTGATTGGGGAAGTAGCCCCAGCTGGGCCACGCCCCAATCAGGCCCCAGCTGGTCCTATATAAGAGGCTGGGAGCCAGGCACTCAGTCTCTCTCTGCCTTCAGAGAGAGAAGGGCCTGGCTGCAGGGAGCTAGACAGGGTACCTGTGGTGGAGCAGGGCTGGGGAGCTCCAGCCTGGATAGTCCCAGGCTGTGGCCTGGTGATAGGCCAAGGGGTACTGGGGGTTGCAGAGGGCAGCCCAGGGCTAGGCCAAGGCAGCAGGTCCAAACCCCCCTTGCCAGTGATGAGTGGCCGATATTGCAGTCTGCCCCAGGGAGCGGGGGCTAGTTGGTGACTGGCAGTGGCCTAGTGCTGCGGCAAGGTGGGGATAGTGGGGGGGGGTTCCCCTGGGAGGGGAGACCTAGCGTGTGGGTACTGCCAGGGGGCAGCACCCAGAGCAAAGGGGCACCGGGGTCCTGGGAGGGACACTGGGGCCAATGCAGAGGACAAGGCGGATCACCGGCCTGCAGAGGGCGCTCGAGTGGCTGGTGAGCTAATTCCCTGGACGACCAGCAGGAGGCGCCGCAGGGGTGAGTCCGGCCTCCTCTACAGGGCCCCAGACCCCTGGTTGAGAACTACTGGAATAGTGTATCTGAATAGCCCTTTTTTGTTTTAGTTAGGTGAATGATGTGGACTGGATGTTGAACTACTAGAGGTAGATGCAGTTTCATGTACATAATGTCTGTATGATCCAAGCATGATTTACAAACATGTATCAGGCAAAGCTGCTGCAAAACTTTTAAGTTAGGAAAGTAGGCGTTAGGAGCTGCAGTCCTATGGAGTTCCTAAATTTGGCTTAAGCTCTGAGATTTAATATCCCTTCCAAAGTTTTTGTTATTAATTATGAGCACGCCTAACAGAGTTTTAAGTGATTGTAAAGTCAGGTGAATCTGAAGAAAAGATCTTTATGCGTATCACCATTCTCCTGATGTTACTCACCCTTTTCAGAATCAGTCAGCAAGAAGAGATCAGGATGTTCTGGGTCATCAGCCATCATCACCATCCATCCTACCACTGACACATTTTTACTTGGTGTAGATTTGAACTGAAAAAAACAGAGAGTATGTATTAATGTTAAGCAAGAGGGTTCAGCCAGAATTAAAGCATCACATATTACAAAAATATGGAAATAAAGGGCCAATTCTGCTTTCTGCTAACCTGCCAAAAATACAAAATAATTCTATTCTGGATCTCCATAAAGGAATAATAGGAAACAACACAGCCACAAAGTTGTGTGGTCATAAACATATATATTGTACAGTTTGACAAAAGTCAGTATTTTCAGCACCATGATACTTTTACTGTATACTATACCGATTTCACTGGGAGATCAGCATTTCTCAAATTGGGGGTCCTGACCCAAAAGGGTGTTGCAAGGTTATTTTAGGGGGGTTGTGGTATTGCCTCCTTTACTTCTGCGCTGCCTTCAGAGCTGGGCGGCTGGAGAGCGGTGGCTGTTGGCTGGGCACTCAGCTCTGAAGGCAGCACTGCGCCAGCAGCAGTGCAGAAATAAGGGTAGCAATACCATACTATGCCACCCCTACACTTCTACGCTGCTGCCTTCAGAGCTGGGTGGCCGAAGAGTGGCGGCTGCTGACTGAAGGCCCAGCTCTGCAGGGAGCAGCTCTGCCTTCAGAGCTGGGTTCCCGACCAGAAGCCACCACTCTCCAGCTGCCCAGCTTTGAAGGCATCGCTGACGCCAGTAGCAACGCAGAAGTAAGGGTAGCGGTACTGCAACCCTCCCTACAATAACCTTGTGACCCCCCCCATCCCTTTTTGGGTCAGGACCCCTACAAATTACAACACCGAGAGTTTCAGATTAAATAGCTGAAATCATGAAATGTACGATTTTTAAAATCTTATGACTGTGAAATTGACCAAAATGGACCATGAATTTGGTAGGGCCCTAATGATGTCAAAGGCTTTTATCTGCATGAGTTTGTGATAGATGCGTTACAGACAAGTGATGAACCCATTACTCAATAATACAGATTATACCAAATAAACCTTTATACTATACCACATCATTTCGTATTCTGTTTATGCTACGTATATTAGAGAAAAAACTATTTTACAAATATTTCAGTTAAAAGTTGTACTGAGACTTTCACACCCCTCTCTCTCTGCAAAGCCAGGGCCTTAGCTACTCTCATTTCAACTGTCTAGGTCTCCAAATGAACCATAAAAATCTTTAAAAATTACTGAAAATATCCTTTTTATACCTAAAAATTAAACAATGTAACCGCCAGACCTAGAAACAAATGCTTGAGAAGATTGAAACCCATCTTTTTCATAAGGATAAAACTCCTGCATCTATATCCCTTTGGAGTCATGAGATATCAGGTAAAATTTTTGATATTTTTATGTCTAGAAAAGCTGTTACTGGTCCAGGACTAAATCATGCCTATCCTGGGCCTCAGGCTGGAGTTA
This sequence comes from Terrapene triunguis, assembly GCF_002925995.2. Lineage (NCBI taxonomy): Eukaryota > Metazoa > Chordata > Testudines > Emydidae > Terrapene > Terrapene triunguis. Next base: position 11,578,149 of record NW_020664563.1, on the reverse strand, counting down.
TTTGGGGTGGGAGGCAATTTTGTGGAAGTTCTACTTTTTGGATGGGATGTTGGGTGGTGTGATATACGTGAAGAAAAACATTTGCCATATAGCTATTTTTTTTTTTTTTTTTTAAAGACAGTTATTTGCAGAGGGTTGAAATAGCAAAATAAGTACTGGGTGAGGTAAAGAGAACAAAAATGGTCAAAAGTGCATGATAAATGCTTATCACAAGAATATCAACATATCACATATTTTGATATTCTTGTGACAAGCTATGGAACAGTTTGATAATATGGGGTATACTTTAAGATCATTTTTAGAAGTTTTACAACTGTATTAATACTGTTTTTCCTCTCCCTCTTCTGTACAACTGGTCTCAAGATACTAGCAAAATCTGGTTTATCGAGGCTGAGATATGGAAAATTAGTCCCTATAAAATTAAAAGTAACATTTCTAAAATTAGATTTTTTTTTTTTTTTGGAAAAACGTGGCATGAATAAAATACAAAATAGTGCAAAGTGGTATGAAGACTCATTAGGACCTATATAACTCACTTGTAGCACTGCCATTTGTAAATAGCAAGAACAATCCAAACTCATGCCAATAAAATATTTATACCACCATACTCCATCATTGTACATGTGATATACAAACCCACAAATAAATACTTTTTTGGGTGAGCACTGCCAGGATTATGCCACTTCTTTCCCCACTCCCACCCATTGGCAATGTTGCTATCCTCCTCCTGGGTCAAGGGGGCTTTTTGGCAATGATGATGCTTTCCTAACCATTACTCTAAAGGCTTGTGACCAAAACTTGGATTGTGTGTCCAGAACACTCATTTCTGGAATTTGATAGGAAGCCTTTAAACAAGCCTTTACACACCTTTCATAATATAATAATTATACCATCTTCTTTTCTGAATGTATGCCATTTTAAAAACCATCCGTGAGTAAAGCAAACCTTTTTTTTAATCACACAATGTGTTTCAGATTAATTTTGACAGATGCACAATATGAAATGCGACTGGCAATTTGCATGTTGTTTAAATTACACAGAGTAATGATGCAATGCCCTTGATTTAGAAGCAGCTTGTAGAAACGACTCAAGTCTACCACAGCAGTTAGAATTTGGACTTTGCGTCCCAAACAGAAACAGTTGTTTTAGAAATCTTTTCAAACTTCTCCCTGTCAACAAGCGGATTCTGAACTCTGCTTTAGGTATTAGCAACTGACCTTTGGAAATGATAAAGTGACAATAGTCTCAAAGTTTTTCAAGTTATTAAAACTAGTTTAAAAAAGATTTCTATTTAAAATATCTTTTTTTTACTATAATACTTTATAGCAGATTTACAGAATGAAGTACCAAATGCATGTTCCAAATGTTTGTAAATAATGTGACTTAACCATTACATATACAATAAAAAGGGAGCATTAGCACAAATAATTACACTACAGCCAAAATGCTTCTGAAATAAATGTAGTCAAACTTTACTAATTCTGGGTCACTGAGAACGAAAATGATGCTTAAAATTGTTGATTGGCTCTAGTTTTCAAGATATGCTATTGGGTCAGTATATACGACCCTTGACTTGAGAATGGCGGAGGATAAGTGAGTTATAAAGGGAAGGGATATCAATTTAAACCAGAAATGACTAAAATACATCTTTGACTGGATCTATGAATAAATCTATGACTGGGTTTGGACAGTACTTGCTTTTTAGGCAAAACAATGAATGATGCAATCTGAAGCGGGTATTGCGTCATATGATATGAATTGCATCATGTTATTCCTAGAAGTCATGGATGATGCAATCATAATGAAGCTTACATCACTCTGCTGAACAAATTGCCCTATATCAGATCTAGAAATCATACAGTGTCGTGCTCTCTTATTTGTCAGTGTTTGATTTTGCAAAGGGACACATTTCTGTTTAGCCAAAGTGAGCAGAGATGCCTCGTACTTGTGTGAACAGTGCAGATAACTTCTGCTATGTTTGTGGTGAAGTGACTTTTGCATCACAAAAGCGCAGTATAACCACTATGGTTAAGAAAGCCTATCACCTTTATTTTGGCTGCAAAACTGGAGATCAGGACAAGAGGTGGGCCCCACACATATGCTGCAAGACTTGTGCAACAAATCTTCGCCAGTGGTTGAACAGGAAAAGGAAATCTATGCCTTTTGCAGTGCCAATGATTTGGAGAGAGCCAACAGATCATACCAGCAATTGTTACTTCTGCATGGTGCCTCCAGTTGGGAAAGGTGTGTCAAAGAAGAAAAAGTGGACTGTGCATTATCCAAACATTCCATCAGCTATACGCCCAGTACCCCACGGAGAAGGACTGTCGGTTCCTGATGCGCCAGAATCATTCTCACTTGAGTCAGACGAGGAAGAGGATGAAACTTCTGGTCCTGAACCATCAATGTCACAGGACCCACATTTTCTCCCATCCTCCTCCTCTGAACCACACCTCATAACAAGGTGAACTGAATGAATGACCTTGTCAAGGATTTGGAACTACCCAAGAGTAAGGCAGAGCTGTTGGGCTCCAGACTACAGCAGTGGAATCTCCTGGCAGGTGATGTTAGGGTTTCCATGTTCCGTGACCGTCAAAAGGATCTTGTCCCATTCTTCTTCATGGAAGGTGATCTTGTAGCCTGCAACAACATCGATGGTGTGATGGCAGCCCTCAACATTGTTCACGATCCAGATGAGTGGAGACTGTTCATTGATTCATCGAAGACGAGTCTTAAAGCTGTTTTACTGCATAATGGCAATGTTTTGCCATCAATTCCAGTTGGTCATACAGTCTATATGAAGGAAACCTATGACAACATGAAACAACTTTTGAGGTGCATAAACTATGACCAACATCAGTGGCAGCTTTGTGGCGATTTGAAGGTTGTTGCTCTCTTGCTTGGTCTGCAGACTGGATACACAAAGTACTGCTGTTTTCTCTGCGAATGGGATAGTCGTGCAAGAGATTCCCACTACATCAAGAAAGATTGGCCACTCCGACAGTCATTGGAGCCTGGGAGGAAAAGTGTTCAGAATCCACCACGTGTTGAATCAAGGAAGATTTTGTTACTACCCTTACACATCAAGCTGGGTCTGATGAAGAACTTTGTCAAGGCCATTGACAAAACACAAGCAACTTTCAAGTACCTCCGTGGAAAATTTCCAAGGTTAAGTGAAGCTAAGATAAAGGAAGGTGTCTTTGTTGGTCCTCAGATTCGTGAACTTCTTTGAGATGATGCATTTGACCATGCACTGCGTGGCTAGGAAAAGACGGCATGGAAAGCCTTCCAGTTAGTGGCAATACATTTTCTCGGAAACAACAAGGCAGACAACTACAGGTTGTTGGTGGAAAACCTCCTCAAGGCATACAAAAGCCTTGGTTGCAACATGTCACTAAAGATACATTTTTGCACTCTCATCTAGATTTTTTTCCACCGAACTGCAGAGCAGTGAGCGACGAGCACGGCGAGCGATTTCACCAGGACATTGCAACAATGGAGAAACGCTATCAGGGCAAATGGAGCCCATCAATGATTGCAGACTATTGCTGGACAGTGACAAGAGATGCTCCATTGAATGAATACAAGAGACAAGCCAAGAAGCGCCGAGTAGACACTGAATAGGACTAAACTATGTACATAATAGTTTGCCTTTTGTTTCATAATAAATTTTATTTATATAACCCTTTTGCTGATTTTTAAAGTGTTACATAAACAGGACAAGTGAAATATTATCATGTAAAGCAACCATAAACACATGAAAAGACCTAGGTTTACAATTTATGATTAAAACTCTATCTACACAATATACATAGACATAAAATGTAAAAACTTAAATATCTTAGAAACAGTAGCCAATCAGTTGTTTTAATTGTCATATTTGAATTCAGCACATCAAAATACATAATAAATAGCACATTTTATCTCTGAAGCAGACGACTTCTCAAAAATTGTAGACCAGTGTTACCACGGGTGATTATTCTGAGTTTATCAGGAGTAAAAGGAGATAGGGAATTTCTGCTGTAAACTCTAACAGGCAATTTAATTAATAGATAGATTAAAAATATTTCCATTCCAAAGTTCACATCAGTTATCCCAATGTTTGTCCTATATTAAGAGATTTTGTATCTCTGCAAAACTATCTGGGGGCTGTGCAAGAAATAAACTGCACTTTAGCCCTCTAACGTCTGTCCATAATTTAAATTAACAAATACAATAGCAGGTACAAGACTAAAAATAACATCCTAAATCCAAAGTCATCATCAACAGTTTAGCATCCCAGCATTCTTCAGTCTCCTTACAATGTGATACAAACAACAAGGAGTCTGGTGGCAACTCCTTTTATCTTGCTGCGTATACTTTGCATATCCGAGAGGCAGGGTTTGTGCAACCATACTCTTTTACCAGCTCTAGGTCAGACACAGATAAACCCTCCTGGGCCACTGCTTAAGTTGCTCAAAACAAATATTTGCCTCCTCCTAGGGCCTCAGGGATTTTCCCCTCGTGGTTGGAAAAATTAGCTCTGCTTGAAATTGATCTTTGGAGGCTCTTTGACGGTGAGCCATTTGGGAGAAACTGGGCTAAGGAGGGCTAAGGCTGGAAGGAAGCAGAGAGCTGAGAAAGAGAAAAAAAGGCAGAAAAGCAAAAAGCCCCAAAGTAGTAAAAATAGATAATGTCAGAGATACAGCACGTGGGTTTGTGTCAGTGTGTATACCGGGGTGGACAAACTTTTTGGGCCGAGGGCCACATCTGGGTGGGGAAATTGTATGCAGGGCCAGGGCAGGGGGTTGGGGTGTGGGAGGGAGTGCGGTGTGTGGGAGGAGGTGCCGTGTGCAGGAAGGGGCTCAGGGCAGGGGGTTGGGGTGCAGGAGGGATGCATGAGGGGGCTCAGGGCAGGGAGTTGGGGGTGGGGTACAGGTGGGGTACCCCTGAAGAAGTGGGTTTTTTTACCCATGAAAGCTTATGCCCAAATAAATGTGTTAGTCTTAGAATCATAGAATATCAGGGTTGGAAGGGACCTCAGGAGGTCATCTAGTCCAACCCCCTGCTCAAAGCAGGACCAATTCCCAACTAAATCATCCCAGCCAGGGCTTTGTCAAGCCGGGCCTTAAAAACCTCCAAGGAAGGAGACTCCACCACCTCCCTAGGTAACGCATTCCAGTGCTTCACCACCCTCCTAGTGAAATAGTGTTTCCTAATATCCAACCTAGACCTCTCCCACTGCAACTTGAGACCATTGCTCCTTGTTCTGTCATCTGCCACCACTGAGAACAGCTGAGCTCCATCCTCTCTGGAACCCCCCCCCCTCAGGTAGTTCAAAGCAGCTATCAAATCCCCCCTCATTCTTCTCTTCTGGAGACTAAACAATCCCAGTTCCCTCAGCCTCTCCTCATAAGTCATGTGCTCCAGACCCCTAATCATTTTTGTTGCCCTCCGCTGGACTCTTTCCAATTTTTCCACATCCTTCTTGTAGTGTGGGGCCCAAAACTGGACACAGTACTCCAGATGAGGCCTCACCAATGTCGAATAAAGGGGAACGATCACGTTCCTCGATCTGCTGGCAATGCCCCTACTTTTACAGCCCAAAATGCCGTTAGCCTTCTTGGCAACAAGAGCACACTGTTGACTCATATCCAGCTTCTCATCCACTGTGACCCCTAGGTCCTTTTCTGCAGAACTGCTACCTAGCCATTCGGTCCCTAGTCTGTAGCAGTGCATGGGATTCTTCCGTCCTAAGTGCAGGACTCTGCACTTGTCCTTGTTGAACCTCATCAGGTTTTTTTTGGCCCAATCCTCTAATGTGTCTAGGTCCCTCTGTATCCGATCCCTACCCTCTAGTGTATCTACCACGCCTCCCAGTTTAGTGTCATCTGCAAACTTGCTGAGAGTGCAGTCCACACCATCCTCCAGATCATTAATAAAGATATTGAACAAAACCGGCCCCAGGACCGACCCTTGGGGCACTCCGCTTGAAACCGGCTGCCAACTAGACATGGAGCCATTGATCACTACCCGTTGAGCCTGACGATCTAGCCAGCTTTCTATCCACCTTACAGTCCATTCATCCAGCCCATACTTCTTTAACTTGCTGGCAAGAATACTGTGGGAGACCGTATCAAAAGCTTTGCTAAAGTCAAGGAATAACACATCCACTGCTTTCCCCTCATCCACAGAGCCAGTTATCTCATCATAGAAGGCAATTAGGTTAGTCAGGCACGACTTCCCCTTGGTGAATCCATGCTGACTGTTCCTGATCACTTTCCTCTCCTCTAAGTGTTTCATAATTGATTCCTTGAGGACCTGCTCCATGATTTTTCCAGGGACTGAGGTGAGGCTGACTGGCCTGTAGTTCCCCGGATCCTCCTTCTTCCCTTTTTTAAAGATGGGCACTATATTAGCCTTTTTACAGTCATCCGGGACCTCCCCCGATCGCCATGAGTTTTCAAAAATAATGGCTAATGGCTTTGCAATCTCATCCGCCAACTCCTTTAGCACCCTCGGATGCAGCGCATCCGGCCCCATGGACTTGTGCACGTCCAGTTTTTCTAAATAGTCCCGAACCACTTGTTTCTCCACAGAGGGCTGGTCACCTTCTCCCCATACTGTGCTGCCCAGTGCAGCAGTCTGGGAGCTGACCTTGTTCGTGAAGACAGAGACAAAAAAAGTACATTAGCTTTTTCCACATCCTCGGTCACTAGGTTGCCTCCCTCATTCAGTAAGGGGCCCACACTTTCCTTGACTTTCTTCTTGTTGCTAACATACCTGAAGAAACCCTTTTTGTTACTCTTAACATCTCTTGCTAGCTGCAACTGCAAGTGTGATTTTGCCTTCCTGATTTCACTCCTGCATGCCTGAGCAATATTTTTATACTCCTCCCTGGTCATTTGTCCAATCTTCCACTTCTTGTAAGCTTCTTTTTTGCGTTTAAGATCAGCAAGGATTTCACTGTTTAGCCAAGCTGGTCGCCTGCCATATTTACTATTCTTTCTACACATCGGGATGGTTTGTTCCTGCAACCGCAATAAGGATTCTTTAAAATACAGCCAGCTCTCCTAGACCCCTTTGCCCTTCATGTTATTCTCCCAGGGGATCCTGCCCATCTGTTCCCTGAGGGAGTCAAAGTCTGCTTTTCTGAAGTCCAGGGTTCGTATTCTGCTGCTCTCCTTTCTTCCTTGTGTCAGGATCCTGAACTCGACCATCTCATGGTCACTGCCTCCCAGGTTCCCATCCACTTTTGCTTCCCCTGCTAATTCCTCCCTGTTTGTGAGCAGCAGGTCAAGAAAAGCTCTGCCCCTAGTTGGTTCCTCCAGCACTTGCACCAGGAAATTGTCCCCTACACTTTCCAAAAACTTCCTGGATTGTCTGTGCACCGCTGTATTGCTCTCCCAGCAGATATCAGGGTGATTAAAGTCTCCCATGAGAACCAGGGCCTGCGATCTAGCAACTTCTGCTCGTTGCCAGAAGAAAGCCTCGTCCACCTCATCCCCCTTTAAGGGGGATGAGGTGCCACCAGACTCCTCGTTGTTCATATTGATGTAAAGCACTTTTAACATGCAAAGAGCTAAGTACCATATTACTATTTATATTTTTCATATCAGACATGTATATGCCTTAAAAAAAGACCCCTCTCTCATGACCAGTTCATGTCCAGCCCCTTTCAACTATAAATAAACTTATCACCTCATAGTTTCAAGTGATCTCTCTACAATAAAAAGTAACCTGTTTTGTTCCCCTCAGTTGCCTATTACCTCTCACCTCTCAGACCTCCCCTATCCTCCTAATACAGACTATGGATCTCATCTTATACTAGCAGATATGAGGAAACATTAGGTGGTAGCTTTGACTAAGTTTGAATAACTGATGTTTGTATTTTATATATTAATATCTACAAGATAATAAGTTGGTGTTTGTCTTGTGAAAAGGACAAAGTTCAAACTTTTAACAAACTCATTTCCTGGATATGTTTTTATTATGCAACTTATCACATGCACCACCCAACCTGTGCAACAGAAGATATACCAATTCATGCATCAGTTACCTTCTAAACACAAATTAAATTAAATTAACACAGCTGCAGACCATCTCCAATTTACCCTCAGATAGTTAAACTTCATTCCTGAATAATAACTAAACAAGTATGAGCTGTAACAGGCTCCCTGACAGCCCACAATCAGATAATTAGGATTTAAGGGGCAGGCTGAGAGCTACACTATTCTATTTCACAATAACCCTGCAATACAGGAGGTGCATAGCTGCACCACCACATGGGAGCATCAGAAGGCATTGCTCTAATAAGGTCATCAGAAGTAGAGATTAAATGCCAAAGTGTTGATATATCTCCATTAAAAGTGAAATTAATAGATTTTCCTTCCTTTAAAGTTACTGATACATTTTCAGTCTTATCTTCAGTTTAAAGATTCTGATCTGGGAATTATATATTTACCTTTGGAGAAGTATTATTATATGTCCATTTAATGTATATTACTTATCCTCAATAAGACTTTTAAGATAAAAGATTGCTCCCCTTATAGTGTGATATTCATTATTGTATTTTTACTCTGAAATAAACTGTTAATCAACAAGCCATCTATAAACAGAAGTGAAACTTTTTTTTTTATTTAGAAACAGAATATAATAGCTAGCTATGTAACTCCCCTAGGTTTCCCACTGCCAAGAGCTACTCAGATTTTTTTTCAACAACATTTTTATTAAACCTGTTTTAAAATTACTTGTTGAGAAGTATATGCATGTTACAGGTATTATAGTAAAACCCTTTCTCACCCATATTAGTGTACTAGGGAAGTACTATTTCCCCCTTTCTGAGTTATCATTTGATATTTTGAAATGGAGAAAACACCAGGCAAGAGAGATTTATAGAATGATGATTCTGTTCTTGGAAAAATACATTATTTGGAATAAAACCTAAAGGCATCAAGTCAGCAACAGGAGCACAAAAAGGACAGTTACCTGTTCAGTAACCGGCGTTCTTCGAGATGTGTTGCTCCTGTCTATTCCACAGTAGGTGTGCGTGCTCGCCATGTGCACTGGTGCCGGAAGTTTTTCCCTTAGCAGTACCCGTACTGGGGGAGCACCGCAGCGACCCCTGGAGTGGCGCCTGTATATCGTGCTATAAGGGGAGCCACTGGCTCCCCCCACCCTCGGTTCCTTCTTGCCGGACAACTCCGACAGAGGGGAAGGAGGGCGGGGTGTGGAATAGACAGGAGCAACACATCTCGAAGAACGTCAGTTACGGAACAGGTAACTGTCCTTTCTTCTTCGAGTGATTGCTCCTGTGTATTCCACAGTAGGTGATTCCAAGCAATGTCTGCTGGAGGTGGGTAGGAGTTCATGAAGGTTCGGGACGAAGTCCCGCCCTGCCGAACCCAGCGTCATCCCTAGACTGGGAGATGATCGTGTAATGCGAAGTAAATGTGTGAACTGAGGCCCAAGTGGCCGCCCTACAAATGTCTTGGATGGGGACATGGGCGACGTAGGCAGCTGATGAGGCCTGAGCCCTTGTAGAGCGTGCCCTGACGATCGGTGGCGGGGGAATCCCTGCCAGATCATAGGGGAATCCCCCGCCCTGCCGAACCCAGTGTCATCCCTAGACTGGGAGATGATCGTGTAATGCGAAGTAAATGTGTGAACTGAGGCCCAAGTGGCCGCCCTACAAATGTCCTGGATGGGGACATGGGCGACGTAGGCAGCTGATGAGGCCTGAGCCCTTGTAGAGTGTGCCCTGACGATCGGTGGCGGGGGAATCCCTGCCAGATCATAGCACGTGCGTATGCACGAGGTGATCCAGCAGGAAAACCGCTGGGTGGAGATAGGCTGCCCCTTTGCCCGCTCGGTCGAGGCAATAAAGAGTTGAGAGGATTTCCGGAACGGCTTAGTCCGATCCAGATAAAAAGCTAATGCCCTACACACATTGAGTGTGTGGAGGCGGCGTTCCTCATTAGAGGAGTGGGGCTTGGGACAGAGCACGGGAAGGAAGATGCTCTGCTCCATATGGAAGGCGGAGACCACCTTCAGGAGGAATGCCGGGTGTGGGCGGAACTGGACTTTATCCCTATGAAAAACAGTATAGGGGGGTTCTGAGGTCAAGGCCCTGATCTCTGAGACATGGCAGGCTGACGTGATCGCCACAAGGAAGGCCACCTTCCACGAGAGGTGCGACCAGGAACACGTGGCCAGGGGTTCAAAGGGGGGCCCCATGAGACAGGACAAGACCAGTTTGAGGTCCCATTGTGGCACGGGGGGCCTAGCATATGGGAACGAACGGTCAAGGCCCTTCAGGAAATGGGAGGTCATTGAGTGGGAGAAGACCGAGTGGCCTTGCACCAGCAGGTGAAAGGCCGATATGGCCGCCAGGTACACCCTGATCGAAGCAAGTGCCAGTCCCTAGGCCCTAAGGGATAAGAGGTAGTCCAGGATAAACTGGAGAGGTGCAGCAGAGGGGGACACTCCCCGCTCACTCGCCCACCTGGCGAACCTGGACCATTTAGCCACGTACGTCCGACACGTGGACGGTTTCCTGCTTTCCAGGAGGACTCGCCTTACCTACTCCGAACACCTATTCTCCTCCTCATTCAGCCACAGAGCAGCCACGCTGTCAGGTGAAGCGCGGCCAGATTGGGATGGAGGAGGCGCCCCCCGTCCTGGGAGAGGAGGTCTGGCCGGAGTGGTAGCACCCTCAGGGGGGCCGCTAAGAGGCGTAGGAGGGGCCCGTACCAGTGCTGGCCGGCCCATGCCGGGGCTATGAGAATGACTTTCGCCTTGTCCGCCTTCACCTTCTGAAGGACCTTGGTGATGAGGGGGAATGGGGGAAAGGCATATAGGAGCTGGCCTGACCAGCTCAGGAGGAACGCGTCACAGATCGCGCCTTCCCCCACCCCTCCTCTGGAGCAGAACCGGGGGCAACGCTGGTTCTGACGGGTTGCAAACAGGTCGATCTGGGGAGCTCCCCACTCTTGGAAGAGCCGGTGAGTGACCTCCGAGTGGAGCGACCACTCGTACAGGGGGAGAAGACCCTGCTGAGGTGGTCCGCTTGTGTACTGCAGACGCCCGGGAAGTGAGCCACACTCAGGGAGATATCGTGGGCTATACAGAACTCCCAAAGGTTCAGGGCATCCCAGCAGAGGGCTAGGGAGCAAGTCCCACCTTGCCTGTTGATATAGCACATGGCGGCGGTGTTGTCCGTGAGGACTCACTCTGACCACCTTGCCGCGGAGGTGTGTGAGGAAAGCCACGCACGCCAACCGTACTGCCCTGAGCTCCTTGACGTTTATGTGAAGGGGCAAGTCCAGGGCTGACCAAGTTCTCTGGGTTTGCACGTCCCTCGTGTGGGCTCCCAAGCCGAGGTCCGAAGCATCGGACATCAGGTCTATGGAGGGGTTGGCCTCCCTGAAGGGAACCCCTTCCAGCATATTGCTCAGGCAGGACCACCGTAGGAGGGAAGCCAGTATCGGGGACGGGACGGTGAGAACCTTGTCTAGACCGTCCCGAGCTTGGGAGAACTGGGAGGCCAGCCATATCTGGAGGGGCCTCATACGGAGCCTGGCATGGCGGACCACGTAAGTGCACGCCGCCATGTGTCCCAGAATCCAAAGACACGCCCTCGCCATGGTCACCGGGAAGGCCGTGACCAAGGCGATGAGATCCCTTAGGGTCTCAAACCTGTCCAAGGGGAGAGAGGCTGTGGCCCTGGAGGAGTCCAGCAGGGCCCCAATGAACTTTATGCGCTGAACGGGCACTAATGTTGATTTGGTCTCGTTCACAACCAGGCCTAGATCGGCGCCTGTCGACAGGAGCAGCTCCACGTGGGACTCCACTTCGAAACGAGACTCCCCTTGAGGAGCCAGTCATCCAGGTAAGGGAAGATTTGTACGCCCTCCCGCCTGAGGTAGGCCACCACCACGGACATACATTTCGTGAAAACCCTGGGAGCCGTGGATAGGCCAAAGGGGAGGACCGCAAATTGGTAGTGGTCCATCCCTACCATGAATCGGAGGAAGCGTCTGTGCCCCTTGAAAATATGGACGGGGTCCAGGGAGGGGATAATAGAGGCCAGGAACTTAGAACAGGTTAGGAACCTGTTCAGGTCGCGCAGGTCCAGAATAGGCCTGAGACCCCCTTTCGCCTTCGGGATCAGGAAGTATGGGGAGTAGAACCCTTTGCCCTGGAACTGAACCGGTACCCTTTCCACCGCCCCTAGGTGAAGCAGCCGATCCACCTCCTGATGCAGGAGGCGGACATGGTCCGGGTCCCCCGGGGCCATCATGGAGGGCGGGTGATTTGGTGGGGGTGAGGTGAACTGCAGCACGTAGCCCTTGGAAATGGTACTGAGGACCCATTAGTCCGAAGTTATGCGGGACCACGCCCTGAGGAAGGCAGACAATCGGTTGAAGAACACAAACTTTATTAATCGGGGGGTCTCCCTGGCAACAGGCCCGGTGCCCCCCTGCAAATAGTCAAAACCGCCTCTTTCCCTGCCTCTTGCCCTTAGAGGGTCCAGGCTGCGGGACAGACCAGGACTGCCACTGAGACTGACGCTTCTGATCTCTGGGTCTTTTGTACGGGGGCTCATATCTGATTCTCGCAGGTTGAACCGCCGGAAGCGATTTGGCCTTGTCCTTAGCCGGAGGGACGTAGAGGCCCAAGGTCTGCAAGGTGCTGCGGGAATCTTTCATCCCATGCAGCCTGACGTCTGTCTGGTCCGCAAAGAGCGCCTTGCCATTGAATGGGAGGTCCTGCATCAGAGATTGGGCCTCCGTCGACAGCCCGGACAACAGGCGTCACGACGCCCTGCGCATGGTGATTGCGGACGCCATCGAGCGGGCCTCCGGGTCAGCAGCATCGGACGCCGCTTGCAGGGCCGCTTTAGCCGCCACCGACCCCTCTTCTATCAGAGCCTTGAAGTCCTTCCTGTCCCGGTCAGGGAGGAGGGGCTCAAATTTAGGCAGGGACTCCCACAGGTTGAAGTCGTACCTGCTCAGTAAGGCCTGGTGGTTGGCTACGCGAAGCTGGAAACTAGCCAACGAATAAAATTTTCTGCCAAAGAAGTCCAGTCTCCTGGCGTCTGTTTTTGGAGGTGGGCACGGGCTGGCCCTGACGCTCTCTGTGGTTTACCGATTCCACAATGAGCGAGTTGGGTGCCGGGTGGGAATACAAGTATTCACGGTCCTTCGCCGGCACAAAGTATTTCCTCTCGGCCTTTTTCGAGATTGGGGCCAAGGAGGCGGGAGTTTGCCACAGGGAGTTAGAGATGTTAGCAATACCCTGGTGCAGAGGCAGGGCCATGCGGCCTGGCGCCGAGGGAGACAGGACTTTAAAGAGGGAATCAGGCGGACCCTCCATCTCCTCGGCCTGCAGCTGGAGGTTGGAAGCCACCTGCTTTAGCAGGTCCTGGTGCGCCTTGAAGTCCTCCTGTGGTACCGATGGCGGAGGTGCCACTATGGTGTTGTCCGGTGCCGGAGAGACATCCCGCACGGGCCTCGGTCGGTGCCGGGGTGTCAAGACCGAGGTCAGAGTCCTGGCGTGGGTCCGCTGATTCGTGACCCGCCAACTTGTCCCATGGGCGGCCGGAGGAGGCCGATGGAGCCTGGGACGCTCTGGCGACTGGAACGAGTCTCCATTTGGGCTGGCACTGATGGCCACGGTGCCCACTGGCACCACTGTCCTTGCCACAGGGTCCCGGCGGAACGGCGCGCGCCGAGGCCGGGTGCCGAGGCCGAGGTCGCTGAAGAACGCTCGGTGCCGCGGGAGCGGTAGGAGCGGTGAATGTGACGTCGTCTCCCTCGGGACTGGGATCTCGACGACGATGAACGGTACCCACGCAACGAACTGCTTCGGTACACGTGATGGCGACGCGAAGCCCGGTGCTCTGATGCTAAGGTACCCCGAGGGGAGCCTCTGGCGTGACATCTAGACGAGCGGGAGCTGGAACGGGAGCACCGATGTCTGTCCCGTCGAGAGCAGCTCCGGTACCCACGTCTAGCAGGTGAGCATTCCCGGTGCCTCTCTCAGTGCCTACGCTCGCTGGCAGACGGCGTAGAGGGTCCCTGTGACTCCCTTCCCGACGGCAACCTGGATGGTCTGGCTGGTGTCGAGGGTGGCCGGGAGCTGTCAGAAGAGCGGCCGCTGTGCGCCGAGCGGTGCAGGGAACTGTCTCCGGAGTGGGAACTGCAGCTGCTCGGAGAGGTCTGGTGGGCACCCAAAGGGGGCTTGCCTCGCAACCTAGGGCCCGTGCCCGATTGCGAGCTCGGGACGGGCAGGGACATAATGTCCTTCGCAGCCTGCACTGCCTCTGGCGTCGACGGCATCTGCACCGGTGGGGATGCCTGGGCCAACGGTACCGGGCTGCTCCGCTCCACATGAGTCGGAGCCTTTGAGCCCGGGGGGGGGGGGGAATCGAGGGCTGCCCAGTGCGGGACCAGCCTCCCTCTTGTCCTTATCTCGGCATCGTTGTGAGGCCGGGCCCTTCCCTTGCTTTTTGGAGGGACAGCGGCACCGACTGGTCGAAGGGGCTGCGCTACGCACCGACGACACAGCGGCTGGCGCCGAGTCCGATCTGCGTACCGGTGTCGGGGTCAACGCCGACTCCATCAGGAGAGCTCGAAGTCTGAAGTCTCTCTTCTTCTTGGTTCTTGGCTTGAACGACCTGCAGATCTTGCAACGGTTGCTGATGTGAGTCTCTCACAGGCAGCGAAGACACTCAACGTGAGGGTCGCTCCTGGGCATAGAACGGCGACAGAAGTCGCACGATTTGAAGCCTGGGGCACGGGGCATGCCCCGAGCCCACTCTAACAACTGAAGAACGATCTACAACAGTACCACTAAGGTCGAGAAGAAGGGCTGCAGCAGAGCTGGAGCACAAAAGTTCTGACTACCTTCACTGGCGGCAAGAAGGAACTGAGGGTGGGGGGAGCTCATGGCTCCCCTTATAGCACGATATACAGGTGCCACTCCAGGGGTCGCCGCGGTGCTCCTCCATTACGGGTACTGCTAAGGGAAAAACTTCCGGCACCAGTGCACGTGGCGAGCACGCACACCTACTGTGGAATACACAGGAGCAATCACTCGAAGAAGAACATGACATACTGGCAGAAAGAAGGCTTTTTAAATTCTCAATGCCTCCAGAAAGACAAGCAATACACCCTTGACAATATAATGCCAGCAACAAATTATTTTCTTAATTTTTTTTTAATATAATCATTTGTACAATCTTGTTTCCTTCCATTCTTTCCTGCTATTTCTACTCTTAGTGAGGCAGATTTGACTATGTAAGTTTTTTGTTAATATCACATATAAATCTGTCCAAAAGTGCACTTTACTAGTTTCAAACTAGGCAGTAACAATTGACAGATTAGATTAAGCAGGACCATTGCTCTCAGCTAAGCAAACTGAATGCCAATTTAAGTGGGGAGAAAAAATAATTAAGTCATGCAAACCTTTTTAGTGTACTAAGCTACTATTAAGCTACTTTAGATATTATAATATTGGGTTTCCCAGTGAAATTAACTAGTGTAAATAAATTTGGAAAACACACAGCTTGTTATATAAATGACAAAGACAATTTTTAGTGGATTCTTTTTACAGAAAGTAGAACAGAACTCTCAGAGATCCAAGATCTTACCTTTGCCCTCTGCATGTAAGAAATAGGAAAAGAACATTTTGTACCACAGACAAACAAGCTAGACCCCTTTCCAGGATTCCGGAGCACAACTTCTCATTTTCTAAAATTATACAGCTTTATGCAAAGGTAATGACCTAATGTACAGTGGCATCTGACAAAATTCACATGGCTAATGAAGACTTGAAACACTGGATAGAGCTACTGTCTAGAAGTGATAGTCACAGTATAGGCTCTACATAGACAACATCAGGGGTTCCCAATTTTCTTCCATCTCTTGATAGATACATCCACTCCCCCTTTCATGACTACACAGATCACCCTTCTCCCCTTCCACTGGCTATGGCATAACATTCCTGGAGCAAGTACAGTAATTACTTACATAAAAAAGTAGTAATAAGGAAGTATTTAATGTAATTTTAGCTTCTTTCAATGTGATTTAGCAGCTGGAAACAAGATAGGAGAGCCAGCATCACGTGACAAGCCAGCTCTCTATATACCACCAAGAAGTGCTCTGCAGCCACTGGTGGTCCACAGACCACAATTCAGGAATTACTGGATTAGACAGAATAGGCAGGAAGAGTAATCCACAAAAACTGGAGTTTAACACACTGTCCAGTTCTTTACACATTTAAATATTTATATTTGCCATTGTTTGCTTCAATGTTGGGAGGGGGCAGTGATATATTCTAATCCAGGGGTGGGCAAACTATGGCCCCTCAGGGCTTTGGATCCGGCCCGCGGTGCCGTTGGCACCACGTCTCTGCGGCCCCCGGGCAGGGGGGCAGAGGGCTCCATGCATTGCCCTTGCCTCCAGGCACCGCCTCCTGCAGCTCCCATTGGCCGGGAACGGGGAACTGAGGCCAATGGGAGCTTCCAGGGAGGTACCTGGAAGCGCAGCAAGGGCAGCACACGCAGGGCCTCCACCCCCCCTCCTCCAGGGGCCGCAGTGCTTCCGGGAGTGGCGCGGGGCCGGGGACAGGGCAGGCAGGCAGCCTGCCCTGGCTCCGGTGCGCGCCGCTGCCACCCTGGAGCCACTTGAGGTAAGCGGCACCAGGCCGGAGCCCGAATCCCTCCTGTACCTCACCCCCCAACTCCCTGCCCTAAGCCCCCTGCCTGCACCTTGCACCCCTCTTGCACCCCAACCCCCTGCCCT
>NW_020664563.1:11451016-11561352 GCF_002925995.2 Terrapene triunguis | reverse complement strand
CCCCTGCCTGCACCTTGCACCCCTCTTGCACCCCAACCCCCTGCCCTGAGCCCCCTGCTGCACCCCGCACCCCTCCTGCACCCCAATCCCCTGCCCTCAGCCCCCTCATACACCCCACACTCCTCCTCTGCCCCAATGCCTTGCCCTAAGCCCCTTCCTGCACACCGCACCCCCTCCCACACCCCGCACTCCCTCCCGCACCCCAACCCCCTGCCCCGGCCCTGCATACAATTTCCCCACCCAGATGTGGCCCTCGGCCCAAAAAGTTTGCCCACCCCTGTTCTAATCAGATATTGTAGGAAGGTATGGTCTATAGGTGACAACGCAAGACGACCATTAGCATTGCTTTCTTTCCAGGTCTTCTCTAATGTGTTTAATACACAATTTCACTGAGCCCAAATGACACATGCAAAGTAGATGTTCCCTGTATAGCCTATTACAGTGCCTACTTCTATTAAGTTGTATCCATAGAGATGACACAGACTGACTGAAGGACAGGATAGTGCTCACTTGCAGGTTCTGGATTATTCTGTTGGTGTGAGTATCAGGAAAGTGCATTTACTGTTAAATTTTGGCTGGCAGTGTCGGGAGATGCACTATAATACATACATGTTTTCTCTCTGTAGCCTTCAGAGACTTTGCAGCATAGTAAAAAAGCTGGGTTCCACACAGTGCTGCCCAGTATTTTGTCCAAGATGCTACCTACAGAGAAAGAGAGAGAACAGATTAATGAAACAAAATATTTTATGCTGTCTTGTTAAAAATGCATGTATGTTTACCTCATCATCCCATAAATTTCCCTAGGGCAGCAACTGCCCAGGACCTAGCCCAGCCAAAAAGAGCTGCCTTTTCACTGATGCTATTTCTAGTTAGATTAAGAATACATGCCCAGGAACACAGTATGAATCAAGAAAGTAGTGCACAGAGGTCTTGATCAAACCTTAATGATCCAGGTATCAAACAAGGTAATACTTCTAATAATAATAATTAATGGAGATATCCTATCTCCTAGAACTGGAAGGGACCTTGAAAGATCATCAAGTCCAGACCCCTGTCTTCACTAGCAGGACCAAGTACTGATTTTGCTCCAGACCCCTAGGTGGCCCCCTCAAGGATAGAACTCACAACCCTGGGTTTAGCAGGCCAATGCTCAAACCACTGAGCTATCCCTCCCCCCTTATTTCCTCTACTTTACCAAGACTTTTTATTCAATACTGCACTGACTTTGGGTACAGAAATACCTTTTCTTTTTAATGATATATTTGCCATCAAGGGGCAGCATCAAGAATTAGAACATTGACTTGTTTGGAAATTACTGATTTATCACAAAATATTTGTAACAACAACTATTAAGACCCATTTTAGCTGCTGTCATTTCAGCACTCATCCTCCATTGAGCAGGGTAGAAAAAATAGTTACCGACTTTTTGTAACTGCTGTTCTTTGAGATGTGTTGCTCATGTCCATTCCATTCAAGGTGTATGTGCGCAGTCGTCAGAGATTTTTGCCTTAGCGGTATCCGTAGGGTCGGCATTGGTGCCCTCTGGAGTGCCGAGCTCATGCGTCGGTATATTAGGAACCACTGGCCCTAAGCCCTCTCAGTTCCTTCTTGCCAACCACTCAAACAGAGGGGCAGGAGGTCAGGTAATGGAATGGACAAGAGCAACACATCTCGAAGAAAGGTAGGTAACCATTTTTTCTTCGAGTGCTTGCTCATGTCGATTCCATTCTATGTAACTCACAAGCAGTATTCCTGAAAGTGGGCTTGGAGTTCATGGTTATGCATGTGTGTGTGGGGGCGGGTAGGGGGCGGCAGCACGTGGTTCCATGCATTGCCCCTCTCTGCGAGCACCGCAGTGGAAGCTGTGGGGGCAGTGCTTGCAGGCAAGAGCAGCGCGTGAAGGGAGACTCCTGCCCTCCGCGACCCTAGGGCCGCACTGGCCACTTCTGGAAGCGGCGTGGGGCCGTGGCAGGCAGGGAGCTTGTCTTAGTAGCAGCCCCGCTGGAGATCGCGATCAACTGGGAGATCCTCTAGGATCGACCAGTCGATCGCGATTGACCAGTTGGTGACCACTGGTCTAGATCGTGTCTGTTGGGGATGTAGACCAATGCCAACCATGCTTGCAATGGCTGGAGATGGAGCTGGGCATGATGGACCACGTACATACACGCTGCCATGTGGCCTAACAACCGCAGGCAGGTGCAAGCGGCGGTGAGCGGGTGGGTCCTTTACATGAGAAATTAAGTCCAACATGGCTTGGAAATGGGTGTCTGGAAGGAAAGCTCTGGCTCGCATAGAGTTGAGGACCGCCCCTGTGAACTCTATCCGTTGTACAGGTCTTAGGGTTGATTTCTTTTTGCTTATCAGGAGGCCCAGGTCGTGGCAGATGGAATGTACCAGATCGAGGCTCCTTTGCACCTGTTCCCGAGATGTGCCCTTGATGAGCCAATCGTCGAGATACAGATAGACCTTGACGCCTCAGGTAAGCGGCCACTGGTGCCATGCATTTTGTGAACACTTGCGGGGCCGAGGAGAGACGAAATGGCAGTGCTGTGAATTGGAAATGGTGCCAGCCCACCATAAAGCAGAGGAATCGTCTGTACCCTTAGAAGATGGAGATATGAAAATAAGCATTCTTCAAGTCAAGGGCAACGTACCAGTCTCCTGGATTCAGGGAGGGGATGACGGAGGCTAGGGAGACCATGCGAAACTTCACCTTCTTGAGAGACTTGTTGAAGTGCCGCAGGTCCAGAATGGGTCTTAGGCCCCCTTTTGCTTTCGGGATTAGGAAATAACGGGAGTAGAACCTTTTTCCTCTCATTTCCCGAGGGACCTCTTCCACTGTTCCCATCTGCAGGAGGTTCTCAACCTCTTGAACGAGGAGTTGCTCATGAGAAGGGTCCCTGAAGAGGGACAGGGAAGGGGGGTGGGAAAGGGGCGGCTAAGAATTGTAGAGTGTAGCCCAGGGATATAATTTCAAGCACCCAGCGCTCCCAAGTCACCTGTGACCAGGCCGAACAGTAGGGACATAGGTAGTTAAGGAAAGAATGAGGCAGATCCAAGAAGAGGACTGGGGTGTTGCTCTTGAGCGCACCCTCAAAATGAGCACTTCTGGCTCCCCACGATGTTTCGCCAGGCTGGGCTGCGCAGGTGACAGGAAGAGGAAAGGCAGCGACGACAAAAACTCATGTCTCTGTCCCTTCTCCTTGCAGATCCCTGACGAGGCTGCCAAGACCTTGGAGGCGGGGGCGGCTGGAACTGCTTCCTCACCGACTGCGGTGTACGAAGACCCAGCAAGCAGAGGGTTGTCCGAGTGTCTTTCAGTCCATGCAGCCTCGCATCCATTTGTTCTGCAAAGAGTCCATTCCCATCAAACAGGAGGTCCTGCATGGAGGACTGCATCTCCTGGGACAGGCCCGCGGTCTGAAGCCAGGAACTGTGCCTCATGACCACTGCCGATGCGACCACCCTGGCAGCCGAATCAGCCGCGTCCCAGGCCATTTGGAGGGAGCATCTAGCCACTGCTGTACTTGCCTGTAGCGGGATGGTCACCCCACTCCTGCCCAGAGGGGTTAAAACCAGCCCTGGGAGAGGGCTAGGGCAGGGGAAAAGCTGGGCTGATTGGGGGAAGCAGCCTCAGCTGGGGGCCTCGCCCCAATCAGGGTCCAGCTGGCCCTATAAAGGCCAGTGAAGCCAGGAGCAGACACAGTCTCTCTCTGGCTGTAGAGGGAGCTAGATAAGGTACCTGAGCTGGAGCAGGGCTGGGGGAAGGTCCAGGGAGCTGGGGAGCTCCGGCCTGGAAACCCCCAGGCTGCGGCCTAGTATAAGGCCAAATAGGTACTGGGGTTGTACGGGACAGAACCAAGGCTAGGCTAAGACAGCAGGTCCAAACCCCTCCTTGCCTGTGATCAGTGGCTTATACTGCAGTCTGCCCCAGGGAGAGGAGGCTAGTTGGTGACTGGCAGTAGCCTACGACTGAGGCGAGGTGGGGATAGGGGGTGGGGACTCCTTGGGGAGGGGAGACCCAGTGAGACTGCGGGGTACTGCAGGGGGCAGCACCCCAGTCTGAAAGGGGCACCAGGGTCCAAGAGGGACTTGGGACCCAGCGGGAAGCAGGACACCGGCCTGCAGAGGGCACTCCAGAGTCGAAGAGCTAATTCCTAGGACGACCGACCGGAGGTGCTGCAGGGCTGAGTCGTCGCCCTGTTACACTGCCTCAATTAGGGCCCTGAATTCTTGGGCCAAGTCCTGGGGCAGGGAATCCTCGAATTTATGGAGGGAATCCCAAAAGTTTAAGTTATATCTCCCCAAAAGAACCTGGTGGTCTGCTACCCTGAACTGACGCTGGCCGTTGAATACATTTTTCTTTCAAAAAGTTCCAGCCTCTTGGCTTCTTTATTTTTGGGAGTAGAACTGGGTTGCCCGTCTGTCTTTCTCATTGGCCACAGAGACAATCAGTGACCCCAAAGGTGGGTGGGTATACAGGTATTCGAACACTTTAGGTGGGATGAAATACTTCTTTTCAACCCTCTTGGAAGTGGGCGGGATGGAAAACGGGGTTTGCCAGAGGGCTTTAGTTATTTTTAAGACCCCATCGTGCACCGGTAGCACGACATGTCAGGGGGTTGATGCCAAGAGCATAGTAAATAAGGTGTCCAAATGCTCCACCATCTCCTCCACCTCCAGGCCCGAGTTCATGGCCATCCTTCGAAGCAGGGCCTGGTGGCGCCTTAAAATTGTCCAGTGGGCTGGCAGGAGAGAGCCCCGCAACACCCTCATCTGGAGACGGGGAGGGTGTAGGACATCATCCCCCATGGGGGAAGAGACTTTAGGAGTGGGCATTCGCTCCTCCCCCTGGCATCCGATTCTGCTTCACGCACTGAGCCCGGTGCCACCAGTTGCTTTTCCAAAGTGGCAACCGATGAGTGGTGTGAAAAGGGCATTGGCATAACCAGCATGCGCCATGCATTCCAGTAGGGCCACTGTGCCAGCCACTGGTCCTGCTGCCAGGAAGGCATCGCGGAGGTTGACACAGCCTCAGGTGCCCACTCGTGCTGGTGCTCCCTCAGTGTGGGGCTCAACTCCCTTTCAGAGCCCTTCAGTGATCATGGTGGGGCTGTCAACGCCTGAGTTTGACGGCTAACCATCACCGTAGGCAGATTGGTGTCGGGAGTGAGGAGACTGGTACCGCATCGGAGATCATTCCCGTGGTCTAGGTGATGGGGATCTATGCCGTGGAGACTACTGGTGGGAAGACAACCAGTGCCGGCCATACTATGACCAACATCTCCCTCTGGACGATCCGTGTCAAGTAGGCGGAGACCACGAGTGTGGTGCCAGCAACCTAGGACATCTAACCGGCAACCTGGACTGTGGAGACGGAGAGTGCTGCCTCAGCTTCAGGAACCAGCGTGTTCGCTTGCCCTCTGGGGTGTGTGGGTGGGTGGGCGGTTTACGGCTGGCTTGCCCTCATAGGGAGCCTTTGCTGGGTCCAGCATTGTGCGCAGTGCCAGTGGCACTGGAAGAGTCCTTTGCTCTCTGGACTCTGGTAGGGCCTGGGAAGACAACAGCCCTGCCATGAGTTAGGGTCCCCTACCACTCTTGAGAGTCGGTGGTGGATCCCTTGGAGGGGGCGGGGGGAAAGAGGGCTAGGGGTCTGATCAGGGAGGCACACCCATGTAGCTCCGGGGTGGGCAGGCAGCCCAAACTGGATCCTTTACCCGTTGGCCTTTATTGCTTGGTGCTGGGGAGTCGCATTTTTTCAATTTCTTCTTGGGCACTGGCAAAGGGGAGCATTGCTGGGCAAAGCCCAGTGTTGGGGGTGCACTACGCACAAGGCCGAAGTGCTGGGAGGGCTCCAACGCCGGATGGAGAGCAGCCTCCACGAGGAGGGCCCTCAAACGGATGTCATGCTCCTTTTGTGTTCTCGGACTAAAGTTCTTACAGACGCGACATTTGTCCTTCACATGTGATTCCCCCAAGCACTTTAGGCAGCTGATGTGGGAGTCACTAACAGGCATAGGCCTGTACAGGCAGAACAGGGCTTAAAACCCGGAAACCGGGGCATACCCCGCCTGGGGCAAAGTCCCCACCGGGACTCTAACTTACTAACTACACTACTTTACTACTACTTATTAACTAACTACTGTAAACAAACTATTTACAAGACACTAAAAGTTTGAAGGAAGGAGAGAACTGCTAACCAACTTGCTAGGCAAGGAGAAAAAGTCGCACCGACCAACCATCATGGGCGGTAAGAAGCAACTGAGAGGACATAGGGCTGGCGATACCTTATATACCGACACATGAGTGTGGCACTCCACAGCTGACCCTATAGATACCGCTAAGGCAAAAATCTCCAACTGTGCACGTGGGCGCGCGCGCACACACCTAGAATGGAACTGACATGAGCAAGCACTCGAAGAACATGCTTTCTGTTCCAAAGTCACCATTAATCAGGTGATGCTTATATAGTGGTATAATTGTCTTCCTCTCAATGGATTCAAAGTCTATCACAACGTGACCATCTCTATCAACTAGTGTAGTGGGAACTATAACATTGCTTCTAACCACAGACAGCAAGCCAACTGAGTTACAATAATAGGCATTTGTGATGGCTTATAAAAAGCTACACTGATTATTTTTGATGTGCTGCTCTTTGTTAGCAAATTGTCAGTTGAAATTACCATGTTTAAATAAAAAGAAATTTCCAGACCAGCTGCTGATAGAAGCAATATTAACAAAAAGCAATGTTATTTACTGTATGATATCAGCATTATAACACCTTGATGCCAGGCATCATAAATGTCTAATTATTAAAGCACAGAGATGCTTTTCTTCTTCTTGTGGAACTATACATCAAGATGATTAAAAAAAAGTGCTGCAAACATTTACTCTTTAATTTGCATACACTCATACTATATTTCAATAATTAATACATAATGACTCTTAAATGGTCAATTATCTTATTTCTCTAAATTTACTATGTACTAAAATATTGTAATATATGAAATATTTATGCAGAATACACTATTATTTGTTGACAAATCCCAGCAGTTTTAAAAGACTCATTATGATGCTCTGCACACACTCGTTAATATCAATAGATTTAGCAAACAAGGATATTTTGGTATTTTTAATATATAAAATGAATAAACTCAGAGCAAATAAAGTTAAAGTATTTACATTACAATATCATTTGCAATACTTTTAATTAGTTGAACACATGCATAAATTAATATATTAGAACAAGGACATTTATGATAGACTGGGCTTGCAAATAAATGAGAAGTATAGAAATAGATATGATATTTGTGCTTGTGATATCCAAGAATCACATTTATAGACAAAATATGTCAAATATGTCAAAATACAGAAATAATCTATAAGGGATAGATTCTCAGCTGGTATACATTGGGATAGCTCCCTCAGTCAATGGAACTATGCCAATTTACATCATCAAAGATCTAGCAATAAATGAGTGGGAATAATGACATTTTGTACTCCAGGTTGCTTAGTCTGTTCACTCTTCGGATGGGAGGGAAAGGGAAACAAATGGTTAGCACTTCCATACTCCAGTTGGATATGAATGGCCGCAAAATTGACATTCTAGTTACTAAAAGGAAATATAAAGACACCTTCCAGCAAAGAACATTTTTTGGGAGACGAAGTTTGAAAAACCTACTTGGATTAAGGAGAAAAATATGTAGGTCTAAAAATGTAAATAAAATCCAAGGAATTTTGTGGTGTAAATCTACAATAATCTAATAGATACGTTACTTCTGGAGAAATACTTATTTGCTAAATCAAGAAAAATTAAGGTCCTAGATGTTGCAATTGTATCTGCACAGGCTGGCAGTTGAATCAATGGCACAGACACAAGAGTCCATCCACATGGATTCAACTGAAGCATGGGTTCCCTGTATTGTACCTTATCGTGCAGTATTCCAAGTGCTTTGGCTTGGGGGTGTCTGGCAGTTATAAATATAATTATTACACACATAAATATCATTAACGGTGTGTTACCATTATAGTTTAAAGCAAAGAAGTTCAGAGAAGGATGCCATTTCCTCCTTAATATATCCAGTTTTATTTAATTCAGGCATTGTAGAGGTGTCTCAACAATGTATGAAGTTATAGACTGTGTATGCAAGGAAGAGGCAATAAAACTGTACAGGCTGTAAATGTGAATTCTCTTGTGTCTATAGATATATCAACACTAATATTTTAATAATATTTCTATTTAATATCAATAGTTGCCAGGCTCTTGCCCTCTAAAGGTATTTTGATTTTTTTTCTTTTAGCAGTGGATATGGATAGATAGTAAGTTATACTATGGTAAGTTAAATGTATTTATAAGTTATACCATTTATGCAAGTGGAAAAATGTTAATTTAGGATTAATGGAATACTTTTGAAGGAACAAAGAAGATCAACTTCCATAACAGTAATTCCTTGATTTAGACAAATCACATGAATTCCAAAAAAATCAAATCTAGGAGCAGGAGCCTTTGTAAGTGACAAATATATAAGGTACCAAATACTGAAGTCTTTACTCACTTTTTAGTCAGTTCCTACTTGATCATAATTCCTACTGATTTTAGCAAGAGTTCTGTTTCAGTAAGGACTGAGTAAAAAGTGAGTAAAGGCTTCCAGATTTTAACCAAGTAGCTTTGTTCTGTTTTAAAGATATCATTTTAAAATAGAGAAAGAGGAAAAATGGTTTAGCATATATTTGAAGTCTTACGGTAGGCTTTTTGCCTTCCTTCAATAAAGTCTTCCTCCTGAGAACACCTTGAATAGTAACTGCTCCTGGATACAAATGAACAGCCAAATCTTCAGATTCTGCAGAACTACAAGAAGCATGTGAGAAAATAGTACGAAAAATATATAAATATCCTTTACCCAAAGCAGTACTCCAATCATTACCCAAACATAATGTAAACATCTGTACTTTAATTTAGAAATGCTGACATTTTATTTATTAGACTTCATCATGGAAAAAGACTTTGGTGGCTATGAGGGATTGCTCTTGAGGAATTTACAGTCACAAGCAAAAGTAAATGATTACTCAGGCTATGGCTACATTAGAGAGCTTATAATGGTACAGCTACATCAGTATAGCTGCGCCACTGTAAGCTCTAGTGTAGCCACTCTAAGCTGACAGAATAGCATTCTCCCATCAACTTAATTAATCTCCTAATGAGGGCAGTAGCTATATTGATGGGAGAAACTCTCCTGCCGATATAGTGCTGTCCACACCAGCTCCAAGCTCAGTGTAATTTATGTCACTGAGGGGGGGTGGGGGGGCTTATTCACACCCCTGAGTGACATAAGGGGTAGAGTAGACATAACCTGTGACTCAGATTTTACAGTCAGAAGGGACCATCATGATAATCTAGTCTGACTCCTGCACACTGCAGGCCACAGAACCTCACCCACCCACTCCTGTAATAGACCCCTAAGCTCTAGCTGAGTTAATTAAGTTCTTAAATCATGATTTAAAGACTTCAAGTTACAGAGAATCCACCATTTACTCTAGTTTAAACCTGCAAGTGACCCATCGCCATGCTGCAGAGGAATAACAAATTTATGAGGCCAGAAGGTGGTGCATGATTTTAAAATGCACTTCCCAAAGCTTAGGATACAGTTATATTTCAACTATAACTAATTCTAATTGGTAAATAATTATAGATTTGTCATTACTCCCTGAACAAGTAATGTTGTATCACTGTTGCAATATTTTATTAGAATCTTTTCCTAAGTCCTAGTGGGAAAAACTGGATTTTTTATTAAAATCATTTGAGTCAGTCAAATTACAAAAAATAAAATAAAAAATCCACAGCAAAAGCTCAACAAAACATGCACAATAATTATAAGATATTTGAGAGCAGTAAAGGACATCAATAATAGACAGCAGAAAACCTGGCCCACAGCAGTAAATTGTGTGTGTTATAATGCAGTTGGTGTGCTATTAATTCCCTATCAATCTAAATGGTGCCCAAAAAGAATATGCCAAAAACAGATGCCTGGTATGGTGAAAAGGAAACCAAAACTTTATTAAAAGTGAGCAACTGACTGGCTTACAAATTATTTTAAAACAGGAAAGATTCTTATTTTCACAACAGGGATAATTTCAGTTTATATCAACCAGTTTACATAATTAAATTGGTGTATTTATCAGCTCTCTAAAAATATGCTGAGAAACTACAGATTTTTGACATGTCTGTTGAAGTAAACCAGAATTAATCTATTAACCCATCACAACAGTTATGCATATGCAAAATAACTCAGAAATCTGGCAAACATTTTCACTACACCTACTAATTGACAGTGATATACTGACAAATTCAGACACGGATATGAACATGAATTTAACTCAATTACACGCAACGCTTGCTACTCATTAGTACATAAGAGTTATTCCCTTCTCTTTTACAACTCCAGTACCACACTGCTGCAGACAGAGTTGTAATTTAATTAGACAGAATGAAAAGCTGAGTGAGCATGCAGTTTTATATATAGTGCTATTTAGAATGAGTCTGGCCACACAGAGGGCCAATTTTAATTCATGACTTGCAATTTAACCAAGTCAGCCATTTTTTAAAGGCAAGTTCAATGAAGAATTATTAACAAAGAAAACACCTTGGACACAGTCTCAAGCACAAGTAGTACGTTTTGTTGCCAACATGGTTTCTACCACCACCACATAGAGTTACACTGTTAAAAAGCTACCTATAGTAAAGCATCTTTAAGTCTTGATGTAGAGATACAATATTTAGAAACTGGATAGGCAGAACAGAATGAGCCAGAGCCTGTATGATGAAATAGATCAAATCACAGAAGAGAAAATTTCTGTTTTAAGGATAAGTCACTACCGTAATTTTGCCTTGAAAATTAGAAAGATCAGAAATGTCAGAAGACACCCACTTAATTATCAAGCCAGTCACCAACACCAGAGGAAAAATCTGTGACCCCTGGATGCAGGGGATTATTGTACCTGCTGGCCTTCATGTGGCCTCGATAGCCATTTCGTGCCACTCTTGTCACCGGACCGAGAGAATGGTATAATCTGTTCCTGTTGGATTCCATTATAAATTGTATATATTACATATACTTTTATCCACAAAAGCAGCATAATTTGCTAGAACAGTGTAATAAAGTCTCTTGTGCCACATAACTACCACTCCTACAATAAGCAGTAGTGGATGATTTCATTAGAAAAAAACATGCAGTTGTAGATTTCAAAATCTACATTTCTTATTTGAACAGATGTTCTTGATGTCAGTGCTCATAACACTGGGGTATTTTTATTGTCATCTCAATTAATGGGTTTTGAGAACAGAAAAGCTTCTTTTAACTCACAAAATAAAAATGAAAATACTATAAGGAACTAGGTTGCAAACTGCTGCCTTTAATGCTGACTATAGATACTGCTACAGACTCTGTGACAAGAAGCAAAGGGCAATAAGGCCCCTAAACTTAGAAATAGGCACACAAGCAACAGTAGTTAGAGGAATACAAAGACTTCTTAACTCAATCCTGAGTATTGGCACCATTTCCAAATCAACCACTGAAGTCAACTTACAAAGAAAATCACATACACTCTGCTATGAGACAATATCTATTTAAAATGCTATACATTAAAAAAAACCAGATACTTCACTTGGATACACCTTTATTGGCAAAATCTTGTTAGTGAATGATATTTGTGGCTTAATATATTATGGTTCCAAGGTCAAATGCAAATTATTTAAGCTCTAAGAGACAGCAAACCTGTAATATCTCAATGATTCAGTTTAAAGGGAGTATAAACGTAACATAGGAAGTTTTAAATTTTTGAGCCCTTCACTACTGCTGTTTTCAGTACTGCTACCCAATTTCAGCACTTATTTTCTAAACTTATCTTCTGAATATTATTCTGTGCCTGATTCAAAGCTGGTTATATAGGGTCAGATCCATAGCTAGTGTAAATTGATGTAGCTCCACTGAAGTCAGTGATGATATGTTGATTAATTAATAGCAGTACTGAAGAAAACACAGTAATATCAAAAAGGTTAAACAAAATATAAAGTTTACACTCCCTTACCAACTCAAATAATTTCATATGCTGTAATAAGAAACCTCAGCATAGATGTACTATAAATATAGATTTCCACCCTATTCTCCCCCCTCAAGGAAACTGTGTTCTAAATAATTAATCTCTGCCCTTCAGCAACCTAGGTATCTTTGAATTTGCAAAATTTGATAAGGTCAGATTTTTCTTTTTAATTTCTAAAAAACCCTAATGATTTAGACAGCTAAACGTTTATGCTTATAATTTTTAAAAATTAAATACAACTGTTGCATCAACAACATATATAGATGAGAGATTTATGACTTGCATCCATCTTCCATGTAAATGATGGATATAAGCTTTGTTCTAATCTTTTAATTTGTCTTTGCATAACAAGGAATCGATCAATCTGGATAAAAACTATATTTGGTAACTATGCCCACCAGCACTTGAGATGACAGACCACTGGTCTATCTACATGCTGGGGTACAACCACCCGGAGGAGGGAACACGCTGACAAAATTTTGCTGACAGTATGATTGAGGAGAAATGGTGATTAGATCTGGTTTATATCTTAGCCAAAACTGAACAGAATTTCAAGCGACACAGAAAAGGCACTTCTCTAGCCTGAAGGCTTTCTCCCTGATGAGCTTCAAAAGCCTGCTTCAAACAAGAGGAGTGGTAGAGCTTCTCAAAAAAAAAAAAATCACCAGAACTTTTTATAATGGAAAGCCTTAGGCAACCTAAATATAGCTATCACTATGAGGGAGAGAAAATCCAGACTGACCAATTCCCTGCCATAAAACAACAAATTGTAGGTAAGGACAAAATTGTCTCATTTTCATACACAAGTAATCCATCAGTCTGGAAATGGAATATTAGGAATTAGAAAGCAGTCAGGAACTCAGAAGAGGGAGGGAGAGAAAGTCAAACAGAGATCAAGCGAGGATGGCAATCTGCAAGATACTACAACCAAAGCGAGCAGCTGAAGATGAAGAACACATTCAACCGTGTTTTATAAATGAGTGAAAAGATGCTAGGTTGTCATTTTGCAGTGTTTCCCATAAGAAGCTGTATTTCCCTCTATCCATGAAATAGAGATTTTATAGAATTAGTTCAAACTAAATAGGGGAGTTTCATCTGCTCATCTATACAATTTTACAAGTCCTGCTTAGACTTATTGAAAGATTGTGGCTTTTGATCTTGCTCTGCCTGAGTAGAATAATATCTTGGCAGACCATCCAGACAATGCCACTTTATTTCATTAGGATGGGAAGTATTGGGGGAAATAAAGGGAGTGAAATATACCAATTTAAGTGGTAAGGAGAAACAACCTTGAGTAAAAATCAAGATTATAGAATCATAGAATATCAGTGTTGGAAGGGACCTCAGGAGGTCATCTAGTCCAACCCCCTGCTCAAAGCAGGACCAATTCCCAACTAAATCATCCCAGCCAGGGCTTTGTCAAGCCGGGCCTTAAAAACCTCCAAGGAAGGAGATTCCACCACCTCCCTAGGTAAAGCATTCCAGTGCTTCACCACCCTCCTAGTGGTATAGTGTTTTCTAATATCCAACCTAGACCTCCCCCACTGCAACTTGAGACCATTGCTCCTTGTTCTGTCATCTGCCACCACTGAGAACAGCCGAGCTCCATCCTCTTTGGAACCCCCCCTCAGGTAGTTGAAAGCAGCTATCAAATCCACCCTCATTCTTCTCTTCTGGAGACTAAACAATCCCAGTTCCCTCAGCCTCTCCTCATAAGTCATGTGCTCCAGACCCCTAATCATTTTTGTTGCCCTCCGCTGGACTCTTTCCAATATTTCCACATCCTTCTTGTAGTGTGGGGCCCAAAACAAAATAAACAAAATAAACAAAAAAAGTTATTAATGCCAAGGCATTGAATTCACTGGCCCTCCTTGAAGAAGTAATGACAACAATGTAATGACAACTGACAAGAAAAGACAACAAAGTCATAGCCATTAGTTCAAAGGGCTGTTGCATCAATTGTCCCTGTACTAAGTTGAGCTCCCAGCTGGCTGCAGGAGCTTTAATTGAAAGATGTAATTCTGATCATGTTTTAGTTACTCCTGAGGGCATTCTGTGCCAAAAAATTAAAAATTCTGCACCAAAAATAAAAATTCTGCACACAATATTTTAAAATTCTGCAAATTTTATTTGTCAAATAAATGTGGAGGCTCCAGCATGGCACTGGGGAGCACAGGACACTGGCTGCACGGAGGTGGGAGATCACTGTCCAGCCCCCCCATTCCTCCAGACATGGACTCAGCGGTGAGGCTGAACTCAATCATGACACAGTGCAAGGTCCGGGCCTGCCCCAGAAACACCCCAGGGCCCTGACCCTCCATGCCAGGTACACCAGGTGTGGGCAGGCAGGCTCAGCAAGGCAGGATCCAAGTGTGGAAGGGCTTAGTTTGGGGGGACAGGTGTGGGGCAATCTGTGTGCGGGCAGCTCAGCAGAGGATCCGGATGCACAGGGGATTGTTGGGGGGTTCTGGGTGCAATGGTAATGGAAGTCTGCAGGGGAGTCCAGGTGAAAGTGGTTGGGACTCAGTCGGGGAGGGGGAAGTGGGGGGTTCGTCTGAGTGTGGTGGGGATAGAGCTCAGCAGGGAGGGCTGGATTTGGGGAAGGCTGGGGGGGCAGATGCTGAGAGAGTGGGGCTCAGTGGTGTGGGGATCCAGGCGCAGATGGTTGGGGCTTGGTGGGGTGGAGATCCGGGTGCAGGTGGCTCGTTGGGGTGGTCCAGGTGTAGGGGGAGTGGGGCTCATTGAGGGGGGTGTTCTGAGTGCAGAGGGGTGAGACTTGATGAGAGAGTCTGAGTATGAGGGGGGGTCTGGATGCATGGGAGTTGGGCAGATGTGGGAGGAGCTCCCTGTACAGGGATCCTTGCCCCTGCAGCTGAGGAGTGATGGGTGCAGGAAACGGGGGGAGGGAGTTTGCAGAGTTTCCTTTAGCTGGGGGAGAAATCTGGGGGTGGATCTGACCCAGCCCCAGATGCCGTGCAGGGGAAAAGGAAGTCCCATCCTTCACAGCCCAGCTGGGACTAGCAACTGAGCCTGGAGCAGGGTAGGAGCCACCAGCCATGTCTTCCCCAGTCCCACCCCCGCCGGAGGGTCATACTGCTGGAGGGTTGCATGACCGCTCTCATCTTCCTTTTGCTTCCCTGTCAGAAAGTCATTTTTCTGCGGGGAAGCAAAAAAATCTGAAGGGGACATAAATTCTGTGTATGTGCAGTGGCATAGAATTCCCCCAGGAGTAATTTAGTGAATCAAAAAGGATAGGAGGGTAAAAACTAACTTTTCCTCATAGATAAGTGGAGGGCTCTTACTGCAGTTACAAGTAAGATACCAACAAAGTTCCAAAAGTGCCTAAGGAAATTAGGCATCTAACACCCTTAGGCTAGTTTTAGTGAATCTACCAAGTAAGTAGCTAAGACAGGTTTTGACTGACATTGATTCTGAAGTGAGACCGTGTTCAACATACACACCTTTTAAAACACAGCAGATCTTTTCTGGACCACAAGAGGATCTTGACTAGTTGATCCAGATCCCAAGTTTTTAAAGCTTACTATTAAGTTCCAGACTGCCAGTTTAAACTTCTGAGCCTTGAAAACTTATTAATCATTGCATTATCAAGTCTCTGGAAATAGGTAACCTCCACAGAGGGCATTTTTCAGGAGAAAAAGCATTTGATAAGCAAACAAGGAAGAGGACTCAGGCCCCATCCCTTTTGAATTTTCTGGTTACCTAAGCCAGGAAAGGAAAAAGAATGGGTGCACATAAAATGGTATGTCCACTTGAATTAGAACAATTTATCTTCCATATCCTGCTCTCCCACTGCCTCAGATAGAAAAAGTACAATTTTTTGTTGCTTGAAGCAAATACGTTGATCTGCTGACTCCCCTCACTCTGGAAGATAAACTGAAGGGCACCGACTTTCAGTTCCCTCTCCCTGGCTCTGAACCAGGATGGAGGTAGCAGTCATGAAGGGCATTTGGTGAGTCATGGTTTTGCTAATGGCTAGCAATTCCAACTAATTGATGCTTCTCCTTTATTCACAAAGGGACCTTTTTTTCCATAACAAGAATGGAACTCTACTGTACAACTTTCCAACTGTTCAGGCAGGCACCACAGTGACCTTTAATTTTAGGCATTTCAGTCAAAGCATCCCCCATCAAGTTCCTAGCTTTGCTCCACCATCTCAGTGATTGAAAGACATAAGCCATACTTATGAAGGTCTCATACATGTTCTCAGTGTCCATGAAGAATCTAAGCTCCTTTCCTGGGATCGGACAAGAGAAAATGTCCTCAAAAAGAGGTTACATCAAATAGGGTCCAAAAAAGCTTGCTCTTTGGTCAGGACAGAGGGAAGCGTCAAAAGGATGTGGAATTTGGTGATGAATGCAGGATGAAAAATTCTATGTAGTAGCCATGATGCTCAGGCACAAACCCATTTGTCCTGGATAGTTTCAGCCCAAACCTGCAGCAAACTTTTCAACTTGCCCCCAATTGGGGAGAGAGTCTGATCCATCCAATTCTCATTATTTATTGGGAGAGGGACTGGAGATAACCTGCTTTCTTCTGGATTCTTGAGATAAGGGCCACGAGAAGTACTCTTTTCCTTTGGAGACAAGAAAGGATTAGGTTCTGATGTTTTGCTAGAATCTTTAAGTTTTTTGCCCTTGAGGAAGAAATGTGTCTCTTCCTTGGGCCAGAGGAAGCTTACTCAGATCCATGGCTTCTTTCACCACTGTATCTAAGGCTTCCCCATATAATTTTTGGCCATCAAAGGGAACTTGAATCAAATGGACACTCAATATGATACCCACATCTCAGGACCTTACTCTTCCTGGCAAGAGTGGAGCAAAGTAGGAAGAGCAGAAAGAAAACTTTGTGATATCACAAGCTGCATCACATATAGGAATGGGTTATATGCAAGTTCCAGATCCTCTTCTTTCTGACTTTGTTCTGTTTAAATATCAATATAGATGACTTGAGCACTTCAGGGAATCTCTAAATGATGCTGTATGCTATAGCTGCATGCAGGGTAGCCAAGGTAGTCTGCTTCTCTGAAGAGACTGTTCTAGCCTCTCATCCACTGGATGCTTAGGGGCTCCTTCCATGGAAATAACAGATTTTATAGGAAGAGATGGTATTGAAGAGTTCACCTTTGGTACAAAGCACAACTTAAATCTCTCTCCATAAGGAATTTATACAATCTGAACTGCTTCTACAAGACAAAGGCAGAACACTGGGAAGGGATACAGTTCCTGGCTATAAACAAAGTCCTTAGGCCAAAATTTCTATCCATGTCTCCATGCATAGACGTGGGCATGGTTACCCCAGTCAGTTTCCAGATTAATGGGTTCCCTGAATATGAGAGAGAGAATTATAATCCATGTTACCCAGCAGACTGTTTGGTGAATACGTAGTGGGCTCAGTACACTTTATTCATGGTTCAACTTAATAGCTTACAGGAAAACGTTAGGTTTCCAATTTTTACTATTTTCAACTGTAATTATTTAACACCTCATCTCACTCTTGAATACTTGGGGGGTTGGATTACAGTGGTCAATGACACCTGGATAGTGTTATATACTATGGTAATGAGCATGATATAAAAGTCTACATTACATAGGATAGGTAGCGATAGCTGGGATTGCTTCAGGATTTCCCCGAGTTGCAGACAGAGGAGTAATCAGGAGATGGAGGGGGGAATAGGAGAGAGCAGGCAGCAGAGGAAGGAGCAGCCAGAACAGCAGGACTTTGGTGGGAATTCAGGGAGCCAGGAATACAAGAGATACAGAGAGGAGGTCTGAGGGATAGTGAACATGTTGAAACAGGAGAGGCACATGGTGTTGAGGATATTGAACAGGAAATGCTGGTATTCATGAAAAGGAAATCTGTCAGGGGTTTGGTGGTGGTCCAGTTAATTCAGGAGACAAAGTTGAGCAATAAGCCAGTAAGGTGACAAAGCTCTCTGTTAGCTGATAACCAGAAGGTGCTGCCCCCTAAACTGGCTTGACAAGAACCAAAGGGTACACTGTACTCTAGAAGCAATGGCTGTTACCCAGTTTATTACATAACTGAGTTCTGCACACCACTAACATTACACTTCATTTGCAAGGAGTTGAGTGATAGGTTTAAACTAGTGAGGTCTGAATGGAGTTGGAGATATAGGTTTAGATGTAGCAGTTTTTCTTACCTTTCAAATGCTGGCCATGAAGTCTCTTCACTAAGTTCTGAACCATCACTGCTACCTAAAACCAGAAGGCATAATACTTTGAAACCAACTATTTTATTCCTTAGTTTGTACCATCTGTAGTCTAATTGTTCCAATTGTGACATTTTTTCCTTAGAATTTCTATGAGAGTCATTAGGCAGAAATAAATCTATAACAAACGCTACATAGAAGGTGCTCACTTTAGGAATGACTTAAGAGTTATAGATAAAAAATGTAGGAGATATGGATTTGGTAGGAGACTGGTTCTATGTATCTGCAATATCCAAAGGCTAAAGGGGAGAAGTGTTCTCAAAATTAATGCAACAATCCCAAATTTTCATCTGTCTAATTTCATGCCCAACCTGATGAGCATTTAAAAGGACCTGCTTCTTTAGGTGCCATCACAACACAAAACGTGATAATTCACTGTCATGATGAACAGATGCAGCTTCATTACATACAGGAGTAGACTGGAACTTAATCCACTAGCTCCAGACTAACTTCACTGAGAGTCTCCAATATCTTAAAAGCCAATGCTGATTCAGAAACCCTTAATTAACTTTTTTAAGTTAACTGAATTTAACCCAGAGCCGGCACTAGGCATAAGCACACTAAGCAATTGCATAGGGCCCCAAGTAGCTTAAGGGGGCTCCGTATTAATTATTAGTATGTGTTCTGTGTGATCAGGGGGAAAAATTTCTGCATAAGGCCCCCCAATGGGCTAGCACCAGCAATGATTTAACTGATATGCTTCTTAAAATCATAGAAATATAGGGCTGGAAGGGACCTGAAGAGATCATCTAGTTTATCCCCTACCCCCATGCTCAGGTAGGATTAAGTATACCTAGATTTAGGCAAACAATTAGGTTTAATTGTTTAAAAAATAATTGTTTCAGGAAAGTGAGGTGTATGGTCAGACTATTAGTGCATCTGTTTTGCTCCACAGAACATATGGGATGGAGATGACAGATTCTGTAAAGACTAATATATAAATGTGACCATATGGAGGTGTTGTTGGCAGCTCCATAGTACTGAGATCTGCAGTTACAATGGTGACTAAATCCCATAGTCAGGTCTGAAAATTAGATATATGATCAGAAAACTTATGCCAGTTTCTCCTATGGTTAATTTTCTGGTGATCACTTCTGGAATCTGAAGTCATTTCAAATGACCTCCTTTTGAAATGTGCACCTACTCAATTTTTTTTCTCAGATCTCTCTAACTTACAAATTCCTTGGCCTTAACAGCTGAAACTAAGTATATGTACAAAAAATTCAGTATAAAAGGAAGTTTAAAAAATAAAAATAAAGTTATTTACATCACTTATAACTGCTTCTATTTACATCAAGAGATACCCTCTTGTCATTAATCTCTCTGGTACTTATAATGGCCCCCATTACCATAGTATCTGAGCGCCACACAATCTTTAATATATTTATCCTCAGAACACCCCTCTCTGAGGTAGGGCAAGCGCTACTGTCCCCATTTTACAGATGGGGAACTAAGGCACAGAGATAACAATAAAGGATTTGAACCCAGCTCTCCATAGTCCTAGGCCACTGCCCTAACCACTAGATTATCCTTCCTCTCTACTGGCTACAGCACAGCATTTAAGAATTGAAGCATTTAAAATTGTAAATTCAAACTTCAGTTGCTTCACTGTCTGCAATATAAGGCCCCTCTTCCCTGCTAGACTCTCTTTCTTGCTCTTTAACCTTCAGATGAGCCCTGCTTCCTGGCTCCAGCTACCAGACTTGCTATCACCCAATCATAAGAATGGCCTTACTGGGTCAGACCAAAGGTCCATCTAGCCCAGTATCCTGTCTTTCGACAGTGGCCAATGCCAGGTGCCGCTGAGGGAATGAACAGATAATCATCAAGTGATCCATTCCCTGTCGCTCATTCCCAGCTTCTGGCAAACAGAAGCTAGGGACACCAGACCTGCCCATCCTGGCTAATAGCCATTGATGGACCTATCCTCCATGAATTTATCTAGTTCTTTTTTGAACCCTGTTATAGTCTTGGTCTTCACAACATCCTCTGGCAAAGAGTTCCACAGGTTGACTAGCTCCAGCCTCCAAAAAATCCCTGCTCCTCAGCTCCATCCCCATTCTACAATAGCCTCTAGCCAGTCCATCACACTGACTTCCTTAATGCTATCCAAGTCCACAACTTCCCTCCTCTGCCTACTGTTGACTTGCTATATACTATAACAGCAGGGGAGTCCCAGCTCTGAGAATGATTTTGGGGTAAGTTTTTTAAAATCTTAGTAGGGAGGTAGCATTGGCCTTGAGGGTCATGGAAGGAGCCAGGGTGAAGGGCAGCTTAGAGCTGAGCTGGAGAGCAAGGTTGTCTGTGGCTTCAAGGCTGGAAAAATCAGTGAGGAACAGGGATGCCTTTATGGATACAGCATGGTTGTGTGGACACAGAACTGGAGACCTGCAAGGTTACATCTGTAGTATGCAAGGTCTTAGAAAAATTTTTGAAAGAGAAAGTAGTTAAGGACATTGAGGTCAATGGTAATTGGGACAAAATGCAACATGGTTTCACAAAAGGTAGATCGTGCCAAACCAACCTGATCTCGTTCTTTGAGAAGGTAACTGATTTTTTAGACAAAGGAAATGCAGTGGATCTAATTTACCTCGATTTCAGTAAGGCATTTGATACGGTTCCACATGGGGAATTATTAGCTAAATTGGAAAAGATGGGGATCAATATGAAAATTGAAAGGTGGATAAGGAACTGGTTAAAGGGGAAACTACAACGGGTCATACTGAAAGGTGAACTGTCAGGCTGGAAGGAGGTTACTAGTGGAGTTCCTCAGGGATCGGTTTTGGGACCAATCTTATTTAATCTTTTTATTACTGACCTTGGCACAAAAAGTGGGAATGTGCTAAGAAAGTTTGCGGATGACACAAAGCTGGGAGGTATTGCTAATACAGAGAAGGACCGGGATATCATACAGGAAGATCTGGATGACCTTGTAAACTGGAGTAATAGTAATAGGATGAAATTTAATAGTGAAAAGTGCAAGGTCATGCATTTAGGGATTCATAACAAGAATTTTGGTTGTAAATTGGGGACACATCAGTTGGAAGTAACAGAGGAGGACGACGACCTCGGAGTATTGGTTGATCACAGGATGACTATGAGCCGCCAATGTGATATGGCCGTTAAAAAAGCGAATGCGGTCCTGGGATGCATCAGGCGAGGTATTTCCAGTAGAGATAAGGAGATGTTAGTACCGTTATACAAGGCACGGGTGAGACCTCATCTGGAATATTGTGTACAGTTCTGGTTTCCCATGTTTAAGAAGGATGAATTCAAACTGGAACAGGTACAGAGAAGGGCTACTAGGATGATCCGAGGAATGGAAAACCTGTCTTATGAAAGGAGACTCAAAGAGCTTGGCTTGGTTAGCCTAACTAAAAGGCGGCTGAGGGGAGATATGATTGCTCTTTATAAATATATCAGAGGGATAAATATCAGGGAGGGAGAGGAATTATTTAAGCTTAGTACCAATGTGGACACAAGAACAAATGGATATAAACTGGACATTAGGAAGTTTAGACTTGAAATTAGATGAAGGTTTCTAACCATTAGAGGAGTGAAGTTCTGGAACAGCCTTCCAAGGGGAGTAGTGGGGGCAAAAGACATATCTGGCTTCAAGACTAAGCTTGATAAGTTTATGGAGGGGATGGTATGATGGGATAGCCTAATTTTGGCAATTAATTGATCTTTGATTATTAGCAGGTAAATATGCCCAATGGTCTGTGATGGGATGTTAGATAGGGTGAGATCTGAGTCACTACAGAGAATTCTTTCCTGGGTGCTGGCTGGTGAGTCTTGCCCACATGCTCAGGGTTTAACTGATCGCCGTATTTGTGGTCGGGAAGGAATTTTCCTCCAGGGCAGATTGGCAGAGGCCCTGGAGGTTTTTCGCCTTCCTCTAAAGCATGGGGCACGGGTCACTTGCTGGAGGATTCTCTGCACCTTGAGGCCTTTAAACCACGATTTGAGGACTTCAATAACTCAGGCATAGGTTAGGGGTTTGTTACAGGAGTGGGTGGGTGAGATTCTGTGGCCTGCGTTGTGCAGGAGGTCAGACTAGATGATCATAATGGTCCCTTCTGACCTTAAAGTCTATGAGACTACAGAATGGGGCTGGGACCAGGGCATGGGGTTACTCGGAAAAACTTTTCACACCCAGCAGACATAGCTTTAAACTTAAGGTCCAGCTTTTTCCCCTTGACTTCAAAGGATTTCATGTGAACCAATTAGGGCTTGGAGACAATGAAACTCTTCAAGCCCTGACTAGAGAAGGCTCTCTTCATTGGATACATAAAGTCTGAGAGAAAGCAATCTCTACTTCCCTATCTGTAGAGCCCTCCTCCTTGGCCAATCCAAACCCTAAGCTGAGGGGTCCTGTTTTTCAAAAGGACACTATTAAGGGCCCAAAAGCAAGCTATTCCGCTGGTTAGGAAAGATAGAAAATGTGGCAAAAGACCATCTTGGCTTAACCACGAGATCTTGCATGATCTAAAAAATAAAAAGGAGTCATATAAAAAATGGAAACTAGGACAGATTACAAAGGATGAATATAGGCAAACAACACAGGAATGCAGGGGCAAGATTAGAAAGGCAAAGGCACAAAATGAGCTCAAACTAGCTACGGGAATAAAGGGAAACAAGAAGACTTTTTATCAATACATTAGAAGCAAGAGGAAGACCAAAGACAGGGTAGGCCCACTGCTTAGTGAAGAGGGAGAAACAGTAACAGGAAACTTGGAAATGGCAGAGATGCTTAATGACTTTTGTTTCGGTCTTCACCGAGAAGTCTGAAGGAATGCCTAACATAGTGAATGCCAATGGGAAGGGGGTAGGTTTAGCAGATAAAATAAAAAAAGAACAAGTTAAAAATCACTTAGAAAAGTTAGATGCCTGCAAGTCACCAGGGCCTGATGAAATGCATCCTAGAATACTCAAGGAGCTAATAGAGGAGGTATCTGAGCCTCTAGCTATTATCTTTGGAAAATCATGGGAGACGGGAGAGATTCCAGAAGACTGGAAAAGGGCAAATATAGTGCCCATCTATAAAAAGGGAAATAAAAACAACCCAGGAAACTACAGACCAGTTAGTTTAACTTCTGTGCCAGGGAAGATAATGGAGCAAGTAATTAAGGAAATCATCTGCAAACACTTGGAAGGTGGTAAGGTGATAGGGAACAGCCAGCATGGATTTGTAAAGAACAATCTGATAGCTTTCTTCGATAGGATAACGAGTCTTGTGGATAAGGGAGAAGCTGTGGATGTGGTATACCTAGACTTTAGTAAGGCATTTGATATGGTCTCGCATGATATTCTTATCGATAAACTAGGCAAATACAATTTAGATGGGGCTACTATAAGGTGGGTGCATAACTGGCTGGATAACCGTACTCAGAGAGTTGTTATTAATGGTTCCCAATCCTGCTGGAAAGGCATAACGAGTGGGGTTCCGCAGGGGTCTGTTTTGGGACCGGCTCTGTTCAATATCTTCATTAACGACTTAGATATTGGCATAGAAAGTACGCTTATTAAGTTTGCGGATAATACCAAACTGGGAGGGATTGCAACTGCTTTGGAGGACAGGGTCATAATTCAAAATGATCTGGACAAATTGGAGAAATGGTCTGAGTTAAACAGGATGAAGTTTAACAAAGACAAATGCAAAGTGCTCCACTTAGGAAGAAAAAATCAGTTTCACACATACAGAATGGGAAGAGACTGTCTAGGAAGGAGTACGGCAGAAAGGGATCTAGGGGTTATAGTGGACCACAAGCTAAATATGAGTCAACAGTGTGATGCTGTTGCAAAAAAAGCAAACATGATTCTGGGATGTATTAACAGGTGTGTTGTGAGCAAGACACGAGAAGTCATTCTTCCGCTCTACTCTGCTCTGGTTAGGCCTCAGCTGGAGTATTGTGTCCAGTTCTGGGCACTGCATTTCAAGAAAGATGTGGAGAAACTGGAAAGGGTCCAGAGAAGAGCAACAAGAATGATTAAAGGTCTTGAGAACGTGACCTATGAAGGAAGACTGAAAGAATTGGGTTTGTTTAGTTTGGAAAAGAGAAGACTGAGAGGGGACATGATAGCAGTTTTCAGGTATCTAAAAGGGTGTCATAAGGAGGAGGGAGAAAACTTGTTCACCTTAGCCTCTGAGGATAGAACAAGAAGCAATGGGCTTAAACTGCAGCAAGGGAGGTCTAGGTTGGACATTAGGAAAAAGTTCCTAACTGTCAGGGTGGTTAAACACTGGAATAAATTGCCTAGGGAGGTTGTGGAATCTCCATCTCTGGAGATATTTAAGAGTAGGTTAGATAAATGTCTATCAGGGATGGTCTAGACAATATTTGGTCCTGCCATGCGGGCAGGGGACTGGACTCGATGACCTCTCGAGGTCCCTTCCAGTCCTAGAATCTATGAATCCTACAGCCACAATTCCAAGCCCCAGATTTGCTACCAAACAGATTTCAGCCAGCTTGGTCTCAGCTACC
Organism: Terrapene triunguis; assembly: GCF_002925995.2. Taxonomy (NCBI): domain Eukaryota; kingdom Metazoa; phylum Chordata; order Testudines; family Emydidae; genus Terrapene; species Terrapene triunguis. Next base: position 11,536,521 of record NW_020664563.1, on the reverse strand, counting down.
CTGATTTGTCCCTAAAAGAAGCTTTGACCTGGCTTATAACCAACACTATGGGAAATGAGTAGGAAGCTGTGGATTGGACCCCAGAGTGTACAGAGCAGCCAGAAAAAAGGAGAAATGCATGAGAAGGTGCCTATCTAATGAAGTCATTAATTCTTAACTCCACTAGGTAGATGTAAAAAGTCCACAAAAAGGAGACATCAGGATCAAGGGGTAAATACTGAATCTGTGGAGCTCCTAAACATTTGCTACTTCTACTAGCAAGCTAATTTCTAGCATTGCCATTTCAGTGAGCTTAATGCTTTTATGAGTTGAAAATTTTAAGTATTCAACTGCTTAAACAGCTACAGTAGAAGCTAGTTTGTTTGTAAAAACAGAACTAGATTCAAAATCTTTATTTTAAAACTAGGAAATTCTCATACAAAAAACTTTGTTTAAAAGTAAGGTATTAATGAATTTAAGACACTGACAAACATACAAATTCATTGCTAAGATATGTACATCTTGGAATATAAAAATATATGATTAATTACATATATGCCAAGAATTCATAAATATATTTTGTACATCACAGTTAAATTGTTACTGTAAAATGGACTTTGAGATAGAAAAGTTACTCACTGTAGTTCTGTGAGAGTACCACCTTTGAATATTATTTATACTTGCTCAAGGAACTCTGTAGACTGAGCACCTGAATGCCTTTTTAACCACCAGAGAGTCAATGCTGAACTAACACAGTATTAGACTTAGGGCAGATCTACACGGGAAAGGTTACATCGGTGCAGCTGCGCTGCTGTAGCGCATCTGGTGAAGACGCTCTTTACTAATGGGAGAGTGCTCTCCCATTGGCATAATTACTCCACCTCCGCAAGAGGCGGAAGCTATGTCTGCAAGGGAGCATCTCCCACCGACATAGCATCAGTGTGGACAGTGTTTAGGTCACTGTAACTTGCATCGCTCCGGGGGGTCTCTTTTTCACACTCCTGAGTGACACAAGTTAGATTGATTTACGCAGTAGTGTAGACCTGCCCTTAGTTGACTGGGCCTAAAGAACTTCCCTTGTCAACTAAGATTTCAGGGGGCTCTCCCAATCTTCAACAGCCCAGGCAATGCTTATGATGTATGAGCACCCTTGGCTTTCTTTTTAAACTGAATAGTTAAGTTACTCACAACAAAAATAATCCCCAAAAATGCAGAAAAACAAGAAGTGATGATGATGAGGGAAGTATTTAGGGCATTGAGCGAATTCAAGCTTGTGTGTACCTTCAGCAGACAAAAGGGACTCTCCCTTTCATACCCTTGGAATTCTGAACAAGCAGAGAGGGAGTAAAGGGGAGGGGTAATGGTCACAACAGTCATTGCTCTCTAGAATTTTTTGGAAGCACATGGCACAAGAACCTTGATATCACAAGTGGGAATATGCAGAAGCCACCTCAAAGTAATAAAAAATATTGTCCTTAAATATTTGATAGTAAGGGTCATAGAATAGGCATATAAATAATATTTCCTTACCTTAAGGTTCAGGGGGATTTTTAATAATAAAAATTGGAATTAAAAAAAAAAATCAGCCTATATGTGGAGGGAGCACACTGTATCATTCTTCAATAATCCCCTTAGGACAGTGGTGCCCAAACTACGGCCCACCAGAGCATTTCATAAGGCCAGTGGCCTGCTTCAACACAATATACTAATGGCTGTTAACATTTTGTCATCATGTTTACATCATTTTAGTTTACAAAAGTGTGTAAAGAGACAATACTGAACATAGAAACAACTTATCTAAATACATATGAAACAAGCTGAACTTAAAATATAAGTCAATAAAGGTGACTTTAAATCTTATTAAAATATGTAAAATCCACAGGATTCCAAAGAACTGCATGCAGTCCTTCAGAGCTGGCAGGGATGTGTGGCACAAAACACAGGGCTCTTGAGGGAGGAAAGAATAAAAGAAAAGGGAAATGAGTGTACAGGGGAGGGGGAAAAAACATCCTACGGTTTCAAAGAGGGGTTTGGACAACCCTCTGTTATCCACTTTTCTCACTCTCACTATTTTTGTTTCCAGTGGGAAAACAATTTTCTTTTAAAGCTTTTTTAAATGTTGTTTTGCCTACAACTGAACACAATTCAGTGCTTTAAAGATGCAAAGTGCTATAATGTCACATATACAACATGCAGAATCTTAAAAAAAACCCAACGAAATAAAAGGCTTCACAAAATAAGACTCTCTCTGGGGTAGAAAATATATTACTAAAGATTTCATTGCGGCTCCCTAAGGCTTGTCCTTTAAGCATTGTACATTTATGCTCCTTAGTGGATGGAAACAAAAGTCTACTTAGCTTAGTTTATTTGTTTAAGGACATTGGAGTGTGAGCTTATTTCTTCTTATTTTGTTTCCCCACCAAACTTCCCTTCTTTGGGTATTTCTAACTTTTATTCTGCATCTTTTCCTCTTTTGTTTGATATGTTTCATTGCAATTTCTTCATTTGGGGTGGTGTGGCCATGTATTTTGTATAATTTAAACTGAACTTTTAATTACAGGTTAAATCAGGTCTTTCCAGGCCCAATTGTAGGAGATATAAAAAGTGTTTTAAAATACCATGTTTTTAATTCAGAGGCAAGTCTAACGTTGATGGGAATCTAAATTTGTGCATTTTACACTTGATTCTGGGCCCCTTAGTGTATAAGTTACATCAATACAGAGTCTTTTAGTCTCATACTAATTTACCAATGTATAAATTACACCCATTACACAACACTTCTGAATTTGGCCCTATAATTTCTTACAATAGAATACTGAGGTGCTTTTCAGTGTCCACCCCATAGGACATAAGAGTTCTTAGAGCTGCTTTTTATAATGCATCTTCTCTGCACTTTTTGCTTAGCCTAGACCACTGGGAAGTTTTGGCTGATATAAACAGGATATTCCAGCTCTAAATAGTTCATATATGAAAGTAATGTTTCATCTAACTTATTCAGTTAGACTCAAGATCAGTTTGTGAACTCTGGTATCCAACTATCATGGATTGCTCCAGCATCAGATAAAAGGTTATCAGTTTCTTAGTATTCAAAATAAACGTGTAAGCAATTAGATGTTGCAGTGGCTTGTACAAAACTGAGGGGCAGTGACTCCTTGTATAACCACAAGTACAAACAGCTCCATGAGGAAGTATCCACACAATTCCAATGGCCAAAACTTTCTTGAAGACTCTGTCATAGACACATGCCAAGAGTGATCTGTATAGACAATATTTTAAGAAGGTGTTTTGTTCGCAGATCAGTACACATGCATTCAGTATCATGCATTTTTCTAAGCACTAGCCTTTCCTTGAAACCAAATTCTATCATGATGCCTACAGTTAGTTACTAAATAATAACGTATAGGCAGGTAGCCAGCAGAAATTTTTGGTATAATTAATATCTCATATTTATATATTAAAGACTCATGCCATCAAATTGTACATTTAACTAGTCTATATAACTACATGTGCCTGTCACTGTTACCCCTAAACCTCCCTCTCGTTTGTTATCCTTACTTGTCTTGTCTTATCTTTGGAACTGACCCTACAATTGGAGCTGTGCAGATAGAGGGGAGGAGGGAGGCTAGTGGAGCACCCACAGGGACACACATTTCAAAGAACCTCCGTTAATGCATGAGGTGAGTAACGTTCTCTTCTTCTTTGAGTGATGTCCCTGTGGGTGCTCCACTTTAGGTGACTTCAGAGCAGTGCCCTCTGGTGGAAGGAGGGAGCTTTGGAGTGGAAGTCATAGCGGATGTGTAGAGGGGCGGACTCACCCCTGTGGGGCCTCCTGCTGGTCTCTTCTGGGAATTAGCTCTTCCAGCATCCTGGAGCACCCCCTGCAGGCCGGTGATCCGTCTGTACTCTGGCCCCCGTGTCTCTCCCGGACCCCGGTGCCCTTTTATCTAGGGTGCTGCCCCCTGGCAGTACACCCCTCAGTACTAGGGTCTCCCCTCCCCGGGGAACCCTCACCCACTATCCCTACCTCACCTCAGAATAAGGTCACTGCCAGTCACCAACTAGCCCCCGCTCCCTGGGGCAGACTGCAGTATAGGCCACTCATCACAGGTAAGGTTGGGTTTGGACCTGCTGCCTTGGCCTACCCATGGACTGCCCTCTGCAATCCTCAGTACCCCTTGGCCTCCTACTAGGCCACAGCCTGGGGCTATCCAGGCTGGAGCTCCCCAGCTCCTCAGCCTTTCCCCAGCCCCGCTCCACCCAGGTACTCTGTCTTAGCTCCCTGCAGCCAGGCCCTTCTCTCTCTCTGAGTGCAGAGAGAGACTTCTGAGCTCCTGGCTCCCAGCCTTTTTATACAGGCCAGCTGTGGCCTGATTGGGGCATAGCCCAGCTGTGGCTACTTCCCCAGAAAACCAACCTCCTCTCCCCGCTCAAAAAAAATAAAATGCCCAAAAATCGAGAAAAAAAGCATAAGCAGGAAATATTTATCTCAGATCTGCACTCCTTTTCACCCTGCTCAAAAGGAGCTCAGCTACAAAACTGAAACTCACTTTAACTTATTAAACTTTATATAGCTAGCGAAGTTTTCTTTAAATACCCTAAATATACTATTTTACTCTATCAACTCAACTGGAAACCTCACTTCACCCATTCAATACTTCCTGTAAAATACCATCTTCTTAAATTCTTCTTTTATGTGTCCTCAATATTTGATCTTTCCAATGGCCTCAAATGGATCCTTCTGGCAAAATTTTATAACTATTGTTAGCTTCTTCAAATACTTCATCTGAAAAATCTTTAAACATCCTTGCATCTATGCAACATACTGTGCTTGATACTAGTCAACATCCCATTAGCTTTTTTTACTGCTAATAACTACTAGGCTCAGAATTTAAATTTGACTTGTGCAGGCTTTTAAAAAAATGGGCTTCTGTACTTATTTGCTACTTTGTAATGCAGAAAGAAGGCCTGAAAGGTTTTCAACCTTCGAAATATCAGGAATGGCAAGTTTGGTGTTCACTGATTTGGCTGGATAACCTCAGAGATCTCAGGGTTGTTTACTGTGAGCTCTAATACCTTGACTGAAAGTATGAGGGTGCTGAATCTTTAATATAGGCTTTCTATATCCAGATGTTCATCATATAAGTTAAGTGAGTATTAATAAAAACAAAACAAACCCGACAGTTTAAAAAAAATATTCAGACTAAAATTTCCTCCCTTTTTTGACTCCTATGATGTCATCATTATTCTAGTGCTCCAATCACCATAGACCATCTCTAGCCTAGAGGGCACTTGAATTTTTAACCTAAAACACAAGTGGAAAGAGATCTCTTTCTCAGGAAAAACATTTCAGCCTTCTTTAGATATCATGAAGAAAAAAAGGACAAGCCCAATTTTTCTTTGGGGATCCTCTTTGTTAGGCCAGATCCTCAGTTGCTGTAAACTTAAACAGCTCTGCTGAAGTTAGGGATGGAGCCAATTTACCCCTGCTGAGTCTGTTATTAAAATCAGAACTTTTCCCTACAATATTTTAAATAAATTCAGGACTACTTAAATTTTACTTATCTTGCACACTGTTTATACTCAAGGGCATCATTTTACAGAGATTTACCTTGGGTCAAATTCATAATTTATGTAACTCCATTGACTAACAGCAGCAATAAATTTGGTCCATCATATTTCATATTCTACTTAAGTTTATAAGACCGCTATATCACTAAGTTCTAACACTACCTATTCTGGCATCTGTAAATTTTAATGCATATATCTGACAGCTTTGTCAAAATCATTAATAAAAGTGCACCAGTCCAATGCAAGTATCCTATGGGACAAGGCTACTCACCAACTTCTCAAAGACCAAGCTCCCAAAGTGATTCAGCTCTATCCTATCACAAGGCCACCATAATGGGTTTTAGAATTTTTTTTTTAGTTGGAACACCAATTAAATTACAGACGGTTGCCTAACAAAACAAAAAAAAAAATCTAGAATAAAGAGTACCAACATCAAGAAGACAGAGAATGTCAACCAGTAGTATACATCTACTGCTCCCAATACTACTGTCAAAATGAGAAGGACAATGTGTTATACTGTCCATGAGAGATAAAACATACACACAACACATTGGATAGTGACTGTATGCCCTGGATTTGTAGTAACAACCTAAAAATGAAACTTGTGTATTCACAGCCCTCAGTTATTTCCTCAATTTATGCCCTTGCCATAAGCTCAGTTAACTTATATGTAGCTTTATGCAATACCAAGCATGAGACCGAGGTTTAGGAGAAAAGAAAGTCATTTATTTGCATGTTCAGAGGTGACTATCTTCCTGTTCCTAGGCCCCAGATTTGATTTCCCAAAGCAGTTTGCTTCTGACTTAGAAGGATTCCAAACACCTGAACAGTGTACTCCAGGGGGCCGCATCACACAGCAGTTCTGTGGAGTTCTCTCCTACTGGATAGGGTCCCAAAAATAGAAAGCCAATGTATGTACTGTAACCTATCTACACACACCACTTATTTATAAAAATATAATCTCATTTGGAATCCAAGTATTTCAGGAGTGTGACTTAATAGGAAAATTCATAAAAATGTTGACACTACGATACATATTTTTATTTCAACTTAAACCTGAAAAGACACTGTTCTTATAAAGAGACGCTTTCTTGAATTAGTTCAGTTGAAGTTAAATATCTTTCTCTTACCCTGTAGCATTACAGCTTCTGCCACTGTAAGGATAAGGACTGGAGTTATACTTGAGAAACTGGAACACATTGTAGTAAAGACTTTTGTCTTTGTTTAAGGCAGGAATATACAGACACTAATGATTCTAAAATTTTTACCACTTTCCTCCAGGAGGAAAGGTCAGAGGAATTAGTCTGAAATTAGAAATGGATTTGGGCCCAAAAGAATTTCTGCAAGACTGGATGAACTATAAACATATTATAGTATTGTTTGAATTTTAATGGACAAAAGCTATGTTTCTTATTGACTGGTTGAACCATTTGGATTTCACACTCAAGCATAGACTCCCAGAGGTACACATCTAGGACTTCACCCCTAAAAAACCCCCCTGCAAAACACATCAGTGACCACCCACTATAGTAAATGCGTGAGTGGGCAAGTGGACCAAACAGACAAATAAATATAACAGAAGTCACACAGGGGAAAGGAGCAGAAAGAGACAGAGGAAAGTGAAAATTTAAAATTTCTCAAAATGTGCCAGCTCCCTTTCAACAGCAACAGAAGTGCCAGTGATTTTTAATGCAACCTTTATTTTATAAGCTAAATTGAGAATTACATAGCTAAAACTTAATCCTGAGAGATGCTGAACAACTGCAACTCCTGAAGTCGTCAATGAAGGTCAGCTGAACATAGATGCTGGGGCATAAAATGCTACTTAAAAGGGTAGCCTGGCTCCCGGATAGTAGGAGGAGGGAAAAAGAGTCTAAGGATTAGTCTTCACTACAGTGCTACATCGGTGCAGCTGCATTGGTGCTCGTGTGGACAGCGCTTAGGTCGATGTAACTTGCATCGCTCAGGGGGATGCCTTTTTCACACACCTGAGAGACGTAAGTTGCATCGACTTAAGCGGTAGTGTAGACAAGCCCTAAATGATGCAGGAAAGTTTAGAAACAAAAATTGGTAGAAAATTTTAACAAGCAACTGTCTCCTCTTATTTTGAATATATTTATTGTTTTTAATCTTTTTTTTTTAATCACTACATATCCTACTAGGAGCTATTTCTCCCAGTAGAAGGATAAAACTTAAACTCCCTTATCCACCAAAATTGTTTTCAAAACCTGGAATTCAAAATAATGAGCAATACTCTATTAAGCTATAAGACACACAATTAACAGACAAGTTTCTCATGTAGTTTAATGGGTGAAGCCTGCACCAATAATTTACTAATGCACACTCAGTATGTGCTTATCTGAAACATGTGAAGATTACCACCTTCTCCAGTAAGAAAACTTACTAGATAGAGGTTCTCTTTTCTACAATTTAAATTTGTGTTGTTAATTCAGTATTACATTTTAAATAATGATCAGTGCCAAAAGGCAAAAAGTTTTAATTTGGCATGATTTGAACAAAGGATTTGCTTGGAAAAATATCTGGAAAGAAAGTGGTAAAACAATTATTGTTTGGATGCATCACTGAATAGGTTTAAAAACAATCATCTAATAATCTCTCAGCTCTAGTTCAGGTCATGCCATTTATTCGGCCACTTTTCACACACAGTCCCCCCGCCCCCACTGCACATTCCTGCCTACCTTTGTTCTAAAACGCTATTACGATTTTATAACAGTCCTGCTGGTACACACCTTCAAGTCAACTGTACTAAAACACATTTTTACTAGCACAGCTACATTTTAAAAATGTCTCACCTATTGAAATTCCACTCGAAAGGGTGGAGCTCTCTGCTTGCCCTCTGGATGGGGCATGAGGTTCCATGACACTGTCGTCCAATAGGTGTCTTGGTCCTGCGTTGGGGAATGTTGCACTTTTAAACTCTGCTGTATTCATTTTGTGTATGAAACTGGAACAAATGAGGATACAAATATTTTTAATACATTTCAACAGCCACTGTTTCAAGGTATTAAAGAATAATACGTAGTTTGCTGTGCACCCCTTGATAATTTAATTGGGTCATTGACAAAACTCTAGTGGTATAACTCGCATGGGTTATTAGTACCAAAACTGCACAATGCCCCTGAGGACCGAGGGATGACTGTTGCTTGAAATAACATTTATCTGAATGAAAATGAAAGTGCTTTAATTTAATTATAAGAACTTTGAAAATTAACTGTATTTTATATGCTAGGGACAAAACGAGGTCACGTTAGCCTCATACTTGCACAGATAAACGTCATGTTTTTATTGTAGTTTATAAAGCTTTCACATGAAAGAGATGAATTAGAGAATAATCTCTAGAACGTGCTCCTTGAGGTGACAAGGGAACTGAGGAGACACTGACATAGTTTTTGGGTATATTTTCAAAAGAAGGGTAAGGAGGGTTGCTCAGCCATGGAACAGATTTAATTATAGGTTAAAAGGAAGTTGACTATCTGCCTCAGCAAAAGGTAAGTGGCATGTGAGATATAAAGCTGGTCTAGAAGTTTTTCTGCATGGGTTTTTAAGAGTAGTCAATATGAAAGAGCAAATAAAAACTCCATGATTTTTATTGGACTTTCAATATTTTTTTTTTTTTTAAATCAAATGCTTCATGAAGGAAGAATGAATCTGCTTCTCTAAAAGAATGATGTAAACAGACCAAAGGCCAGAATGTCAATGATGCAATTGGACCATATCTAGCTCAGAGTGGAGCAGAAGGGGGTAATAGCACATTGGAATGTCAAAACTCAATAGGTATCTTGGTGGAAAATGCCTCTATTAAAAAAAAAAAATCCAAATGTTTTAATTAGAGACTGACTAGAGACTATAGTAAAGGGTACACTGGGAAACAGAAGTCAAAACTGAGAAACTTTATGCTGACATGGGACAAGTGTTACTGATTAATGGTCTGCAGTGCCAGGGGAACTCCTTCATGAACAATAGTCAATCACAGCTCATCAGAGCATTGGGGAGAGCAAACCAACACCAGTTGATTCTGACAGCTAGAACTTCTGAGTTCCTGCCAGCTCTTCCCACAGATGCAAGAGCCAGTGTGTAGGAATCCATTGAGACTGGTATTCTCACTGTAGTGTAGAATTCCTTACCTGTATAACTATTGTTCTCTAAAAGTAACATTCTACACAGAGCTCCATATTTTAAGTTCATGTGGAATTCAGAACTGCCTAAGGATACAGAAAAGTACAGATCCTGTCCCATACAACTCTACACAGAAGTCTTGAGCTATAATGGGTACACGAACACATAGTAGCTAACTTCTCATTATAAGCTCTGTTAGAGCTACTGCCATGAATCTCAGAAGCTAACAGGACAAATCTCAGCTCTTCAAGAACTATGAATACACAAAAGGAGCGTTCGAAGAAAAAATGAAATTAGCAGTTTATCATTTCTCTGTAGGTAAACATTGTTATTGCTAGAGACTACTGAGCTAGAAGAAGTTCTGAAACCAGTCAATCATTTGGGATAAATTTCCAGTGCAGTGCACAGAGATTTGGCTCTGTGACTCGAGTTGCCATTAATGTGAGTCTTGGAGATACAGTGCTGTGTACCAATATTTGGTAAAGTATATATATAATAAAGTCTACGTGGTTCCTTTAGAGCAGGGGTAGGCAACCTATGGCACGCGTGCCGAAGGCGGCACGCGAGCTGATTTTCAGTGGCACTCACACTGCCCGGGTCCTGGCCACCGGTCCAGGGGGCTCTGCATTTTAATTTAATTTTAAATGAAGTTTATTAAACATTTTTAAAACCTTATTTACTTTACATACAAGAATAGTTTAGTTATATATTATAGACTTATAGAAAGAGATCTTCTAAAAACGTTAAAATGTATTACTGGCACGCGAAACCTTAAATTAGAGTGAATAAATGAAGACTCGGCACACCACTTCTGAAAGGTTGCCGACCCCTGCTTTAGAGTTCTGTTAGGACAGAACAAATCTGAGAATGGCTTTACCACAACTTTTAAATTGACAGTCCCACTAAAGTGTGTTTGCCTGTTACAAAATTAAGGAGCACAAAAGTCCAAAACAAAAAGTTTTTTTCTCTCCATTCTTTTGGGATAGAGGGGACTTCATTGCATGTATAGGATGTTTTTCTTCTTTAAACAGCAATTGTAGAGGTTAAATTTCATGCAAGCAAGTTTACAGAAAGAAATAATTCAACATGTCTCATACAATTGGAGATAATTAGTTCATCTCAAAACAATAAAAACTGGATGCACTTAGTTATGGACTCAATTCCTTTCAGGTGTAATTTATGGAAGGCATAAGGGAAAGGAGAATATTAATTAGAAGGGTAACTGATTAAAAAGGAACTAAACACCACTTGCTTAAAAAAATATTAAAAATCTACTACTTGAAGTACCATACTAAATGAGCAAACTTGTGAGACAGAATTATTTCAGCTTCACATAGAGAAAGGTGCTCTGGTTCTAAGCAATCATATTGTACTTGGCAGATTTGGAATCTCATGGGATCTGCTCTTGCAAATTCAAAAAATAAAGGAAACCCAAATTGCTGCAGGTAACAAGATGCAATCCATGCAAGCTCTTAAATCACATAAGTATCAGGACCTTTTTTATTTTTACTTAAAAAGCAATTTTATGTTAAGTGTGCAATGAGGAAATCCAGGTCAGGTACTCTAACTGAGGAAGATCTGGTTCATCGTTTCCTGAGTCAGACTCACTCACAGAAGGCGAGCTGTAAGGAACACAACTTTTCAGAGGCAAGCAGTAAGACATCATAATGCAAGTTAAAAAAAACTGATTAACGAATCGACAAACCCTGTTTCTTGCATAAATTCCTTCCAGAATATGAGCTGTGTTTTGTGGTCTTAATATAGAAAGATTGCTAATTAAATACTTCACTTTTTAAAGCAAAAGCTTTTGTTGTCAGAAGACAGTCCAATATGTAAATGCTCAAACTCGTAAAAGTAAATAAAATGCTGACTTGTATCCCAAGCTGTGACATTTCCTATGCCCATGTGGTATCAGGTTCCTAGGTGATGGGGGAGTTGGTGGGAGCAATGCTCCTTCAGCTGCAACATTTTTCCGTGCACTTTGTGGAGATGCTCCCACTTCAGAGCCTGTGAGCAAAGGAAAAATAGAAAATTCCAACTGAGCATGAGAAATACCCGTGTGACTATTTCAAATGCTATTTATCAGCCCTCCAAAAAAAACCCCAACACCACAAGGTTCATATCTTTCTAAAAATTGTATAAGATTCTTTCTGAGAAAATACTGCAGGATCTTGCTAAAGTACAAAATTAAAATTCAGTTTAAGAGGAGCTGATAATTACACCTCTACCCCGATATAACGCGACTCAGTATAACACGAATTCGGATATAACGCGGTAAAGCAAAGCTCCGGCGGGGTGGGGCTGCGCTCTCCAGTGGATCAAAGCAAGTTCGATATTACACTGTTTCGCCTATAACACGGTAAGATTTTTTGGCTCCCGAGGACAGCGTTATATCGGGGTAGAGGTGTATTGTTAAAAAAGGAATAAGAATATAAACATTTGAGTCTTTTAAAAAGTCAAACCATTATACTATACATTCCCATTAGACAAGTAATGTGTCTTTTGGCATACTCTGATACAAAGGAAGCATCTAAAAGGAATAAGGAAAAGGTTTCTTTTGATCTTAACCTTTTCATCTTTATAACATAGTTTTACCATTAAGTAGTTATTCCTCCTAACATCATTGTGAAATAAAAGGGCTTTTTCTCCATGACACAGAGAGGGAAGCAACCATAAATTTTATTATTCTATGTAATTTTAAAATAATATTATTTATTCTTATTAAAATAATAAATCTGTTAAAAAACCTGGAGCATTACAAAGGCAAAGCAGAGCCAGGTCAAGTCTGTTGGGAATGGAGAAACTGGCTGTATAGGAATTGATGGGTATGTCTACACTGCAGTTAAAAACCTGCACCTGGTCCATGCCAGCTTCCTCGGGGTCACAGGGCTTGTGCTGCGGGGCTGTTTAATTGAGGTATAGACACTCAGGTCTGGGACCCTCCCACCTTGCAGGGTCCTACAGCCAGGACTGCAGCCCAAGCCTGAATGTCTACACAACTCGTTAGCTCAAGCCCTGCAGCTCAAGCCCTTAAACAACCCCTTAGCTCAAGCCCCGTGAGCCTGAGTCAACTGGTAGAAGCCAATTGCAGTGTAGACATACTGTATAGCACATTTACATATCTTTTGTTCTTTAGATAGTTGTCTTAAAGCCACAAATAAAACAGGAGAAGCAGATTCAACTTTAGCTTAATAGGTAGCCTTACTGGTTTTGGATGCAATGGTGCCCAATCTGATTTCTTGATAGATAAGATTCCTTACAAAATATTAACTTTGCTATTTCATTGCACAAAGATCAGGAAATTCAGATTCAAGATTCCAATCACCACCTTAATTCTGTTCCTTTCCTTGTATACACTAAAATAGTGTCTTTAAGGAAACTGTGGAAGATCATGTCAACTAAGGCTGAGATGGAAATAGGAGACAGACTGGTTGAAAATCTCTGGGTAAGGATAAAAAGGGTAAAAACAAGGGTGATGTCATGGTAGGGGGTCTACTACAGACCACCTAAGCAGGAAGAAGAGGTGGACGAGGCTTTTTTTAAGTAACTAACAAAATCATCCAAAGCTTAGGACTCTGTGGTGAAGGGGGACTTCAACTACCCAGACATCTGTTGGGAAAACAACATAGCAAGGCACAGATTATCCAACAAGTTCTTGGAATGTATTGGAGACAGTTTTTTTTTTTTATTTCAGAAGGTGGAGAAATCTACTACAGGAGAGGCTGTTCTAGATTTGATTTTGACAAATAGGGAGGAACTTGTTGAGAATTTGGAAGTGGAAGGCAGCTTAGGTGAATGTGATCATGAAATGGTAGAGTTCATGATTCTAAGGAATGGTAGGAGGGAAAACAGCACAATAAAGATAATGGATTTCAAGAAGGCAGATTTTAGCAAACTCGGGGAGTTGGTAGGTAAGATCCCATGGGAAGCAAGTCTAAGGGGAGAAACAGTTCAAGAGAGCGCCCAGTTTTTCAAAGAGATATTATATAGGGCACAAGAGCAAACTATCCCACTGCATAGGAAAGATAGGAAGCATGGCAAAAGACCACGCTGGCTTAACCGGGAGATTTTCAATGATCTGAAACTCAAAAAAGAGTCCTACAAAAAGCAGAAACTAGGTCAAATTACAAAGGATGAATATAAACAAATAACACAAGGCACGAAACGAGATTAAACTAGCTAGAGACATAAAGGGTAACAACAAAACATTTTACAAATACATTAGAAGCAAGAGGAAGACCAAGAACAGGATAGGCCCGTTAGTCAGTCAGTGGGGAAAAAGCAACAGAAAATGTAGAAATGGTGGAAGTGCTAGATAAAGTTTTTGTTTCATTTTTCACCAAACAAGTTAGTAAAGATTGGACATCTAACATAGTGAATGCCAGTGAAAATGAGGTAGGATCAGAGGCTAAAATAGGGAACAAAAAAATTAAAAATTACTTCTATAAGTTAGATGTCTTCAAGTCACCAGGGTCTGATGAAATACATCCTAGAATACTCAAGGAGCTGACTGAGTAGATATCTGAGCCATTAGCGATTATCTTCTAAAAGTCACAGAAGATGGGAGAGATTCCAGAGGACTGGAAAAGGGCAAATATAGTGCCCATTTATAAAAAAGGGAAATAAGGACAACGCGGGGAATTACAGACCAGTCAGCTTAACTTCTATACTCAGAAAGATAATGGAGAAAATAAATTAAAAAATCAATTTGCAAACACCTAGAAGATAATAAGGTGATAAGTAACAGCTAGCATCGATTTGTCAAGAACAAATTGTGTCAAACCAACCTAATAGCTTTCTTTGACAGGGTAACAAGCCTTGTGGATGGGGGGAAGCGGTAGATGCAGTATATCTTGACTTCACTAAGGTTTTTGATACTATCTTCCATGACCTTCCCATAAACAAACTAGGGAAATACAACCTAGATAGAGATAGATTTCAGAGGGGTAGCCGTGTTAGTCTGTATCAACAAAAACAACGAGGAGTCCTTGTGGCACCTTCGAGCACAGGTGGGCAAACTACAGCCGGCGGGCCACATCCAGCCCGTGGGATCGTTCTTCCCAGCCCCTGAGCTCCTGGCCTGGGAGACTAGCCCCCTGTTGTTCCCCCTACCCCGCAGCCTCAGCTCACTGAGCCACTGGCGCAATGCTCTGGTCGGGGAGCTCCTGGGGCAGCACAGCTGCAGAGCCCGGCTTGACCCGGTGCTCTGTGCTGCGCGGTGCGTGGCTGGCTCCAGCCGGGCGGTGTGGCTGTCTGTCATGGTGCTCCAGGCAGCGCAGTAAAGGGGCCAGGGAGCGGGGGAGGGGGACTGGATAGAGGGCAGGGGAGTTCAGGGGGTGGTCAGGGGCCGGGCGTGTGGATAGGGTTCAGGGCGGTCAGAGGGCAGGGAACAGGGGGGTTGAATGGGGGCAGAGGTTCCGGGGGCAGTCAGGGAGAAGGGTGGTTGGATGGGGCAGAGGTCCCGGGAGGGGGGCAGTCAGGAAGGGTTGGATGGGGCGACGGGAGGCAGTCAGGGGCAGGGATTCCAGTGGGGGTCAGGGAACGGGGGGGTGGATGGGGCAGGGGTTTTGGGGGAGCAGTCAGGAATGAGAGGAGGGGTTGGATGGGGCAGCTGGGGGCAGTCAGGAGTGGGGGTTCCGGGGGTGGTCAGGGGCCAGGGAGAAGGGGTGGTTGGATGGGGCAGGGGTCCCTGGGGGACAGTCAGGAAGGAGAGGGGGTGTTGGATGGGGCGGTGGGAAGTTAGGGGCGGTCAGGGGACAGGGGGATGGATGGGGCAGGAGTCCCAGGGGGCCGTCAGGGGGCAAGAAGCAGGGGGGGGGGAATAGGGGGTGGGAGCCAGGCCACGCCTGCCTGTTTGGGGAGGCACAGCCTCCCCTAACCAGCCAGCCATACAATTCCTGAAACCCGATACGGCCCTTAGGCCAAAAAGTTTGCCCGCCCCTGCCTTAGAGACTAACAAATTTATTTGGGTATAAGCTTTCGTGGGCTATAACCCACTTCATCAGACGCATGGGGTGAAAAATACAGTAGGCAAGTATAAATATACAGCACAT
The DNA here is from genome assembly GCF_002925995.2 of Terrapene triunguis. Lineage (NCBI taxonomy): Eukaryota > Metazoa > Chordata > Testudines > Emydidae > Terrapene > Terrapene triunguis. The sequence goes on along the minus strand of NW_020664563.1, from coordinate 11,520,784 downwards.
GAAAAAATGGAGTTGCCTTACCAAGTGGGGGATCTACTATAAGGTGGGTGCTTATCTGGTTGGAAAAACATTCCCAGAGAGTAGTTATCAGTGGTTCACAGTAAAGCTGGAAGGGAATATCGAGGGGGGTCCTGCAGGGATCAGTTCTGGGCCCAGTTCTGTTCAAGATCTTCATCAATGATTTAGATAATGCCATAGAAAGTACACTTATCAAGTTTGCGGACGATGCCAGGCTGGGAGGGTTGCAAGTGCTTTGGAGAATGGGATTAAAATTATAAATGGTCTGGACAAACTGGAGAAATGGTCGGAAGTAAATAAGATGAAATTCAGTAAGGACAAATGCAAATTACTCTACTTAGGAAGGAACAATCAGTTGCACACATACAAAATGGAAATGACTGCCTATGAAAGAGTACTGCAGAAAGAGATCTGGGGTCACAATTAGGGCCCTGCCAAATTCACAGCTGTGAAAAATGTGTCACAGACCGTGAAATCTGGTCTTTTGTGTACTTTTACCCTATACTATACAGATTTCACAGGGAAGATCAGCATTTCTCAAACGGGGTCCTGACTCAAAAGAGGGTTGTGTGGGGGAGGGGTTCGCAAGGTTATTGTAGGGGTGTCATGGTATAGCACAGAAGTATGGGTGGCAGTCTTCAGAGCTTGGTGGCTGGAGAGCGTGGCTTGATTTCTAAAATCCTATGACTGTGAAATTGACCAACATGGACCGTGAATTTGGTAGGGCCCTAGTCATAGTGGATCACAAGCTAAATATGAGTCAACAACGTAACACTATTGAAAAGAAAAAAAAAATTAATTCCAGGATGAATTAGCAGGGGTGTTCTAACAGGACATGAGAAGTAATTCTTTTGCACTGATATGGCCTCAACTGGAGCACTGTGTCCAGTTCTGGGCACCACATTTCAGGAAAGATCTGGACAAATTGGAAATAGTCCAGAGAAGAGCAACAAAAATGATTGAAGGTCTAGAAAACATGACCTATGAGGGAAGATTGAAAAAATTGGGTTTATTTAGTCTGGAGAAGAGAAGACTGGGGGGGGGGGTAGGGGGGCGGGAACATGATAACAGTTTTCAAGTATAAAAAAGATTGTTACAAGGAGGAGGGAGAAAAATTGTTTTCCTTAACCTCTGAGGACAGGACAAGCAGCAACGGGCTTAAATTGCAGCAAGGGCAGTTTAGGTTGGATATTAGGAAAAACTTCCTTACTCTCAGGGTAGTTAAGCATTGGAATAAATTGCCTAGGGAGGTTGTGGAAACTCTATAGTAGGAGATTTTTAAGAGCAGGTTAGAAAAACACCGGACAGGGATGGTCTAGATAATATTTAGTCCTGCCATGAGTGCAGGGGACTGGACTAGATGACCTCTCAAGGTCCCTTCTAGTCCTGCAACTCTATGATTACCCAAATACAATTTTTTTAATGTATCCTGTAACCTTAGAGAGACATATGCTAGTAATTATCTTGGAGAACACATGGAGGATGCACGAGGTCCCAGAGAACTGAGAAGAGCAAACATAGTACCTATCTTTAAAATGGGGAACAAAGAGGACCCAGGGGACTATACACCAGCAGCTTAACTTTGATACCTGGAAAAATACTGGAACAAATTATTAAACAATCATTTTCTAAGCACCTATAGAATAACAGGATTGTACATAATAGCCAGCATGGATTTGTCAAGAACAAATCATACCACGCCAACCTGATTTCCTTCTTTGACAGGGTTATTGGCTTAGTGGATAGCGGGAAAGATGTAGACATGATATATCTTGATTTTAGTAAGGCTTCTGAGAAAGTTCCACATGACATTCTTATATGTAAATTAGGAAAATGTGGTGTAGATGAAATTACTACACAGTAGTTCCAAACCTGGTTGAAAGGCTGTATTCAGAGAGTAGTTATCAATGGTTTGCTGCCAAATAGGGAGGATGTATCTAGTGGGGTCTGGCAGGGGTCAGTCCTGGGTCCAGTACCATTCAATATTTTCATTAATTATTTAGATAATGGAGTGGAGAGAATCTTTCTAAAATTTTTGGATGACACCAGCTGGGAGGGGTGGCAAGAGCTTCAAAATGACTCACAAATTGGACAATATCATCAACATGATGATATTCAATAAAGTGCAATGTACTACACTCAGGAAGAAAAAAAACAAATGCACAACTACAAAATGGGCAATAATTGGTTAGGCAGTAGTACTGCTGAAAAGGATTTGGGGGTTATGGTGGATCATAAACGGAATACGAGTCAACAATGTGATGCAGTGGGTAAAAAGGCTAATATTGTTTGGGCGTATATTAATAGGCGGTAACTGTCCTGCCTACTTGGCACTGGTGAGGACTCAGCTGGAGTACTATGTCCAGTTCTGAGCACCACATTTTAGGAAAGATATGGACTAACTGGAGAGTCCAGAGGAGAGCAACAAAAAATGATAAAAGGTTTAAAAAAAAAAAAAAGGCCATATTTAGTCTTGAGAAAAGAAGACTGAGGGGAAACCTGATAAGACTTCAAATATGTTAAGGGTTGTTATAAAGACAGCGGTGATAAATTGTTTTCCATGTCCACTAAACATAGGACAAGATGTAATGGGTTTAATCTGGAGATTTAGGTTAGCTAGCAAGGGAGACGTAGGTTAGACAGCATGAAAATCTTTCTAACTACAGTAGAACCTCAGAGTTTCGAACACATCAGTCAACCACACACCTCATTTGGAACTGGAAGTATGCAATCAGGCAGCAGAAATGACCAAAAAACAAACAAAAAAAAAAGGCAGCAAATGCAGTACAGTACTGTGTTAAATGTAAACGACAAAAAAAAAAATCAAGGGAAAGCAGCATTTTTCTTTTGCATAGTAAAGTTTCAAAGCTGTATTAAGTCGTTCAGTTGAAAACTTTTGAAAGAACAACCATAACGTTTGTTCAGTTACGAACATTTCAGAATTACGAACAACCTCCATTCCCGAAGTGTTTGTAACTCTGAGGTTCTACTGTATAAGGATAGCTAAGCACTGGAACAGGCTACTAAGGGAGGTTGTGGAATATCTGTCATTGGAGATCTTTAAAAACAGGTTTGATAAACACCTGTCAGAGACAGTATAGGTATACTTGGTCCTGCTTCAGTGCAGGAGGCTGGATTAGATGATTTCTCAAGGTCCCTTCTTGCCCTACATTTCTAAGATTCTATGTACCACAGCATTTTCTCTTACTGCATACCCTCAAGCTAAATTTTAATAATAATAATTTCCCTGTAAAAATGTGTAATGTTGAAAAAGTTTATTTCTAAACTAAATGTGCATTATTTCAGAGGGTAAATTGGCTCACAGGCCCTGACCTGTGGTTACACCAGTTCCTTACATAGGCTGAATCTTTTGCTAGTTAACCAGATGTCTTCTTTAATAGCATTTCTTTTATAATATATTAGGAGCAGTTATTTTAAAGAAATAATTGTACTTTCAGTCTAAGGCCTGGTCTACACTACGAGTTTAGGTCGAATTTAGCAGCATTAAATCGAATTAACCCTGCACCCGTCCACACAACGAAGCCATTTTTGTCGACATAAAGGGCTCTTAAAATCGATTTCTGTACTCCTCCCCGATGAGGGCAGTAGCGCTGAAATCAACATTGCCGGTTCAAATTAGGGTTAGTGTGGACGCAAGTTGATTGTATTGGCCTCCGGGAGCTATCCCACAGTGCACCACTGTGACCGCTCTGGACAGCAATCTGAACTCGGATAAATCTCCAAGGCCATGATGGACAGACTATAGGCTGAGCAAGTGCAGAATGGTGGTTCACTCTACTTCCCTGTAAGCCAACCGCCCTCCCCTGCCCCCTTTGATCGCTGCTTGCAGAGGCAATAAAGTCAGTGTTGTTTCAAATTCATGCACTCTTTATTACTTCATCACACAAATGGGGGGATAACTGCCAATGTAACCCGGGAGGGGTAGGGGAGGAGGGAAGCAACGGGTGGGGTTGTTGTACGGGCACCCCCTAGAATGGCATGCAGCTCATCATTTCTGCGGGATGTCTGGGGCTCTGACCCGGAGCGGCTGCTTGCATCTGTGGTTCTTTAGTAGGCTTGCCTGATATTCTAGGCAGCACTGAATCTCTATTAGACAAAACTTAAAGAAGAGAATGACCTGGGGGTCATTCCCATTTTTGTCTAGGCGCCCCCGACCGACCTCACAGAGGCCGGCCAGGAGCACCCATGACAGCAGCAGATGGTACAGTATGACTGGTAACCATCTTTGCTAACTTGCAAAGGCAAGGAGCTGCAGCTGCTGCTGTGTAGCACTGTAGCACCGCGTCTGTCAGCAGCATCCAGTAGACATACGGTGACAGTGAAAAAAGGCTGAACGGGCTCCATGCTTGCCGTGCTATGGTGTCTGCTCGGGCAATCCAGGGAAAAGGGTGGAAAATGATTGTCTGCCGTTGCTTTCATGGGGGGGTGGGAGAGGGGGTTGACTGACGACATTTACCCATAGCCACCCGTGACAGATTTTTGGCCCCATCAGGCATTGGGAGCTCAACCCAGAATTCCAGTGGGCAGCGGGGACTGCGGGAACTTTGGGATAGCTACCACAGTGCACCGCTCCGAAAGTCAACGCTTGCCACGGTTCTATGGACGCACACTGCCGAATTAATGTGCTTAGTGTGGATGCGTGCACTCGACTTTATACAATCTGTTCCCAAAAATCGACTTCTGTAAAATTGGAGTAATTTCGTCGTGTAGACATAGTAGATTTTCAACAGCACCCAAGTGAATTAGGAGCACAAGTCCCATTGAAAATATTTGAACTTGTGCTCCTAAGTCCCATAGACTCTTGAAAATCCCACCATAAAACATTTTTAAATGTACATCTTGTATGCTGCAGATCAAACAAGATATACACCTTTGACAGGTAATTGTTCCAAGAAAGAAAAGGTATTTAAGAGGGAAAACAGCAAATATGAAGTTATTTAGTGTGACATGGCAGACAATGAATATTTAAATTTAAAGTTAAATTTCATATTTAAACCAAGGAACTGACTCAGTTTCCTATGACAACAAGAGTCTACTTACAGAACAAATTTAGAATTTTTATGACAAATATGTTTTGTAAATCTTTTATCGCACTTCACTTTTAGGAAAATATTTTTTGTACTAGTAACTCAAAGGCAGTGGAGAATGGATTTCAAATTTTGATGTCTTCTGGTAAGTAAGCATTTACCTACTAAATCTTCTCTGGAAGCAGCAGAACGAGGGGTGCTGGTTCCTGGCTCTATCTTTAATGAAAGCCTGCATTAAAAAAGGAATAGAAGTTAAAGTGTTAATTTATCAGGAACCTGAAGTGTTTTAATGTAAAGCTTTGAAAGCTAAAATATTTGTTGGCTTATGCTGCAAGAAGTTTTGCTATCACAAGTGTAAGAGAGGCTATGCACATATGAGAAATTTCAGATATGCATATCACTCACTAGCAATTAAAAGGGGGCAACAACCAACCCACTTTTTTTTTTTTTTTTTTTTTTAACTTAACCTAAGTTTATATTTATTGTACTTGATGTTCTGCTTTCTACAGCAGTGATGAAAAGAAAAAGGCACGTGCAGGAGTCACAATAGGCAAAACCATTTGTTATCCTCTGTTTTAATTTGTTCTGTAACAGTGGCCTGTAACAGTGGCTCTCAAACTTTTTTACTGGTGACCCCTTTCACATAGCATGTCTCTGAGTGCGACCCCCCCATATAAATTAAAAACATTTTTTTATATATTTAACACCATTTTAAATGCTGGAGGCAAAGCGGGGTTTGGGATGGAGGATGACAGCTTGCGATCCCCCATGTAATAACCTCACGACCCCCTGAGGGGTCGCGACCCCCAGTTTGAGAACCCCTGCCCTATAAATTTTAACCAATAAGAACATAAGAGTGGCCACACTGGGTCAGATCAATGATCCGTCTAGCCCAGTACGCAGTCTTCCGACAGTGGCCAGTGCCAGATGCTTCAGAGGGAGTGAACAGAAGACGACAAATTTATCAAGTGATCCACCCCATCTTCCAGTTCCAGCTTCTAGTAGTCAGAGGGGTAGACACACTCAAAGCATGGAGTTGCATCCCTGACCATCTTGGCTAATAGCCATTGAGGGACCTATCTTCTATGAACTTATCTAATTCTTTTTTTGAATCAGATATACTTTTGGCCCTCACAACATCCCTTGGCAATGAGTTCCACGGGTCAACTGAGCGTTGTGGGAAGAAGTACTTCCACAAGTTTGTTTTAAACTGCTACCTATTAATTTCACTGGATGATCCTTGTTCATATGTTATGTGAAGGGGTAAACATCACCAGTGAAATGTGCTCTACTATTTTAAAAACAAATGAAATATCCTTCTGTAGATTTTTGATACAATATATAATCATATTGACTGGGTTAATAATTCAAGCTGTTTACTTTTCCATGATGTCTTCAATACTATTGGAAAGCTGCAAACTGCTTTTTGCTGAACATTTTGATGAATTGACCATTTTTAAATTAACAGGAAGTTAGGAAGAACTTTTTAGAAAATAAAAGTTTAAAGGTTTGTTAGCCACAGGAATAATTTATACAATATTGTTAACATTTTAAAATTACCAGTTCAATACAGCTTCATGAAAAAGGAAACTGTTTAAGTACTTTTTCTTCTGAGACTTAATTTTAAGTAACTATCTTAATTGTAGATAGTTACCTTTCTGACCCTTCACCTGTCAGAGAAAAGGGGTAGTTTTCCTTTGAAGAGAAAGAAAATGCTACAAGATTTAAGTATCAATTGGTTTTCTCAAAGTAGTAATGGCCATCTCCTTTCACCTTGAAGAGACTAAAGTTATTATCTCCACAATTTTCTCAGTATACAAAGGCATATGCACTGCTAAAATCATATTCCTTATTCAGTTAAACCACATGACTCCATTGACTTCGCCTAGTCGATAAAATGAAGATAGGAATCGCTACTTTGGACCAATTCACTATATCTTCTAGTCCAATATCTAATCTCCGACTGTGGTCAGCACCAGATGGTTCACAAGAAGGTGCAAGAATCTCTAATGAACAATTATAGAATAGCTTCCTTGGAATTCCATGGAATTTTCTTTCTAGCTATCACCAATGATTGGCTTATGCCCCGAAGCATGAGGATTTATATCCCTTATAATTTTTAATCTCTCCCATAAACCTATGGATGTTCTATAGTTACTTAGATACATGTAGTTCTTTTTGGAATTTTGCTAAGGTCTTGGAATCAATTATATCTTGTGGCAAATGAGTTACACAGGTTAATTAAGTGTTGTATAAAATGTAATTTCCTTTTATCAAATGTAAATGTATTTCTTTCCATTCTATCGGATACACCTTAGTTCTTATATGAAAAAGTGTAAAGAGGAGTGCCTAGTTTACCTTCGCTATACCATTCATTACTTTGTATATCTTTATTACTTTATATCTCCTCTCCAAACAGTTCCATCTTTCCACTCTCTCCTCATATGCAAGTCTCTCCATGCCTGTTATTTTCATTGTCTACTTCTGTATCCCTTCTATTATGCTTAAAGGGTTTTCCAAATAAAAAAACATTCCACTCTGCATTTTTAATTCTTTCTATTGTTACAACACCTAAAATTACTGAAATAGAGTAATGAAAAAAAAAATCTCTACTCTGATCAGTTTGTTTACTTTCTGCCTTCAACAGCATTTTGCAGTTTTACAGCAGAGTAAAGATACTATACTGGATTTTTTCCAACTTTAATGTTTAATTTTCTTAAATATCTATCCCTCAAACAATAACATAAAATAAAATGTTTAAAGGAAAAATTTACGTCACGACTACTGTTGCTTATTTTCTAACTCCAATTTCTTCTCAGTCTCCTTCTAGTAAAGAAAGAGACACTTATGGAAGTAAGAGTGGCAGCGTTGAGGTTGGATTCATTTACCTAAATGAAAGCAGGGTCTCTTGCCTGCTCATTATTGTATTCAAGGTTTCTGTTACATAAAACTCACTTTTTTAGAAGGAAAAATAAAAGGTTACCTAGTCAGTTGCAGAATTTTATACTTACTTGTAATTGTCATCTTCCACAAACTTTTGTAGCTCTTCTATGTATTGAACTGAGTTCAAGTATTTTTGGACATGAGGCAACAGAGGAATATCTAGAGAAGAGGCAATATATCAGTTATCACTATGTCATTCATCGTTAGACAAAGGGAGTTTCTTGAAAACATCTGCATACAAGCAGATATTTCTCTTGTTGTCTTTAGTTGGGGCCATAAAATACAATAATCCCTCACCACTGTTTTGCAGTTTTTTGTTCCCCCTCATCCATAACCATGCCTGGGCTGACCTCCCCTGCACCCAAGGAAGGCCAGATCTTCACAGCATGCATTTTGAAAATACAGAAGAGATAAATAGAGGATAAGTAAGTCTCATTCTATCTTTGCCTGCTGACAGGAGAGATAACCCAACAATTCCAGAATTTGGTTTTAATAAGGTTTATGGTTTTAGATGGGAATGGTACATTAATTGGTTAAGACTTATTAAATAACAGCTTGGTAGAAGATGAACATTTTTATTTTATTAGTTGCCCTCAGTAATACTGCAAAAGAAATAAATGAGCTAGATTACCATATTCACAGGACTGCTGAAAATCTGAGATTATTCTAAGTATGTTGTTCATTAAATTTGATCTCTGCTCGCTTTCCAGAATGCTCCCTGTAGATGGGTATGCGGAGTCAATATACGTCAAGTCAGAGAGATAAATACCTGAATGAATAAGATTAGAGTGAGTATTTCCTTTATTAAATGTTTCAGATTTAAAAGAAAAAGAAAGTACATTCAAATTCAATTAATTCTGCTCACACTTACTAATGTGTACAAGGATCCACTGTGACATTTAATCTTTGTCTTGCTCCAGGAGCAATGGAGAAAAAGCCCTGCGGCTGCAAGAGCTCTTTGCTGGTTTGTGCCTCAAGGAGGCACAAATAATATTGCTTGGAAATGCTGTGCCAACCCTTGGAGGATTCAGTAAGTACTCCCCTTCATCACTTGTCCAGTAGTTTTGCCTCACTCCTTTCTCAGCCCTATTTGCAGTGAACAGCTCCAGCAGCAGTACTAGCTCAGTGAAATCTTTGCGCTTTCTGAGTGTAAGGACTTGCATTCTCTCCCAGGGGTGACAGTAACTTAAAGGACTTACCGGTACGCCAGAGTCCTGAGTGGGGGCCTGGCCTCAAACGGAAGAGGCGTGGCCTTTAAATCAAGATTTAAAGGCCCCGGGGCTCCGGCTGGGAGCCCCAGGGCCTTTAAATAACCCCCCGAGCTTCCAGCTGCAGAGGCGGCTGGAAACCCCGGAGCTAAGGGGCGATTTAAAGGGCCTGGGGCTCCTGCCACTATGGGGAGACCTTTAAAGCACTGCTGGAGCCCTGCCACTACCCCTACCCTGGGGCTCTGGCAGCCGGGCTCAGGCGGCGCTTTAAAGGGCTCCCCGCAGCGGCAGGAGCCCCGGGCCCTTTAAAGCACCACCCAAGTCCCGCCGCCTGAGCCCCAGGGTAGCAGCAGCAGGGCTCCGGCCGCTGCAGGGAGCCCCGGGCCCTTTAAAGCACCAGCCTGGGGAAGCTGGTTCAGTCCGGTACGCCATACCAGCTTACTTTCACCTCTGTTCTCTCCACAGGGGCCAGGCACAATGGAAAGTTGGAAGCTTTCCTTGTGTATTATACAGGGACCAGGCACAATCTGACCTTTAGTCTTTGACAGTGGAAGCATATTAACATTTCAGAATCTGCAAAGTAAGTATCAAACTATGTGCAACTATGCCAGGTCTCATTTCTAAGCTTCTGTCATCCCAACAATTAATCAACATTCACTTGACAAGCCTGTAGGGGTATTCAACACAGAAGGTTCAAAAACATGAACTTTGTTAAACATTTCCAATGTGATAAAATCTAATAAGGTGTAAGTTTTTATCAGGGGAGATTAACTAGGTTACCATCCGTCCGGGTTTCCCCGGACATGTCCGGCTTTTTCAGTGTTAAATGGCCGTCCGGGGGGAGATTTCTAATCAAGTAGAAATGTCCGGGATTTCCTCCTTCCCCTCATCCGGAGTGCGGCGCAGCTGATTGGACGCCTGGCCTGATTGAAAGCCGCTCGCAGCCACTAGGGCCTCTAGCAGCCAGAGTCCCTCCCCCTCCCCCGCTCCCTCCTCCCCCACAGAGCAGCGCGGTAGTGTTTGATTCCACGTGGAGCCCGCAGCTCTCCCTCTGCCGGGTGAGCGGGGGAGCAGAGGCTGCAGGGGCAGGGCAGGCGGGGGGAGCAGAGGCTGCAGGGGTGGGGGGGTGCAGAGGCTGCAGGGGTAGGGCAGGCAGGGGGCACAGAGGCTGCAGGGCGAGGAGGAGCAGGGCAGGCAGGGGCATAGAGGCTGCAGGGGCAGGGCAGGCAGGGGGCGCAGAGGCTACAGGGCGAGTGGGGAGCACGGGGCACAGAGGCTGCAGGGGCAGGGGGGTGCAGCGGCTGCAGGGGCAGGGCAGGCAGGCGGTGCAGAGGCTGCAGGGCAAGGAGGAGCAGAGGGCACAGAGGCTGCAGGGGTGGGGGGGTGCAGAGGCTGCAGGGGCAGGGCAGACAGGGGGCGCAGAGGCTGCAGGGCAGGCAGGGGCATAGAGGCTGCAGGGGCAGGGGGTGCAGGGGCAGGCAGGGGGCGCAGAGGCTGCAGGGCGAGTGGGGAGCAGGGGGCACAGAGGCTTCAGGGGCGGGGGGGTGCAGAGGCTGCAGGGTGCAGAGCAGGCAAGGGCATAGGGGCTGCAGGGCGAGTGGGGAGCAGGGAAGCACTTAGCAACCCCCAACCAAGATCAGAGCGGGAGGGAGGAGGGGGAATGCGGGGTGCTCAGAGGAGGGGGCAGAGTTGGGGCAGGGACTTTGGGGAAGGGGTTGGAATGGGGGCGGAGAAGGGTTGGGGTTGGGGTGGGGCTGGGGAAGGGGCGGAGTTGGGGCAGGGCCGGGGGCGGGACCGGGGCCCCATGGAGTGTCCTCTTTTTTAAAATGTTTGAATATGGTAACCCTAGATTAACTAACGATTGGAACACTTTTCCAAGTGTTGTGGTGATTCTTCATCACCAGCATTTATGAAACCAAGACTGGATGTTTTTCTAAAAGATATAATCTAGTTCAAACAGGAATTATTTGGAGGCAGTTCTATGCCTGTTATATACAGTTATCAGACTAGATGATTAGCTTCTGGCCTTAGAATCTATGAATATTTAATTCCCCCAACTCAGCTGTGTTGAAACAGACCAACAGAAAAATCTCCCTTTCTATGCCAGCAAAAAAAAAAAAGAAAAACTTCTCAAATTGCAGCAACGGGAAAGCGTTTGCTAGACAAAGAGTATACACAAATTGAAATCTGATTAGGACACTTGGATTAACACCCTCTCCCCATAGGTGATGGAACTAGGGCTGATGGGAGGGAAGGGCGGGCTGCCACATCCCCGGGCTTGAAGTGGTTTCCATCATGTACAGGGTTTACAGTTTGCTTCAATGGCTCTCAGCACCCCCACTATACAAACTGTTCCAGGACCCCTGCCTCTCCCCCACACTTTGTAAAAGCTCTATAGGATCTTTAAGAGTGTTTAGTGTCTTAATTCCAAGTCTCATCTTTAAAGCTTCCATCTTCTTCCTTCACCACTGGCAACTTCATTATTCTCTGTCCCAAAGGCTCAAAACTTTGAAGTTAAAGCAAGCAGGATTTAACAGCAGCATTAACATGTGCAAAGAAGGAGGGGGGAAAAGCAGCAAAAGAAGACATCAAAGTCCATGTATTCCTCTCCATTTCCACTTTCAAAGCCTTGTCCCAGCCCTGACCATTTATTGCTGCAACAAATGCAACACTATTCCCTCTCACCAACATGAAACTTGCATCACATTTCCTTTAATCCCCTTGCATGTTGGAAGAGGGGCCCTCACTATCTACAAATAAGGTGGGTGAAGAATGGACTGTAAGGAGTGGAAAAAAGGCTACTGAATTTCATCTCCATCACAAGGCTGGCTGAGTTATCAATGCAAAGTGTCATGCTTTGCGTGGGGATGGGTGAATTTCATTCTAAATATATACATGCCCCAATATAGCCACACAATTTTTAAATTCATTTCACTAATAGCTTATTTGTTACACAAGAATTCAAAAGTGCTGAAAAGGTAGAACCTTGAGTTTTTCCTCTATCAGGGATAGATGTAATATCAAACATCTGTCTAGGGTAAGGGCATGCTGATTATGCATGGGTTTTATCCCCTTGACATTTTGCCATTATTTTTTATTCATGATTTAACAGCAGGTTGCTATGTATCATAACTATCCCTAATGCCTTTTTCCACTAAAAACCAGTAAGCAAAACTGTGCACAACTATGGGAAAAATGAAAGTCTTTATTTCTGATAAGTTTGAAGACATTTCTCTCCAATTCCCTCATTTTGGATTCTGCCGTAAAAAATGCTTTTGTTTCAACTGCTCTTCTACCACACTGGTTGCATAGATCTCTTCTCTTGGGGCTGGTCCACACTAACCCCCCACTTCGAACTAAGATACGCAACTTCAGCTACGTGAATAACGTAGCTGAAGTCGAAGTATCTTAGTTCGAACTTACCGCGGGTCCACACGCGGCAGGCAGGCTCCCCCGTCGACTCTGCGTACTCCTGCTCCGCGAGAGGAGTACCAGCATCGATGGTGAGCACTTCCGGGATCGATCCGGGATCGATTTATCGCATCTAGACAAGACGCGATAAATCGATCCCAGAAGATCGACTGCTTACCGCCGGACCCGGAGGGAAGTATAGACGTACCCTTGGTTTGAACTTTATGTCTTCTATTTACCACTTCTACATCTACTGCTGTTTCAGCATCTGGTAAGAGCTTCTCATGGTCTGCACATTTCACTGTAGGGATGCACACACATACTTACACCCCTCCCCCCCAGGAGATATCCATATCATAAGAAAATGTGACTGCTTTGCCTACATTCTGCTCGCTAATCCGTCTTTACTGTGACTATGCTAACACTGTAAACTTCTGAGCAGCTTGATGCTGCTACCACTTAAAAACAACCTGTTACAGAAATGATTTCCTTTCATCCCCCAAGATACAGTCTGAAGTGCAGGACAGGCAATCTTCAGTCCTGTAACTGTTAAAAGGCCCAATATAACATGACCCTGCAGGGTGAGAAAAAACTTCATAGATTACCCTTGGAATGGGGCAAATCTCAGTTTTCTAATGAGACAAAGCACTTGCTTCTAGCCCTGGAAGGTCTCAATATATCCAACCTTAAATTCAATACTTTGTACAAAAAACCCTGCTATTTTAGGTAATACTTATGGGACTTCTAAAATTAGTTATATTTTTCTTTTTTCTGAGACCTGTATAATTAGGGTCAGAGTAACCCAAAAATGTTTGGCTTTGCAGGTGGAAGAACATTAAAAAAAGCACTTCGTTGGAGCAGTGATTGTGTTTGTACAGCCCCTAACACAGTGGAGCTCTCAGTCCTGAGTGGGGCCTCTGGGCATTGCTCCAATATTAATATACAAACACAGTCTGCATGCACACAGAAGCAAGTTAAAAGCCTTCTGGTTGAAAGGTGACAAAAAAGTTCATAGAAAGTTATTAAATAGAATCTGATATAGAGTTTAATTTTATTTTCATCTAATTTTTAATTCAGGATTTTTTTATTCTGCTAATCTTAGAATATTAATTTATTTAAATTATAAATTAATAACGGTCAAATTATTATTTAATATTTATATTGTGGTGGTACCTAAAGGTTTTAACCATGTTGGGTCCCATTGTACTAGGCAGTGTCCAGAGTTAGTTGTTAAAAGTCCCTGATCTGAACAGTGTACTATCTAAAATAGAAAGAAGGGTGAATAATGTTTACTGGTTCAAACAACAGAGATTCATAAGGAACAAAAGTGTAGTATTGGTTATAAGTTTATGGATTAGTGAACAGATTATTTCTGGAAGGAGATATCTAAACAATTATTTCTTCCTTAAAGTTAAGTGCAGCCTTTTTATCTTTAGCACAATTAAGAGTACCTTTCTAGAGAACTCCTCCGCAAAATACAAGATCCTTGGACCTATTTATCAAATCTAAAACAATTTTAAGAGGGAAAAAAACAAATAAACCATAAAATTTAATTAGTCATTTCTGAAGAAATTGACAACTACACTAAACAAAACCCCACACTGAATCGACTCCTGTACACAAACTCTCAAGTGACAGAATTAAAAGCTGACAACGGTATCCTTCGTTTCTTAAAAGTACGTAATACATGTGGCTTCTGCTTCTTTTAATACTAATCAGATGGCATCAAATATTCTAATACCTAACCCAACACCAAACATAGCTTTAACATTTTCCACATGTATCAGATTCTTTGAGAGTGTAACAACAGCTAAAACTGTTTCTTATTAAGTGAACTTCAAGAATTGAATGTGACATTCTGTTCAACATTCTTCTAGACTATAAATGGTTCATTTTTCCTGTTGTACCCAGTCAGTCTGCCTCTTTTATTCCTGGGAACACAAGTTGAGTTCATCAGTCTGAAAGAATCTTTCTTCTAAATGAAGCCCAGTACTGTAAAAACTTGAAAGGCATCTTTAGGCTGTGAAATAAAATGTTAGTTTTGTAATTGCCTGCTGAACTCTTGCACAGACTGTTTCCATATAGTGCCCTCCCTCTAACCAGCAAACAATCTTTCCTTGTCCATAGCTCTTCAGCCTCCCCCTGCCCTTTCATAAAGGCTATGATAGGAAACCCTAAGGAGTTTTGTTTGCTCTTCAGTGAGATCATAGTGACATCAGAGGTGGGCTGAACGGCTAAGTCTAGTGCGTGTTTGTTTAAGAAAAGGAAAACTGTCCAAGCGTACTGTATATGGAATCTGGGTCAGCTGTAGCTGGTTAGTGCATTTCTGCATGTGACAGTAAGACACAGCAGCTTCAAACACACTACTATCCCTTTTTCTGGAATAGAGTACACTGGAACTTCAGTTATGGTTCGTAGAGAGATTTAGTTAGATTGATTTTTTTATTCTATTAAATCTGCAGGAAGACTATCAATTCTTTAATACAGTTTGGATCTAACAGGGCAAGAAAAAAGTTTTCACTAGAACTACAGATTAACAATAACACTGGTAACACAAAGGAAAAAACAAGTTGACTTCTGGATTTTCAATCTACTGTAGAAGCAAAAAGCAGCAGCAAAATTTGTTTTTGGTAAGTTTTCTATTTAAGCTTAATTGCAAATCCATAGGTAAATTATTTGCAAGCAAGTCTGCATGTGGATGTTGTATATATATGCACAATTCTGCATGAGATTGATACATTTATGTATATAATACTATCCTAAGAGTTATTTGACAACTCTCAAACATTAAACTAATTTCTGTAGCATCTGATAATCATTAAAAAGCTCTACGACACTGGAACAGTTTAACATAGGGGAAAATCATGACAGCATGAACCAATTCATTTGTTTGAGTTGTTTTGAAGTACTTTCTAGTCCAATTTTTATTCTACTGCATCTGTAAATTTCATTTTAAGTTAGCTTAATGACTTAGTGCACATATATGGTTCTAGAAAATCAGCAGATAGCATAAAGAAAATTATTTAGTATATGTAGTTAGTGTATCTTGAACATAATGGGAAACACCCTGGCCCCGTCAAAGTTAATGGCAAAGTTCCCACTGACTTCAATAGAGCCAGGATTTCACCCAACTTCACAGAGTGTACTGGTAGCTAGCACTACTAGAGCTAGAAAATGGATATCCAAGTAAAACCACTTTAGAAGAAAACAGGCCAGCACAGTCAACAATTCAAACAGCTACTAATACGCATCAATGCAACTAATATGTTTTATTAGGGGAATTTCTATCCAAGACTACTATTTGCATTTTCTCTATTAACAAACAATTATTCCAGTTGTACAAACAAACAAGAATGATATTAGTCATATATCAGTTCAAAACATTAATACCTGTAACTTGACAGACAATCAAGCTGTTTAAATCCAAATTCTTGTAGCCAAATACTCATCTTTTCCTTTCCTTTAAAAGCTTTAACTATGTGTAATAAAGGATAGCTGTGTGTACATTTGGCTACTGGTGTGTTCCCAATGCATCCACAAAACTACAGGACTAAAATTTAAGAGAATGAAAGTTAATTATTGAACGACTGGTTAAAGTGCAAAGCCCCTGAAGTGTTTCATAAATAATATTGTGAATCCTAGTTTACAACTGTATTTATGCTAAATGGAGAAACACTTAAGGTTTTTATATTTGAAAAATCAAAATGGTTAAACTTGAAATCTAGTTATTAGGACTGAAGAAAAAAGCAGAATTAAAAAATATCAACAGTTTAAACAAAGTTTACACTTTTCATCTCCCCCAATGCATTTTTCAAGATGGATAAATACAAAAACATTAAACCATCTAGAACAACGGAAAAGATATAAAGTAACTATTTGTATTTACCAATCCTCAGGAATCACCTGCAGATTAAGAGACCCCAGAAAAAAAGCTAAAGGGAAATGTAGGTGTGGCAAAAAAAGTTTTTGGGGAAAAATAACTATGGCATAAAACAAAAGTCTTAGACATTCTTGACAACCTGTTCAAATTCTTTAAAAGGTAAATGACTACTTTTTCTAACCCTCCTCTGGCTCCCATTACAATATGCTATGGGGTGTAACCAAGAAAGCGGAATGTCATTGGAAAATCTACATTGTGTGTTTTTGAAAGTAGTCTTTACTACTGACACATTTAGTTACTTAAGGTCTTTGCTACACACATTTTAGAACAGTTCCTAAAATCTCTCAACAGCTGAGTCAATAATTCTGGAGCTATATGTTTTTGGACCCTAAGCGCTAGTTTTTTGCTCTGTAGGATTTATTTTAAATAATCAGTGGAATATCAATATTTATAGTCAGAATATTTTGGACCTTATGGAACGTGTAGCTTCTGCCAAAAGTTACATAACTGTTACCAAGTTTATTCTGACAGCAATAACTGGTTTTAATTGGCTGTTCCTCAGATGTGCTGCTATTAATCTGGTCTGTGAGAGGTATATACTGATTAATGAACCAAAATTTCTCAGAGCTTACCTACTGACAAGTGCAAAATGTTTTCAATATCAGTTCTGCAGAGAATTTCTAAACATGCGCAATGCTCACCAGTCTAATATTTCTGCTTGTTAAAAAGTTACATGTAGGTAATGTAGTTGCAAACAAAAGCCAAAACTTCTGGCTACGAGGAACACAGTGACTTTTGAATCTGAATAGCTTAAAAAAACAAACAAAAAAAAAACACCTGAGGATTTCATTGATGTTTTTGCTAAATTTTCATAATATATGGCATGATAATCTTTAAAATCCTCTTCTGCTGAGAGATTTTCTTTCAATTTTTAATTTTAAAAACAATTGTCAAGTTTCCCTGCTGAAAAAAAATTATTTATTTTAAAAAACACCTGAAGATTTTAGCCTATGTTGAAAATAGCCTTCTGTTTGTCCTAAGGAGTATTTTGAGTAGAAATGCTAAACATAATTCTGTTGTACCACTATAGTGATCTGACACACAAAATACAAGATTGTATTATTACCGGATTCTAGTGAACACAGATTTAAGTAATCTAGTTATATAGCCCAAAGTAGAGGCACTCGCTGAACAACTGCTTGTCTACAAGGTGAAATTTACCAGTAGAACTATATGAATATAATTATACCAGTATAACTGTGCGTGTAGACACAGTTATTCCAGGATAAGAGTGGGGTTTTTTTGTTTAGTTTATGTCATTTTGAAAGCAACATAAAATAAGCCCTCTCCCCCAAAGCCACTCTTATTCTGGAATAAGTATGTCCACATGGAGAATTATACCAGGATGCTTCTGTGGGTAAATTTCCCCACATAGACATTCCCTAAGGGATTTTTCACTTCTTTTAACAAGGACAAAGCTGTTCAGATGTGTATAACAATAAGATGAAAAACTCATAATGTGGAAAAATAATTTGCTTTGTTATAAAGCTGTGCTTCTTTTTCTTCTACTATGCATGTTCTTAAAGTATGTGCATGTGTGCACCTAAGACTAACTTCCTCTTATTATTTAGAATTTGTCTACTATTTATGACTGCATCTTGTTTTAAATGTGAACTCTGGAGAAAGTAAAGAAATGCACTGATAATATGTTCTCCAATCAAACAAAGGCCAAAAGCCTGTCCTCAGATATGCATGTTAAATTTCCATCAGTTTCAATAGCAGTAGCCTATGCATATCTGAGGGCAGAATCTGGTCCTAAAAAGTGGAATGAATTAGAAAAAATCAATCATCCCTACTAAGGAAATAAAATCTTTTAGATCTTCAAATTCTATCCTGAGACACAAAATACAAGATGTAATTAAAATATACAAAGTAATTAGAGGGGATAGAAAAACAGGACTAATTTCATGCGATTGAAAGACCACTGTAAACCTTAAATCAACAAAACTTGGAAAATATGTAATCTGTTAGACAGATCACATTTAGCAAAATGACAAACCAATGTACATTACAGTTTCTTCCATGGTTTCAAAATTCTAGTATGCTCAGTATGAAAACCACATCAGCTCAAATCAGAACAAATAAATAGCTTTCTTTGTATACAATTCAAATATACCAATTAGAAAATTATACTCTCCACACCTACCCCCTTCTGAATACCTCTGCCGGCACTGACGTATTTAAAAGACATACAGTATTTGTTTGGGTAACATGTCATAACCAGGGAGAAACCAATGCTACACTGCAAATGAAAAATTAGGTTGGGTTTGGATTTTTTTTTAAGTTGGTAATAAAGAACATTATTCCTAATTAAATAGCAGCTTTGTAATAAATAAACCAGAAGAGGAATTTTGAAACAAAAATAATTAAAGGTGAATTGAAATGCTTTGTTCTGTATTTCCTTTTAAAATTGAGCCTGAAAAATGTAATGGTACTCTAACTCAAGCTCTATTCACAGTACCTGAATTTTTCTGTTAAAATGTTCAACAATATAACATACAGTGCAACAGCTCTGTGTGGCTCGAAAGTTTGTCTCTCTCACCAACACAAGATGGTCCAATAAAAGATATTATCTCACCCACAATATAATAGCTAATATTGAGACAAGTAACATTTTATTTGCTGGTCTGCAGACTCAGTAAGACACTACTGCACTAGTTTACATTCAGTATATTTTCTTTACAGTCGTAAGGGTTCAGAATTAAAAAAAAAAAAAAATCAAAGTAAATATGCTACAGAATCTGATAGGAACACCAGAAAAGTGCCAGGAGAGTATACCATTGACTTCCAGCACTACCTGGCCCCTTGTTTTAGATCTTTAATCTCTAGCAGGATACATGGGCACAGTGAAACATTACAAATAAATGCATTTTAAATCAGCGGTGTTGCAAACTCTTCCTCTTCACTTACTTGTCAAGACCTGAGTTCAAGCCCTTGGAGTTCTATATTTCCCCTTAAAGTTGCAGGCATTTCTAGACCTGGATATGAAATACAGATCCTTGATCTGCTTAAAAAAAGTCTATTTTTTCCCTATAACAGTTAATGACACCACAAATTCTTCAATCTATGATTGACTACTAAAAAAACCCTTTCATTTTATATCTTATTTTTAAAATGAATTTGTCATTTTTAGGTCATACATTTTATCATCAATTTTGGATTTTTAAAGTTTTTAAAATACAAGTGTTTGAAAACATTTCAGTTTATCTTTAAATAAAACCATCTGATCTGTTTATTCAAGCAAGAGATGAAGGCTACTTAAGAACATAATGTAAGAATGCCCATACTGCAACAGACCAATGGTCCATCTAAGCCCAGTATCCTGTCTTCTGACAGTGGCCACAGCCAGATGCTTCAGATGGAATGAACAGAACAGGGCAACTATTGAGTGATCCTAAGCCTCTGACTGCCAGATGCTGGGACTGGACCACAGGGGATGAGACACCCCTTACATGGGTACTTATGGGTATTGAGTTGCTTGGTGGTGTTTAATGGTAGAACATTCTCCAAGCAGTGCCTGTTAGAACAAATGTGCATCCCCTCCTAACCCTCTTCTCACCATTTCCAAATGATCTGAGGGTGAAGCTATATAATGGGGTACTGCACCCACTACTGCCTCAGTTCCTTCACCACTAAGCCAGCGGAACCACAATAGGACTCTGAGAAGAAGTATGAATATGCATAGTAATCTTGAAGAACTCAAGTTACAAATAAATAACCTTCATTTCTTCAAGCAGCTCTGCATATTTCTACTTATGTGTAGTTTGACAAGTAGGGCTGAAAGCTCAGGAGGTAGGACCAGAGAAAAGACAGTTACCTTTTCCGTAACTGGTGTTCTTCGAGATGTGTTGCTCATGTCTGTTTCACAGTAGGCGTGCATGCTCGCCACGTGCTCCGGTGTCCGAAGTTTCCCCCCAGCAGTACCCGTCGGGGAGTACCCCTAGCGACCCGTGGAGTGGCGCCTCCATGGTGCGGTATAAGGTGCACTGCATGCTCCCCCCACCCTCAGTTCCTTCTTGCCAGACAACTCCGACAGAGGGGAAGGAGGGCGGGATGTGGAATAGACATGAGCAACATATCTCGAAGAACACCAGTTACGGAAAAGGTAACTGTCTTATCTTCTTCTAGTGATTGCTCATGTGTATTCCACAGTAGGTGATTCCAAGCTATATCTGTTGGAGGTGGGGAAGAGTTCACAAATTCTCGGGATGGTTTGGGAGACGATCACATAATGCGAGGTGAAAGTGTGAACTGAAGACCACGTATCAGCCCTACAAATGTCCTGGATGGGGACATGGGCCAAAAAGGTGGCTAACGAGGCCTGCGCCCTAGTCGAGTGTGCCCTCACAATTGACGGTGGGTGTCATAACTATAAAGCAAAGGGTAACAGCCCTCCTGTGTACAATACTATAAAAACCCTCCTGGCCAGAGACTCCAAAATCCTTTTACCTGTAAAGGGTTAAGAAGCTCAGGTAACCTGGCTGACACCTGACCCAAAGGACCAATAAGGGGACAAGATACTTTCAAATCTTGGTGGGGGGAAGGCTTTTGTTTGGGCTCTTTGTTTTGGGGTGAGTTCGCTCTTGGGACTAAGAGGGACCAGACATCAATCCATGCTCTCCAAATCTTTCTGAACAAGTCTCTCATATTTCAAACTTGTAAGTACAGCCAGGCAAGGCGTGTTAGTTTTATCTTTGTTTTCTCAACTTGTAAATGTACCTTTTACAAGGGTGTTTACCTCTGTTTGCTGTAACTTTGAACCTAAGGCTAGAGAGGGTTCCTCTAGGCTCTTTAAGTTTGATTATCCTGTAAAGTTATTTTCCATCCTGATTTTACAGAGATGATTTTTACCTTTTTCTTTAATTAAAAGCCTTCTTTTTAAGAACCTGATTGATTTTTCCTTGTTTTTAGACCCAAGGGGGTTGGATCTTGATCCACCAGGAGTTGGTGGGAGAAAGGAGGGGGCATGGTTAATTTCTCCTTGTTTTAAGATCCAAGGGGTTTGGATCTGTATTCACCAGGGAATTGGTGAAGAGTCTCTCAAGGCTACCCAGGGAAGGGAATTAGTACATTGGGAGTGGTGGCAGCAGACCAGATCTAAGCTGGTAGTTAAGCTTAGAAGTTTTCATGCAGGCCCCCACATCTGTACCCTAAAGTTCAGAGTGGGGAAGGAGCCTTGACAGTGGGGGATTCCCACCAGGTCATAACAGGTACGGATACATGATGTGATCCAGTTGGAGAGCTGCTGAGTGGAGATCAGCTGACCTTTCATGCATTCTACCAAGGCAATGAACAGCTGCAAGGACTTTCTGAACAGTTTTTTCCCGCTCCAGGTAGAAAGCCAGAGCCCGTCACACATCCAGCGTGTGGAGGTAGCACTGCTCACTGGACGCATGGGGCTTGAGGCAGAGGACCGACAGGAAAATGTTCTGACCCAAGTGGTAGGTGGAGACCAGTTTCGGGAGGAATGAAGGCTGTGAGCAGAGCTGGACCTTATCCTTATGGAACACCATGTACAGGGGCTTGGAGGTCAGGGCCCTGAGTTCTGAGACCCGTCTAGCTGATGTGATCGCCACCGGGAAGGCTACCTTCCACAAGAGGTGCGACCAGGAGCATGTAGCTAACAGCTCAAACGGGGGGCCTGTGAGGCGGGCCAGTGGCACCAGGTTCAGGTCCCACTGTAGGACTGGGGGCCTGACGAATGGGAAGAGACGATCCAATCCCTTAAGGAATCAGCCAGTCATAGCATGAGAGAATACCACGTGGCCCTGCACCGGCGGGTGGAAGGCCGATATGGCCGCCAAGTGTACCTTGACAGACAAGGGCGCCAGGCCCTGGGCCCTAAGGTGAAGGAAGTAGTCCAAAATGAGCTGGATTGGAGCAGCCACGGGGGAAAGACGCCCCGCTCATATGCCCATCGGGAGAACCGAGACCACTTTGCCAAGTAGGCTCGGCACATGGAGGGTTGCCTGCTTCCAAAAGGACGCGCTGAACCCCCTCCGAGCACGTCCTCTCCTCCCGGCCTAACCATTGAGCAGCCATGCCGTGAGGTGGAGTGCTGTTAGGTTGGAGTGAAGGAGGCGGCCCTGGTCCTGGGAGAGCAGGTCCGGGCGGGACGGCAACGGTGGGGCGACCGCCAGGCTCATGAGGGTCCCGTACCAATGCTGCCTGGGCAATCAGTAGGACCCGGGCCTCGTCCGTCTTTATCTTTTCCAGGACCTTGCCTATCAGTGGGAACGGGGGGAAGGCATAGAGAAACCAGCCTGACCAGGACAGGAGGAAGGCATCGGAGATAGCGCCCCCCCCCTCCCCCCAGAGCAGAACTGGGGACAGCGACGGTTCTGCCGAGTCGCAAACAGGTCCACCTGGGGAGTTTCCCACTCTTGGAAAAGTCTATACACCACCTCTGGGTGAAGAGGCCCCTCGTGTTGAGGGGAGAAGTCCCTGCTCAAGTGATCCACCCGCGAGTTCCGGGCACCCGGTAGGTGGTAGGCCTGTAGGCAAATGTCATGGCTATCCAGAAGTCCCACAGCCTGAGGGCTTCCTGGCAGAGGATCGGGCCCCGCCTTGCTTGTTGATGTAAAACATCGAGGCCGTGTTGTCCGTGAGAACCCTGACCACCCGGCCCTCCAGGTGCGAGCGGAAGGCCATGCACACCAGCCGCACCGCCCTGAGCTTCTTGATGTTTATGTGGAGGGTCAGGTCCTGCGCAGACCACAGACCTTGGGTCTGAACGTCCCCCACATGGGCTCCCCACCCCGGATCCGATTCATCGGACACCAGTTCCATCGACAGTGGCCTGCCTGTGAATGGGACCCCCTGGAGGATGTTCCCCGGGGAGGACCACCATTGTAGGGAGGCGATCACCGGTTCACCACAGTGAGGACTTTGTCCATCCTGACTCTGGCCTGGGAGAATGCCGAGGCCAACCAGAGCTGGAGGGGCCTCATCCTGAGTCTGGCATGGCAGACCACATACGTGCACGCTGACATGTGACCCAAGAGCTGGAGGCACTCTCTGGCTGTTGTCACTGGAAACATCGTGACTGTGTCGATGAGCACTTTCAGGGTCTCAACCCTGTCCTGAGGGAGGCAGGCAGGCTCTGGCTCACATGGCATCAGGACCGCCCCAATAAACTATGTGTTGTACCGGGACTAGCGTGGACTTGGTGTCGTTTACCAACAGGCCCAAAGTGGCGCACGTGGACAGACGGAGCGCCACGTGATCCTGCACCTGCGAGCGGGAGCTGCCCTTGACCGGCCAGTCGTCCAGATAGGGAAAGATCTAGACCCCCCCAGCACCTGAGGTAGGCCGCTACCACCGACATACACTTTGTAAATACCCTGGGGGCAGTGGACAGGCCAAATGGGAGGACCATAAATTGGTAGTGCTCCTGCCCAACCGTGAAACGGAGGAAGCGTCTATGCCCCTCGAATATATGGATGTGGAAGTACACGTCCTGCAGATCGAGGGCGGCGTACCAGTCCCCGGATCCAGGGAGGGAATGATGGAGGCCAGGGAGACCATATGGAACTTGAGCTTCACCATGTACTGGTTCAGGCCTTCGGGATAAGGAAATAGCGGGAGTAGTACACCTTGTGTTTGAACTCCACTGGCACCACTTCCACCACTCCTAGGCCAAGGAGCTGCCCCACCTCCCGCTCGAGCAGAGCCTCATGAGAGGAATCCCCCAGGAGGGACGGGGGCAGGGAGGTGGTTGGGCGGGGTTGAGGTAAACTATGTAACCCCAGGAGATGGTGTTGAGGACCCATTGGTCTGAGGTCAGCCGCGACCACTCCTGGAGGAAAGCACACAACCGGTTGGAGAAGGGAAGCTTTATTGTGGGTGGATCCCTGATGAGAACTGGCAGGGCGCCCCCGGGCATCCCATCAAAACTGCTGTTTCCCTGCCTGTTTGCCCTTGGAGGACCCAGGCTGGGGGGCAGGCCAAGACTGCCTCTGTGGGCATGTCTTATAGTCCTGCGACTTTTTATAAGCGGGCTCGTATTTAGAGTGGGCGGTCTGGGCGGGTTTAGCCGGAGCCGGAACACAGCTGCCCAGAGTCTGAAGCGTCGTGCGGGAATCTTTCAGGCCATGCAGTTTTATATCCGTTTGGTCTACAAACAGAGCTTTGCTGTCAAATGGGAGGTCCTGCAAGGAGGTCTGCGCCTCACTGGACAGCCCGGAGAGCAGGAGCCACGACGCCCTTCTCATGGACACTGCGGAGGCCATGGACCACACGGCCGTGTCCACTGCATCGGACACTGCCTGCAGGGTTGCCCTGGCAGTCGCTGTACCCTCCTCCACCAGCTCTTTGAACTCCTTCCTGTCACGCTCCTGGAGGGAGTCCTTGAACTTGGGCAAAGAGCCCCACAGGTTGAACTCATACTGGCCCAGGAGAGCCTGATGGTTTGCCACCTGTAACTGGAAGCTCGAGAATGAATACATTTTCCTTCCAAATGAGTCCAGCCACCTTGAATCTTTGTGTTTCGGAGTAGGGGCTGGTTGGCCCTGACTCGACCACCAGGGAGTTAGGGGCAAGGTGAGTGTATAGGTATTCATGCCCCTTGGTGGACACAAAATACTTGCGTTCTGCTCTCTTAGAGATGGGGGCCAATGAGGCCAGGGTTTGCCACAGGGCATTTGAAATTTTTGCCACCCTTTTGTGGAGAGGCAAGGCCACCCTGCCCGGTACTGAGGGGGACAGTACGTTAAACAGGGAGTCCAAGGGCTCCTCCACCTCCTCTGCCTGGAGGTTGAGGCTTGATGCCACCCTTTTCAATAGTTCTTGGTGGGCCTTAGAGTCCTCCTGCAGGACGGAGGGAGGAGGAGCCGTAATTGCCTCATCATGGGAGGGCGAGGAGGCCAGCACCATACTTTGCATGTCCACCAGCACTGGAGGGTCCACCACCTGGTCGGTCTCTGGGCACGGTGCCGAGGATGTACGTCCCACCGACTCCTTTCTCGGAGGCCAGGAGAGGGAGGCCAATAGCCCTTCTGAGGCTCTGGCCACGAAGCAAACCCCCACCGGGGGCTGCGTCAGGGGCCACAGTGCTCACTGGTACCACTGCGCCGGCCACGGGGCCTGGTGCCACTGCACCTGCTGCGGCACCGGGGGAGCGGGCTGTTCGGCCTGGCTGGCCTGACCCATCAATGGATGGCTATGAAGGTATGCCGGGCTGACCTACAACCTGCCACTGTCTCTGGACCGGGAAGAGCGGTGGCGCTGGGAGTGGTGCTGACCCCAAGACCGCAACCTCGACGTGGAGAACCGGTACCATTGGTAACAGCTACTTGGCGATCGGCTCCGACGGGCGGATCCGCGATGGCGACTCGCCGGTGATCTACGCCTGGGGCTGTGGGAGCAGTGCCGTAGCAGGGTCCTGGCGCGAGACGACGAATGGGAACGGCGTTAATGTTCGTGTCGCGACTGGCTATGATAACCCCTCCAAGATGAGGACCTTCAGCGGCGTCTGCCTCAGTCCCATCGGTGTTCGCTCCTCGAGGCGGAGCAGTGCCTGGAGTCTCGGTTGGACGGAACCCAGCCAACCTGGTGGGCGTCGACGGTGACCTACATGGACTACGCACGGAACGGTCGCTGAGAGGCGAACGGCACTGGGAACGTTCCCTTGACCGAGACCGGTACCGAGTCGAGGGCGACTGCAGAGATCCCAGCAGCAGCTTGCCTCTGGACCGTGGGGCCAACATTGACAGTGCCCCTGGTACTGGCATGGACATGATGTCCTGGGCCGCCTGCAGGGCCTCCGGCATGGAGGGCATCCGGACATCCGGGGAAGCCTGCACCGACTAGGCCAGGCTACTCCGCTCGACTTGAGTCGGAGGCCTAGAGGCTGATAGGGATCGAGGACTGCCCAACACGGGTCTAGTCTCTACCCCAGATTTACTCCAGTGCCACGGCAGAGAAGGCCTCTTCTTAGCCTTCTTGGTGTGCCCCATGGATGGGGAGCGGTGCTGACTAGTAGATGGTGCCAGGGAGTCGCTGGGCACCGACATCGCGGTGCCCAGTGCCGACTCGGAGTGGCGCGTCGGAGTTGGGGTCAATGCCAACTCCATGAAGATAGCCCGGAGCCTAATGTCTCTCTCTCAGTCCAAGGCTTAAACAACTTGCAAATCTTACAGCGATCACTGAGATGAGTTTCACCCAGTGTAAACAGTGTAAACAGTCTGCGTGCAGATCACTCACTGGCATCGGACGCCTACAAGTGTTGTACCACTTAAAACCCGGGGCGCAGGGCATGCCCCGGCCCGGGTACACCAACTAAACTAAACTAAAACTAATTGAGTACTAACTACAGGTCGCATACACTGAATGAACAAGAGTTCTGGGGACAAGCTACAGCAAAGCAGTTCCGAAGCACCTTCACTGGCGGCAAGAAGGAACTGAGGGTGTGGGGAGCGCGCAGCGCCCCTTATACCGCACCATGGAGGCGCCACTCCAGGGGTCGCTAGGGGCACTCCCATACGGGTACTGCTAGGGGAAAAAACTTCCGACACTGGTGCATGTGGCGAGCACCCACACCTACTGTGGAATACACATGAGCAATCACTCGAAGAACTAATTAAATAATGACCGAGGCAATGCTCTGCCAAATTTGGCATCACCTTTCAAAGCTACATTGAGAGCACGTATGTATGTACTGACTTCCAAGTAGCAAGCTTGCAAATTTCTCCAATAGGAACATGTTTAACACAAACAAGAAATGCTGCTACAGCTCTAGTAGACTGAGACCCTACAACAATAGGCACAGGAATTTCTGCTAACTTGTAACATTCAATGATGCATTGTTTAAACCATCTGGAAATAGTCTGATCAGAGTGACCCATATGATTCTTGACAGAAGAAACAAAACCAATCTAGATGATTTCCTAAAACTCTTAGTTTTATTTAAATAATATGCAAGAACCCTTTGAGAATCTGAAGCAGGTAACACAGATTTCCCTTTATTAGGGCATGGATTTGGGGAAAATACTGGTAAATTTAGTTTTTTTATTAATATGAAATCATTTTTGGTAAAAATGTGGGATCAGGTCTAAGAACCACCTTAACTTTATGAAAAATTCTAAATGGCTGATCAACCATTAGGACATGCAATTTGCTCACCCTTCTGGCTCATGAATAATGAATATTGTTTTAATAGATAAATAAAAGAATGAATACTCTGCTAAGGGTTCAAAAGGGGATTTCATGTTAGATAACCTCTTCATAAACCTTTTACCTATACTATGCACAAAAAGCAATCTACCATCAACAAAAATATGGTTAAGTTGAGATAGCTGCCAGGTGAACTTTTAAAGAACAACTGGATAACTCTTCAGATTTTAAGTCCATTAAATACTCCAAAATACAGGGAATGAAAGCTGGACTAGAGAATCCTATTTCCCTGCATCCAAACAACAAATCTAGACAGTGTTAAAAGTAACACTTTCTAGCAGACACTTTTCTGGAACTGAGCAGTACATTCTGCACTAATGAAGAACAGGGCTGTTCAAGATTAATCAAAGTCTGATAGCCAAATTAAGAGGCTGAGGATCCAGATAACGGAATTGCCCTTGTTGCTGGAACAAGAGATTTGGAGACAGAGGGAGATGCATGCAAACTCTGTCTGACAGCTGAAGCAAATCAATGTTGGCTTGGTCAAGCTGGATCAATCAGCATAATTCATGCTGCCCTGACCCGACAAATCTTCTTTGCTGCTTTCTGAATTAATGGAAAGGGGCAGGGGAAAGTATACAGAAGGCCCCATTCCCTAATGCAGAAAGACGACGTGCGAGGTGGAATGACTGTCCCTTCCTGCCTTTAAACAGAAGAGAGAACAATTTTGGCTGGACCTTGTAGCAAACTGGTCTATGTAGGGGCAACTCCAACTGGAGAAAATGTCTTGCACTATTTGGACCTTTAGGGACCACTTGTGCATCTGAGAACTGTCCCTGCTGAGACTATCTACCAGCACATTGACCTACCTTGCTAAATACAGGGCCACCAGATAGACCAGTCCCATAATTTGACTGCTTTGGCACATAATTGGAAGAAGTAAGCACCTCCTTGTTTGTTAGATGTAGGACATCACAGTTGCATTGTCCATCACTATACCTGAACAACCCTCCCCTCTATATGAGGAAGGAAATATTTGAGAGTCAAATGAAGGGTTGTTCACACCAACACATTTATAAGCAAGCTGGTTTTCTGAAAAGTCCAGTATACGCGAATTGTAAGACGACCTAAATGTGCTCCCCATCTGTTGTTTAAAGATCTGAAGTTATGGTGACTACTGGTGAAGGGGGATTGAACAGATCATCTCTGAGAACATTTGATCTGTCCATCCACCTCCTCAACAAATTTAGAACATCTTGAGGCATGGTGACAAAATCTGAAGTCTGTCTAGATTGTGTTTCTAGGCTTGAGATATCCAGTGCTGCATCAACCTCATTCTGGGGTCAGCAAACAGAATTACATAAGTGGTAGTAGCCCATGCCATCGAACCAATGAGACCCAGGCAGATCACTTTCTGGGTTTGACAAGTTCATATTTCCAAAACAGAATGCACTATTTTCAGAAAACTGTCCTCTGGGAGAAAAGCTTTCCCTACTACCAAGTCCAACACAGAACCTATTAAAAGAATTCTCTGGGTTGGACAGAGATTCAATTTTTTGACATTCAGAAGCAGACCCAGATCCAAAAGGAGGGAGTTTATAAAACTGATGTAAAGAAATAGACCCTTGCATGCAGCAGCCTTCAGCAACTAATCATCCAAATATGAGTAAACAAAAATACTATATTTCCTCAGATGTGCTGCTACCAGAGTAAGGCACTTAATAAAGATTCTTTGCACAGTGGACAGCTCAAAGGGAAGGACTTATTGGACAGAAATATGAAAATATGCATTCTTTAAATTGAGAGTTGAGAATCAATCCATAATTGCAAGCGAGGGTATAATGGAGGCTGAGTTAACATAAGAAATCAAATATTCTAAATATATCTATTCAATTTTCTTAAATCTAAAATTGGATGGAAACACCCCCCTCTCTTCTCTACCGGGAAGTACCTTGCATAAAAACCCTGACCCTACAGATGTTTGGGTATCTTCTTTATAGTTCGCATCAGGAGCAACTTTTGTACTTCCAAAAGTAGAATAGCCTTGTGAGAAGGTTCCCTGAAAAGGGTAGGAGAAGGGAAATTGAAAGGGGGTA
The DNA here is from genome assembly GCF_002925995.2 of Terrapene triunguis. Taxonomy (NCBI): domain Eukaryota; kingdom Metazoa; phylum Chordata; order Testudines; family Emydidae; genus Terrapene; species Terrapene triunguis. The sequence continues at coordinate 11,491,008 of NW_020664563.1, read as the reverse complement.
ATTTTTCTGAACTGAATGACACAGCCCTTCTCTATAATTTCTAGGACCCACTTGTCCTATGTAATAAGTCTCCATTTGTTGACGAATTGGGATAGCCTGTCTCCAAATAAAGGAAAGGATAGATGCTTGCTGATTGGTCCATGACTCTCAATCCTCACATCAAAACCAATGCCTGGCATTCAATGAAGACAAAGAGGAGGGAGCAGGTTGTTTCATCTTGCATCTGGATCTTCAGACCTCTTTTTTATGCTGACTCTGGGATGAAGATGTAGCTTGCTGATAGTACTGTTGACAGCTGTGACTTGAGGAAAAATAAGAATGAACGTAAAACTGTCGGATAGCAGAAAGAAGGCATAGAAGGATTCCTTCTAACATAGGGATAAAGACCCAGTGACTGTGCAGTGGATCTAGTTTCCTTCAATTTTTCCAATAGTTCAGTTTTGTTGCGGAAAAGACCATCTCTTTCAAAGGGGAGATCTTCCACTTTAATTCTTGTGTTCACAGCAAGGGAAGAAGAATGCAGCCAAGCATGCTCCTCAAGGTAACTGTGGGTGCCAATGCTCTGGCGGAAGAGTCCAAAGCATCAAACAAAGCCCTTAAACCATGCTTTGCCACATTGTCCTGCTGTGCAAATAGCATTCATGTGCCTTCTTTTATCATCTTGGACAAACAGCCATCTTTTCTCATGGACAGAACCGATAATGGGTCATCGCTGCCTGATAACTAGCCATCCTAATACTGAGAGAAGAGAGAGGAAAAAAATCTCCCCCAAGTGCATCAATCTTCTTTCCCTCTGTGTCAGCGGGAGTGGAGTGGGCTTGGCTGGACCTACGCCTCTTAATTGGCAGCAGCCACCACCAGCAAATTAGGCACAGAATATGTATGGAACTAAGAAAACCCCATCATGGGGTAGCTGATCCTCTTTCCAAAAAAAGTGGACAAAGTGTATGGCAAAAAGCAGGAGTTGTTCAAACAGTCTTAGCAGGCTGTGAAGGACCAACCAGAATTGGTATGACGGCCTATTTCTTGAGGTAGCCCCAAGGATGTTGAATACCATATGGGAGGTTTCTTCCACAGACACCAAAAACAGGCTTAATGTGGATACCATCTGATCCATCAGGTCATAGAACTGTAAAATGTGTTCAGAAGGGGAAGAAGCAGAAGCCACACCCACATGTTCATCTAGTGATAAACTGGGGTCAAAGTCAGTATCCATTTGTTCTGGTTCAAAAAGAGGAGCTCTCTCCACATCTTCCTCTTCAGATAGCGTATCAGGCACAACTTTCTGAGCTGCAGACAGTCCCAGTGCAATCGGATCCAGAGATTTCTGAGCTATTGGATCCTTATCAGATTAAACTTTGTCTCCCAATCCATAAGAAGGATTCAAAAATTCCTTTGGTGGAACACAATAGGGCTGTGGAGTCCAGGACTGCCAGTCTCTACAACAGGAAACATATCTTTAGGAGGGGCAACAAAGGAGTCGGGGAACCCTAGCTGAGTAAACATGAATTGGGATGAATCAGATCTCTTAATTCTTCCTCTAAATAAGGATCTGATCTTGGATCCACTGTGGACTGCACCTGCTACAGCATCAGACCTGGAACACGAAGAGAAATAAAAGGAGAGAAAAAGATCTCCCTAGATGACTCTGTAGGAGTCTCAGGATGAGGCGGCATAGATGGATTCAGAGGAAAAACTAAATCTCCTCTGCTCTTCTCTTCATGAGAAATGGATACAGATCGCAGAGCAGGTGAAGCCTGTCTCTTCCTTATCAACTGCCCCTCAGTCAGATCAGAGAAATATTCAGACACGGAATGGTGCATATCAGCCACCACAGTAAAAGACCTCTTTGGATCAGAGGATGGTCCCTGAACAGGAGTGGAGGACAGAACCAATCCCATAAACCTGGAGAGTACCAGATCTGGAGAAATACTCAGCTCCACATCTCTGGTCTTCAAAGCTAAACCCAGAACCAACTTGGATTTCAGAGTTGGAACCGCAAAGGCCACGGAATCGAATGGATTCTATAAGTCTGAGGTATCGGGTCTGACACTGCTAACAGTGGCTATTTTCTCCCTCACATTATTCCTTGGAATCACTACAGCTGGAGCCGATAACATGGCTCTACGATCCTTAGCAGGCAGATGCTTTTTTCCCACCAACAGTGCCTTTGAAGCTTTGACAGCTTTAACCGAAGGATCCTGAGCCAGAACCAGTGAAGATCAGAATGACCTGAAACCTTTAGGAAGCTTAGTCTTGCTAGAGGAAGCCACAGAAGCAGAAACTGGCCTCAGGACTTTGGATTAAGCAATCGTTCAAAACAAAGTTTAGCAGCTAGAACTTCCTTAAGTAGAAGCACTTGCAGTTCATTGTGCCTCTCTGGATGTGAAAGTCCTGAAAATGAATACCCAGAAGTATGGCCTTCGCCCAGGCACGTCAGACACCTAAAGTGGTCATCCTACGCCAGGAAGACAGCTGTATATGAAGCACATCTCTTAAACCCCTGGCGGCTTCTTTGGTTCCACTATTACACAGAAGCAAGCCTACCAACTATACTAAACTGCCTACACTTATCACTATACTTACACTAACAACTAAAAGCTACCAAAGCACTATCAATAAAGAGAATTCCCAGATCCAAACAGACTGAAGCAGTTCACTTCTGTCTGGTCCAGAGGTTGGAAGGAACTGAGGTGAAAGAGCAGGGATCAGCAACCTTTGGCATGTGGCCCATCAGGGTAAGCACCCTGGTGGGCCGGGCCGGGTTGTTTACCTGCCACGTCCGCAGGTTCTGCCGATTGCGGCTCCCACTGGCCGCAGTTCACCACTCCAGGCCAATGAAGGCTGCGGGAAGCGGTGTGGGCCGAGGGATGTGTTACAGGGTCCCCTTATATAGCCTCGTCCTCAGAATGTTCAGAACGGCTGAGGGGAGCAGAAAGGAGGGGGCGCACATGCACTCTAATGGGCACTGCTTGGAGAAGGTTCTACCATTTGGTGAATGAATATGCAGAGCCACATGAAGAAGAACTCTTTATTACAACCTTATTAGGAACCCCAGCTGTGTCAGTCAACATCTGTATTGAACTGCTGAATACCACACACATAGGGGAGCCAAAGTTTTCACAGTTGGAAGCTTCTGTGACAGCACACAAGTTAACAACGAAGTCTGTGTCTCAGAAGGAACTCATCTTTGCATGTCTATAGGCACATCTTAGTTTCAGACCAGCTGTCCACACAGCAGAAGGTTGAAACATTTGTTTATTTTGGAGTTCTAAGACACAGCTTGAGCAACTGTTGTTTTGGTTATTCCATTTTAGACCATTTAATACCTCTTATGGTCAGACAGAATGTCTATGGCCCCAATCCTAAAAACACTTAGGTATGTTTGTAACTTTACTCATATGATGAGTAATGTATATGTGTATACAGGATAGAGACCTATATATGTAATTAATTCATTAAAAGAATATATAAAAGTAGACTACAGCAGAATATCTGAATGGACTAGGTGCTTTATTGCAATACATTTGCTTTTAAGAAATTATATTACTTGTATTTCAGAGAAAAAACTACAGCATACCAATTTTATTTCCATTTGTTCAATAATTTTTAAACCATTACTTAGGTTGTGTCTGTGACAATCATGGATTCCATAATATTCATATTTTAAAAAAATATTTACAAGACTATTTTTGAAATGTCGGTATGAAAACAAAGGACCAGAACACAGTTTTTTATTGAGTTCATATTTTTAAGGTCTCCTTCACCCCAGTTATAAACATTCATTTTTAAAGAGAGTTAGGAGAGCCAGGCTGGGATTACAAATTTAGTTTGATTAGTTCAATTGGTCCAGGGTCTGTTGAGAGGTACAGTATATTACAGAAAATGGCTCTGATTTCTGATATTTTTACCATGACTCACCTGAAAGTTTACCTCGAACTTCCAACATTAAGCATTGCACAATTGGCTAAGTATATTACACATGTGAGGGAGGGGGATTACCTTCATATGGATTAGACTACACAAATGAGTGATTTAGTGTAGCATAACTCTTCCTATCTGACCTTTGTCCTTTTCACTAGGACTACCCTATAACTTGTCCTGAAATATGGAATGACAAAAAACGTTGCTGTTGTCTACTGACTTCACAGACAGTGTACCTTTAGCAGTTATTTATATATTTAACAAAACACCCACACAAGTTCCGCTTCTGGAAAAAGTATTTAAAATGGTGTATTTTCTCTTTAAATGTTTTGTTATTCACAATCACTTGTTACTGTGTATAAATTGTGAAATATGCAGGAATATAAAAATTTACATTATTTCAATTAAATTTTCACCACAAATGTCTTTTAACAGTGGCAATTTGTTTGAAAAATAACATTTAGCTCTGGCAGTCTAGTAATCCAATAAAAGAAAAAAGACTCGAAATATATGCCATAATACTTTCTTGCTGGTTAAAACAGAAAAACCGTGTAAATAGTCAACATTCTGGTTAAACACTAAAGGTCTTGATTGTTAAATCAATATGAAAACATTAAAAAAAAATGTGAAATTTGCAAAATCAATTACTCACAAATTAGGAAATGCCAGAATTAAGATGACTAATGGCCACCTGAATTCTGACACCTTGTTCAAATACATTGTGACCTTTTAATTATATGACCACATATTATGTTTTCCTGCATAAGTCATCAACAGTTTTTGAAACCAGGACCTTCAGATATATAGCACAGATCTCTACAACTTAAGCTAAAAGAGTAATTGACAGCAGAAATAGACATCCTGTATATGGACCAGATCATAGAGGGGAACCTGACAATTTACCAGTAGTTCACACAGCTATTTGCTAGACAGCAACAGAATGTTGGGATTCAAGATTCCTAGGTTTAATTCCGGGCTGTGGGTGGGACATGTGGTCTAATGACTAGAGTAGTGGTTACAAACAGGACAACCAAAGATTTGGCATTTTTACTTTGAAAGGAAGTGTGTTTAAGTGAACGATATTTGGGTCTGTCAGCTTAGAGATCTGGTTTCTCTTTCCACAATTACCAGAAGTGATTTTGTGCAACATCTCATTTACCACCCCCATCCGTAAAATCAGATGAGTGGAGGAAGTTATATTTGTCTATCTTTCCCCTTCCCTACTAAAACAGGGGTATCAAGAGTTTTGTACCTTTTGCAACCCTAACACCAGTGAGTAGCATAGGTAAGACAAGAACTTGTGGCCACCTGAATCCCAGCCCAGTGTACTTCCTTTAGGCTAAAGAGCATTTTTTATAGGTGAGGTGTTTCTTTCTCTTTCTCTCTCCGGACTTTGCCAGTCCTGTTGTGGGTGTAGAACAGTTGTTTCCATTTAGGGACTGCCCCCAGTGAAAATGGGGATGAGTGGGGTATCCATTGTACCAAGTACCCCTGTACCATAGGGTACTCACCAATTTCCCTCCTGAAGAGGAGAATTGTGTCTGGGCTGATACTTCTGCACAAAGCGTTTGTGCAAAAGTGGCAAGTGCAGCATGAAACCAATGAACTTCTACTCCAGGGGTCGGCAACGTGTGGCACGCGGCTCACCAGGGTAAGCACCCTAGCGGGCCGGGCCAGTTTATTTACCTCCTGACACTGCAGGTTCGGCCGATCGCGGCCCCCACTGGCCGCGGTTCGCCATCCCGGGCCAATAGGGGCGGCGGGAAGCCGCGGCCAGCACATCCCTCGCCTACGCCGCTTCCCGCCGTCCCCATTGGCCCGGGACGGCGAACCGCGGTCAGTGGGGGCCGCGATCGGCCGAACCTGCCGCGTCAGCAGGTAAATAAACTGGCCCGGCCCGCTAGGGTGCTTACCCTGGTGAGCCGCGTGCCAAATGTTGCCGACCCCTGTTCTACTCAGTTTTACTCTGCTGCTCTTGGTAAGCCACACAGAGACCATTGTGCAGTATTGTGTACAATCTGCTAATATTAGGCTGAGGAGGAGAGAAAGATTAATTTCAGCTCCACCCATAGCTGAGAGAAGAGGGGGGAGAGAGAGAGAGAAATCTCCCTGACAAAAGTCAATCAACTCCAAAGCCACCACCTTTCCACAAGTCAATTAGTCAAAGATAATGATAAAAAATAGTTACTTTATTCTGGGTCTGAATACCACTCGCTATTTATAACCTCAAATACCAAAAAAAAGATAAATGGGAAAATTTAATCAATAGTCCTCAGATTTTTCAATGCATTCTTACTTCTCTACATAACAATTTAAGCAAACACATTATTTTAATGTGTCAGATGTTTAAAAGAGTGTAACAGTTATAGCTGATAAAGCATGTTTGACATTTTTACAGATTAATGGGTTGCTTCTTTACAAGTTATCTGGAATAATGGCAAACTTATCATAAAGATGTTAGGAAAAAAGGACAGTTTATTAAAGACCTTTTTAAAAAAATGATTGGTAATAAAAGTCCCTTAATACTCTTTAGGACACCTAAAAGCATGCATAACTTTAACAAATACTCCTATTGCTTCTTCATTTCTACCAGAATGTAGTCCATTAACCACAGAACAATTTGTGGGAAGTGGTCCGTCTCCCCCCCCCCCCCCCATCACACTTCATACAATCATGACTTGTAGTTTTGCGGTGTGTTTGTTTTATTATATCTTAGAGTAGAAACAAACTTTTAGGAGAAAAAGTCACAAAAGGCAAACATGCTTTGCTAATGAACTGTTTAATCAGAATGGTCATTAAAATGATGGGCTTGTCCACAAGGTGCAGTAATGTGCACTTGAGGGGTATGAATTCTTAAGTGAACCAACATGTTGCACGCTAACTGGCCCATGTAGACCCTGCTGGCGGCACTCAACGTTCCCTAGTGTGTAGTGGTCAATATTAAACATCAAATGATCCCAGACAAAAACAAAGATCATCACTTGTTTTCATTCATATATGAAAAAAAGATAATCACATTTTCATCAGGTCAGGGCATATGATCTCACAACTAACCCTATCATTACCTTTTCTTACAAACCAAATTTACTTGAATACTTTTTTTAAAAGTAAAATTATGACAACCATGTTAGGGAGATCTCCAAAGCCACTAGTTCTAAATCTAGCTGTAGACATAACTATAAAACTATGTAGAACTAAGGCTAATATTATGCAAATTACAAAAATTGTTTCAACCTCTGATTTTCTGGAAAGCCCAAATCAGGGTTTGCTTTTTTTTGGCTACAAAAGTAATTTCCCTTTTTATTTTAATATTTATAAACTTATGTAGCCAAGCTTATGATCAAAGAACTACTTTGTTATCTGAATACACTGGAGCTTGTTTTCTGAAAATGTATTCATTCAAATTAAAGCTAAAATGTCTACTGCTTGACATCTTTCAGGTCTTGATGCTTCAAGAAAGAAGACAAGTTGTTCAATGCAGTGTAATTACAAATAAATAAGTACTTTTGTGATAATTAAATTTAACATGGTAAGAAAATCTCAGTGTGGCCAGCATCTACAGCAGAGAAGTCTCAGTTGCATTTGTGTCATAAGTAAAAATTTGTGCTCTTCCATGATATGTTGCTTGATATAAAGTAAGGCCTTAAAACTGGATTCTGATTAATTATTAACTTTCTTTCTATTTATCCAATTATTAGTCTTCTGAAAGCCATCACATTCATCTTAAAATGGAGATATCTACATGGACTTTGGGTGTGCTATTATTCCTACTACTGTCTACAGGACACTGCACAGAAAAGTCTAAACTCAATAAAATATCCCCGAAGAGGCACCCTCGTTCAACAGATGGTGGAGAGGAAGGAAAAAAATGTGGTTATACGTTTTTGGTTCCTGAACAAAAAATAACAGGGCCAATTTGTGTAAACACCAAAGAAGTAGGAGCAGATAACAGAAAAGATGAAATCACAAGGATGGACATAGAGAACCTGAAGGAAGTATTGTCCAAGCAGAAGCGAGAGATTGATATCTTGCAGCTAGTGGTGGATGTGGATGGAAATATTGTGAATGAGGTAAAACTGCTGAGAAAAGAAAGTCGTAACATGAACTCCCGAGTCACTCAGCTCTACATGCAGCTCTTGCATGAGATAATCCGAAAGCGTGATAATTCACTTGAGCTTTCCCAACTGGAAAACAAAATCCTCAATGTTACAACAGAAATGTTGAAGATGGTAACACGATACAGGGAGCTTGAAATAAAATATGCAGCACTAACTGATCTTGTAAATAATCAGTCTGTGATTATCTCTTTATTGGAAGAGCAGTGCTTGCAGATACTGTCAAGACAGGACACCGACGGATCTCCTCCTCTTGTTCAGGTGGTGCCACAGCACATTCCTAACAGCCAGCACTATACTCCCAGCCTTTTGGGAGGTAATGAGATACAGAGGGACCCAAGCTATCCTAGAGACAGAGACATAAGGCCACCACCTGATCCAGCTACTTCTCCTACAAAAAGTCCTTTCAGGATACCACCGCTAACTTTAATCAATGAAGGTGAGTTGATTAACATTATGTCCAAAATAAAGAGAATGTCATGTAAACAAATAGGCAACCCTCTTACAATGCTTACTTACAACTAGAGTGGAATGAATAATTCAAAATGAATAATTTATTCAGCAAATTCAACCTCTTCTGATGATAAATAGGTTGACAGCAGCTGTAGAGTCTCAAATTTATTTGTCAAATAATTTCTATGACTAATTCTTGCCCTATAGATAACATATGAGAACTTTGCTGCAAGTATTTAATATTTGAAATTCAAGCTGTGTAGGTAAGTCTCACTGGTTACAGGTTGTAGAGAACTACTTTTACTTCCAGACTGGATGAGCATAAGTTGGAAACAAAATTTGATTTCTGCAAACATTGTCTGATACTTACTTATTGCTTTTTCTATGAACATTATTGTCCCACAAGTTACATTAGAATTTTGTGAACAGCAAAGAAAAGAGATAAACTCCCTGGAAGTAAATGCAGCTAGCAATGTTTGCTGTACTCACCAGTTCTACTTACACTCACTATGCATTATTGCACTGTTGTGTTTCCAGCCTTAATGAATTCTCAACACTCGGCGGATTCTGACTTTATGATAGCAGGACAATTTGATGTCACAATGATCCTCTAAACAACTTTGTATTCTTTAGGCTGAGAATTTCAAAGGAACCTAAGATAGTAAGACGACCAACTCCCACAAAAATTGAAGTTAGATGCCTAACTCATTTAGGCTCTTTTAAAAATCCCAACCATAGATATTTAAAATGAAAAACAACATTTTTTCCAGGAGAGAAAGATAATATTGCATTTGTTTTCTTTATTAAAATATCATGAGAACACATTTAGGAGATTCACTGAATGTTTTCAGTTCACTGTCCTACTTCACCCAATTATATAGATTCACAAAGTATTAAAAATACCAGTGACAATGAAAGAAAAATGCATTTAATCTGGGGGTTACTGGAACTCCAGCATGATTCCTAGACACGTTATTAATAGGGGTGGATTTGATTTAAATCATGAGTCAGGAAGACTCGATTTAATCATGGATTTCTACATAAAGGGCATTCTTGTTGGTTGTTATAACCTTAATTCATATTCTTCACAACTCTGAGACAGATATAGGTTTCATTTTTAGAAGGTACACACTATACATTTTTAAACCGTGATTTATTTTGAAAACTTTTCAGATTAGTTTTACAGCTATATCAGAAAATGAATGATTATTTGGTTATTTCATTTACCAAAGGTAACTGAAGCAGATATTTATGAAGTCATTGGGAGGTGAACTATTTCCAGTTCAACAGGTTAATCATTAATATTTGGAGGATTTTCTTGCCAAGCTGTATTAGGAGGAAAACATCACCAGACATTTAATTTGTTTTATTTAACTAAAACAACAACAACGTTAAGTATTTTGGATTTTTTTCTTCAACAGCAAATATAAATATTTTAACAAAACAAGCATATGTCCCTCGCTTCTCACATTTATCTCCAGACTTCTTCTCCTTGTCCAGATCTATTTTGCCCCTCAACAATCTTCTATTCATTGAACTTTTTGAAATGTTGCACTTTTATAGAGGGGTGAGGGATTGACTCTGTGTACACAAATTTGCAGAGGGACAATAGAGTTGAGGTCTTATTTCTCACCTCTACATATTATTTATTTATTTAATTTTGTTTTTGCTGTTAACAAGCATATTACCTCTGGAGAGACAAATCCACAGTTTGAGAACTGCAAAACTAAGCATCTCTGATGGTCTCTTCTAGACTGAGCACTGAGTCCCATTGGGTAGATAGAAAGATTAACCTAAATAATCTATACAGAAGCCTGTGGAACCCCAGAAGATTGGATCCCTAATCCATGAACTATTGGAACTCATTTACAAATCTTTTCTTAAACATTACATGAATATATTGTCTTATACTATAGAATTAGAATTTATAATCCCTATTCCATGATGAGATACCTTTGAGCTATAATGTATCTTATTTAAAACTATCATTAACTATTTTTCCTCAAAAATCCGATTTAAATTAAAAAATCATTGATTTTATGCACCCTGGTTATTAAAAATATTTCATAGAATTATTTCCAACTGCATCACAAACTGTCAATTTATTCTGCTCAATCCTGAAAGTTTGGATTATCTTTTTTTTTAATCCATGCTTTCCAAGTAACCATCTTTTTTCTTGCCTTTTATGAGCTTACATAGCATAATGTTCTGCACTGGGTTTTAGACTCAGCTGGACATTCAACAGTGTTCCTGAGGGTGAAAACACACATTTATCATGGTTATTCTGCATACACTACAACCAACCTGCTGTTGATAAAAAGAGGGACTATTTAGGGATCTGGGGGAAAGTTAGCCCAGAGTACAACTGAAATGCCAGATGTCATGAGAACTTAATCACCTGTAAGTGGCAGAAAGGAAACACAGCTAATATTAAAAAAAAAGCTATGTTAATGTCTAGTCAGACAGCAACAGCAGAATTCTCTTTAAAAAAACAACTTTGAAACAAAACTACATCATGATTTATTGTTTCCCCAGATACCCATTCCCTCAGTTTTATAATTATAAACAGATAGGTATGTACATATGAGGAAAAGCAACAGTACAAACGAATGTTATCTGTAAAACATTTATCAAAACATCTCCTCTTTCCTCTACACATTTCTGGAAACTAAGTTAAAGGAATCTCAGTCAACTTATTCTAACATTAATGGGTTCATTTGCTGTGTGTTTTCTTTCAGTACTGAGGTCTGGGAATTTTAAGAATGTGCATTTTGTACAGAGGTGGGAGAAAATGGATTGAGTAGTTCCAAAGCTGGTAAAATGTAGATCATTAAAAGTTAAAATAAAAACCAGTATACAATAAATTACAAAGCTATTCCTAGTTCTCTCTCTGTTTCCTGTAATTAAGGTACCATGTGATAAAGCAGTGCAAAAGAGAAAAGGGCTGTAAAATAATAGGAAAAGTGAAAAACAGCAAGAGGGGGATGTTTGTAAATTTTCTGCGTAATCTTCTAAACTAACGGAGACTGCCAAATAAGACTAACAAAACCCAATAAGGCTGTCCTCATCAGATAAACGTTGTTAAAATGAAGAAAAGATTGTACATATGAAAGGTAAAACTGTCTTCTGGATATGTTATAGCATATTTTTTTCTCATTATATTTGAAACAACTGTTCTTCTCAAGTACTAATGAGTCACTAAGCTACAACTGCAGGAAACAGTTTACACAAAACATGTATTAGTATCTTTAATTGTGGATCGGAAGGAAAATACATAGCACATTGGGAAAACTATTTTTTACACTGAGGTGAAAATATTAGAGAAATCAACCCCACAGAAGACAAGTTCTTAGAGGGGAAAAAAGTGTTTTCTATACAAATGCAAGATGCATATATAAACGCAAAATTATGAACTCAGATAAATTAATTAAATAAACCTCAGTTGTATACTCAATTCCTAACACAAAAATAAGAAGTGATTTAAGCTTCATTGAAGAATCCTTCTAACTCAATGGGAGCAGGTCAGGCACTCAGGTGCCAATTAAGCAATATACTTAATGTTTAATTTTAAACTTCAGTGCAGCCACTTTCATTCTTAAGATGGGCACATGCTTAAGTAACTTTCTGAATCTGAACCTCAGTGAATAAGTTGGACTGCACAGCATGTAAGGAAATCATGCAACAGTTAATTTTAAATAACTTACTAAAGGGAAGAGGAAAGCTGCATGCAGGACAATTAATTTAAAATAAAAAAAACTGTTCTGAACGGCAATTAAACTGAATATTTATATTTGCAACTACTTTATCAAAACAAATTAATACATTTGGTCCCAGTTCATAACTTGGTCTGGGTATGAGGACCCTTATGTCTGTGCAAAACAAACTTATTTTAAGTACTTACGTTCTCTTATTTCCTTATTTTAAGTACTTAGTTTAATTTCTACAGAGAAAATATTTTTTCAAGTTATTGTTGGTTGAAAGTAATTAAAACCTACCACACGTGTGTAAACTACAATCTTCAACTGCTCATAACCAATTTTCAGTGGAATGTCAAAAGCATCTTTCCTTCTTAAGAACAGTCTCTGCCCAATTTCAACTCCTGAGTTTTGGAGTCAGTGCGGTTTTAATAAAAGCCTCAAAACACTGAGTTTCATAGATTCTAAGGCCAGAAGGGACATGGCGATCATCTAGCCTGACCTCCTGTATAGCACAGGCCATAGAACTCTCCCAAAATAATTCCTAGAGCATATCTTTTAGACAAACACCCACTCTTGATTTAAAAATTGTAAGTGATGGAGAATCCATGACGACCCTTGGCAAATTAATCATTGGAACAATTACTCTCACTGTTAAAAGTTTATGCCTTATTTCCAGTTGTTGTTGTTTTTTTAAAAAAGTATGAAGTGTTTTTCCCTACTGTTCTCCTACTCAAAAATGGTTGAATCATTTTTGCTCAAACGCCACACTCCCCCCAAAACAAAAAACAACCAACTAACCAAAAAGCTCAACTTCAGTTACAGACCAGACTTGGAAAATAACAGCCGGAAAGATGAAAAATTGAGAAAGTTATGAGCAAATGATAAATGTATTTAGTATGGAAATGTGTAGGCACATTTAACTATAGTTGTCATTATTCACACAAGGGATAATACCTCATCTGTACTTCAGTGTTTCATACAAGACAAGTGAACATTAAGGGCCTCTCACACATCTTTCTTCTATAATCATATTTTTTAGATAGTTAGTTTTTATTTTTTTGATTTTTGGATTCTCCTTCAATGTCTCCAAAATACTTATTAAAGACATGCAAGTAAAAATTGCAATCACTCAGGGCAGGTCTACACTTACTTCCTGGTCTGGCCGTAAGCAATCGATCTTCTGGGATCGATTTATCGCGTCTTGTCTAGACGCGATAAATCGATCCCGGAAGTGCTCGCCGTCGACGCCGGTACTCCAGCTCGGCGAGAGGAGTACGTGGCATCAACGGGGGAGCCTGCCTCCCGCGTCTGGACCCGCGGTAAGTTCGAACTAAGGTACTTCGAATTCAGCTACGTTATTAAAGTAGCTGAATTTGCGTACCTTAGTTCGAAGTGGGGGGTTAGTGTGGACCAGGCCTCGGCAATAACAAAGTCTCTGGACAATCCACATTAGGGCATCAGCCATCTGTTCCACTCAAATCAAGCATCAGGTTTTTTGTTGTTGTTTTTTTAAAGTTGTATTCCATCCTAAGAAAACAGTAATATCCCATCATCATTTTCCTTTTTCACCACCTAACATATGTCAAAATGTCATGCACTAGAGATCAACCATCAGATTTGCTAAATCATCATATACATAGAATGCAATTTTGGTATTGTAATAGTAAAAATGTAGGACATGATCTCAAAAAGTGCAAGTTACCAACAGCACCCAAGCAAACAAATAAGGCATGGGTCCTATGCTCTTCTCAAGATCTTAAAATTTGAATGCATATGCTGTAAGTGCTAAAAGACTAGGTGTCGTTTTGTGAAATAGATCTGCTCTCCTTTGTTCTCACATATTTAACAAAATTCCAAAGCTATGGTCTCTGTTCATGTTAATATTTCATTCTTAAAAACCAAAAGCTGTTAAAGAAATTATATGGTTGGCTTTCAAGAGGAAATAGTAAACCTTTCTTTCTGGCTATGACATCAACGATAATAAGAATAGGTAATTAGAACTTAGTTAATTTTGTTGATGTGAAAACCACTAATTTCTGTATTCGGATGACAGTAAGTAGTATTAAAACTTGGTTTTTCAGTAAACAGCTATAACTATGAGACACAAGGGGCCATACCATGTTCTCAGTTACACCAGCATCTAACTTTAGTAACTGGACAGAATTTGGTGGAGAGAGAAAAATCTGTCGAAGAAGGAAGATATAATTTATGTTCAGGTACTATCATTATCCCAACTAGACTTCAAGGATGACCATACAGATGAAGTCCTAATAGGGACACTGTATATTTGATACGTTATTCCTTTAATTAGCATAAAAACAACATCTCTTTACTTCAACACAGCGCAAACTATTTTATCAAGTAACAAATCTCAGTATTTCCAATGAACAACTACAAAAAATGGATCATAGTTCCTATGCCATGATATATCAAAGGATTTATCTGTCCCTAGAAAGTGATGTAAGATAATTAATCAAAACTAAAGGATTTGTTGGATTTATTCACTCTTTCATTCTAGAACGTAACTTTGAAACCTCTTCTACCACTTCAACAGTTTAAATCAGCAGTGTCTACAAGTCTAAGTATCAAAATTTAGACAAATTGCATCCTGTGAGAATAATGCCAGCTGAATTTTAGCAATGGTCAAAACACTATGTAAACAGACTATTGCGACCTTCCATTACTTAGCAGTGAGTCAAAACAGCAATACCATCTGCTCTGGTCTCTAATGGTCCTGGAAATAAGAGTCCTAGATTCCTTTCCTCTGCACAGAACATAGTATTACAGCCACAGTAGTAGATCTGTTCAATTGTTCTCAATATTTCAATCTACATTATAAAGTTTTGCTATTTTTCTGCTTTCACATCTTTTATAATCAAGAAGTTGTTTTAGAACAACATTTATTATGGAGCCACACTGTTTTTTTAATACAGCATCAAATTGTGCTAGGCACTTTACAGAAAGCTCCCCGTTCCACTAGCTTGGACAAAAGGTCTAGTCAGTTACAAACATTGATAGTACACCAACACAATTTATAGAAATCATGACTCAATTCCCGTAGCACTTCTTGTAGTTGTTAGTGCCATCAACATTTGCCAAAGGGCTCAGTCAGAATTGCCACCTATGTTCCAGTGGCGTTTCTAAGCACTCTGAGCTGTTACCAGGTTATTATTCTTTTCAACTCCTCTAAACCCTTAAGTCATGACTTAAGATAGTTACAAGTATAACTGGGTAAGCTTTAAATAACCAGGATTCCTAAAATGCATGACTCTGGAGAATTACAGGCCCCAATGACTTGCTAATAAAGAATGAAATCTCTGAGAGACCTGTAATAAATAAGTCATGCTTCTATTTGTCCAGAACTTCAAGCTGCATGGTGATTCAAGCTCTATATCAACTTGTAACAGATGTGGACTAGTTCTATGGATATCCTGGTTGATTACACATTTCCACATCTAATATCAGACTACTACTCACAAGTCTTTAAAGAAACAGATAAAGAACCTCCATTAAGATGGAGTTAAGGGTGAAAATGGTTTTCACTAATCAAGAACATTAAAGGGATACCATCAACAAACTTCATTGTGCTTCTTTCCAGACTACCCTCACACATGGAATATTCTCCCTGAATTTAGCAGGTGGGTTACCAAAGGACAGTCATTGCACATCCATCTTTTTGTTAAAAAATAGAGCAGAGATCAAATTAAGACAGTTGTACCTAGTCCATCATCTTAGTAATTGAAGAGAACTGAAAAAAACACTTCTTAAAATATTTTTTAAAAGATAATCACTATATTGCTATTTGTTTAAATTGTTAATTGGGCAGGTTAGGTTTATTGTTTCAAATCAGTATCAGAATTGTAACCCAATAATGGTTACTCTAGATGTAGCATAAGCTTATATGGAGACAACTGCACAATTTATTAATATGTTTATATTATACTATACACACAACAAAAAAGTAACCAAACACTTTAAACAGAATGTTAATAAGTCCATATAAAAGTTGTTAAGTATATTGATTTTTCAAATCGGTTGAATCACTAGCTAGCCATTATCAGAACATATCCAGTTCATAATGAAAAAGCTGACTCAAAGATGGTATAAAACCAGTCCAAAAACAATATAAATAGTGATGTAGTAACAGCATTAATTTTTTTGTGGGGGAAGGGATTTAGTGGAGGTAGAAATTATAGCTGGATTTCTAATCTTTTAAGAGGGACACACCAACATAGCAAGGATCTCCAAAAATGTAAGCTGACAGTGTTTCCTACTGAACGCTCATAGATCATCTTTCAGAAATGGAGAGTATGTTTTGTAAATATAGTACACCGCTACCCCGATATAATGCGACCCGATATAACACGGGTTCGCACAGAATGCGGTAAAGCAGCGCTCCGGCGGATCAGCACGTCAGCTCCCAGCCGCAATGCTCCGCTTCCCGCCGCCGGTGAGTGCGGGGAGGTTGGGGAAAAGGACGCCCCTTGTATTCACCTGCAACGGGAAGCAGAGCGCCGCAGCTGGGATCTGGCGGAGTGGAGCGGGCTGGGGCCGGGCTGCTCTGCTTCCGGCGTTGCCGGTGAACGTGGGACCTTTCCCCAACACCCACCCCCCCAGCGACATGGCTGGGGCCGGGGCAAGGAAAGCGGAGCGGGCTGGGGCCATGGCGCTCCACTTCCCGCCACAGGTGTGTACGGGGGGGGGAGGAAGAGGGGTGGTCCTTTCCCCAACCTCACCGCACTGACCGGCAGCGGCGGAAGTGGAGCAGCCTGGCCCCAGCCCGCTCCACTCTGCCAGCTCCCAGCTGCGGCGCTCGGCTTCCCACCGCAGGTGAGTATGGGGGGGGTGTCCTTTCCCCAACCTCTCCGCACTCACCGGTGATGGGAAGCGGAGCGCCGCAGCTGGGAGCTGGCGGAGTGGAGCGGGCTGGGGCCAGGCTGCTCCGCTTCCCACTGCTGCTGGTGAGTGCCTGTCAGGGGGCGGGGCAGTTAGGGGACAGGGAGCAGGGGGTCTCTGGAGGGGGCGGTCAGGGGACAAGGAGCAGGGGGGCCAAAGCAAGTTCGATATAACGTGGTCTCACCTATAGCGCAGTAAGATTTTTTGGCTCCGGAGGACCGGGTTATATCGGGGTAGAGGTGTACTCAGAGCCTAAAAGAACTTTCAAGAGCTACAGTCAGCAGCTGCATTTCTATATAACTGTAGGTTTGAAACTCAATAAATTAACATTATCTGCTCAAAAATATCTGCTCCACTGCTCACATGCTATCCTGGCTAACAGCCATGCACACATATCATAACTGTCAAGAAATGGAAGTATAAAAATCATTAGATTTATAAAGGTTCCTGTCAGAGGGTTTGCAGAATTTGACAAAAGTTTTCTAATTAAATTCTAGTTCTGCTGCTATTCATGCGTTCTAGTTTACTTTTTACTTTATGACCATTTCAAATGTATGCATTATAGGGAAGAAGTAAGCCAGCATCCGACATCTGGTAAGGCCATACAGGATAAAGTAGTTACGAAATGCAAGTTGCAATATTTGCCTATCTAGTATCAGGGTGTAATTTGTGATACACAATAAAGAAAAAAGTTACCAAAATAACAGATGTAAAGAGTCAAAAAATGCACCACCTGTTTAACAAAACAGTTATCTATTTGTAAGGTTGGTGGGGGAAATAGGCAAAATTTATAAAATTAACCACAAACTGGAAAGGATGTTTTGCAATGTTTATCATGGACGTTTTAAATTTGCAGTTAAAATGAGAAAGTAAATACTTTCTAGCAGGAAACAGCAAGAATAAAATGGGATCTCAGATATTTACCACCTCTAAGATAAAGTCTTGCATTGCAATACAAAGTCTTTTTGTATATACACTACTAACTACACCTCAACTGCTAGCAGAGCACCTCACCCTCCCTGATTGAACTAACCTCGTTATCTCCATACTGATTTATACCTGCCTCTGGAGACTTCCATTACTTGCATCTGAAGAAGTGAGGTTCTTACCCACGAAAGCTTATGCTCCCAATACTTCTGTTAGTCTTAAAGGTGCCACAGGACCCTCAGTTGCTTTTTACATGTTATATGTAACTTGTGTCCCAAATGTACATTTTTAAAAAATAAGCTTAAGCTTAAGACAGTTCTTTTCAAACAGGTCCTTTCAAAGACTGTCAACAAGCTAAAGAAGCTGGGCATTCCAACAGTGGGATTTATATGATCAAACCTGAAAACAGCAATGAACCAGTACAGTTATGGTGTGAGAACAGTCTGGACCCTGGAGGCTGGGCAGTTATTCAGAAAAGGACAGATGGATCTGTCAATTTCTTCAGGAATTGGGACAGTTACAAGGTAAGTTTTAGAATTCAGAAAAGTAACAGCTTCATTTTTGGTAGGGACAGTAACCTCTAGAATCTGGTATCAGTATTCACAAGATGCTATTTTTCAATGCAATTCTTCAATGCAGTTAATTTTGCTGCAAGATTAACAATTGAAAAAGAATCAGAAGTAAAATAGTTAGTTACCCAAGAACTAAGAATTAGCAAAAACTGAACAGGCGAATAAAAACAGAAAAAGCAAAAGCTAAAAGGGAGCTAAGCCACAAAGACTAACGTTCTTGTCTGTGAACTGGCATCATCATATATGGCTGGTCATATGTTATAAATTTTACCTCTTAAATGTGCAGAGGAAGTGAATTAAGGTTACTATGAGAAGTTTAACCGTTGAATTTCTTGGAATCTGACAAAGCTGTATCCTCGATGACAAAATAAATGTTTTTTACTTTATTCCCTCTTTTATAAAAGGAAAAAGGAGATTAAAATAATAAAGCACAAAACCAAACTTCTTTTACACACAATCTGAATAAAGTATTTACCTTCAATACCCTCAAAGAGTATAACTCTGAACATTTCAGTATAAAGTGAAAGTTTTGTAGTGGGCGTACACAATTGGTTTTTCAATTGCTTAACTTTTTTGGGAAAACTGGCCCACAAACTAGCTCTCACTTAGAGCATTTTATGGAGGAAAAGAATTTATAATCCTACTAAACACCACATAATTAAAAGAAAAACAACAAGTATTTTATTTACAACTCCAAACACTTTATACATTGATATTAAAGTGGATATTTTCTTAGGGAAAGGAAACAATGGCTTGCAAATATTAGCAAAAAGGTATCATACCAGCAGTCTGTGATTCAAGACCAATAGTCTTCACTGAATTTACTAGAACTGAAATCTAGAGTACACAGATGGACTGTCTGATTACATATATAGTGAAATACCATTCTACCTTGTAAAAGGTACAAAAAAGTTATGCATCTTGAGTATTGGCTTACTCATCTATAATTATCTTCTGTGCCTCAAAGTACTTCATTGTAATGGGTTACTCATACGATCTTAATGGACAACAGTTGTTGTGCCACAGAAAATATTGTTCCAAAAAGCATATCATGGGAATCAAAGGTGCAAAGGATCAGATTCTGACACCTTCACTCATGCTGAGTAATACATTACACTGCCAGTAGTCCCATTGAGATCAGTGAGACTACTCATGGAGTGGAGTACTACTTAGACTGAGTAAAGGTGACAGAATCTAGCCCAAAGGAACTAATTGAAAGGGTGGACCAGAAGTTTAAAAGCCTAAAAGCTTTTAGTTTAGATACATATTCTACTGGGATATACTACTACTACTGGCAAATGTCTTCATTCAATAGATTCAGAAAAGCCAGTAGATTTAACCTCATATTCTGGTTTTCTTTGTACAGAAAGGATTTGGAAATGTTGATGGAGAGTACTGGCTGGGACTAGAAAATATTTACATGCTTACCAATCAGGACAATTATAGGCTATTGATTGAATTAGAAGACTGGAGTAATAAGAAAGTCTATGCAGAATACAGCAGTTTTCGCCTGGAGCCTGAAAGTGAATTCTATAGGCTGCGTCTGGGAACTTACCAGGGAAATGCAGGGGATTCCATGATATGGCACAATGGAAAACAATTTACAACACTGGACAGAGATAGAGATACATACACAGGTAAGGGAATTTTAATGATGTTATACATAGGAAAAAGCTGCTTAATGCAACAGATTCCATTGGTAGTGCCACCTTATTCATATATAACTGTTTCAAGAAATAATACAGTTCGTGCTCCAGAATAATTTAAAGACTCTTATGAAGATGAATTTTTCTTATAGGCAATGTGTCAGTTAATCCACTCAGTTATAAATGATCCCAGTATAGACCTCAATCCCGTAAATTATTCCATGTAGGCAGAACCATGCATCTTCATGGAGCCTGTTGCACAACTGGGGACTTAGTTATTTTAATTCAGTCAACTTCAGTAGGGGTAAGATGACTGAATAAGCTATGTGTTTCTTCTATTCCACATAAGACCTTTGCTGTTATTCTCAGAAATCACGTCATTTGTCTTTCTTGGTGAACCTTGATCCAGAGGGTCAGCAGTAGGCCTTTACATAACTTACTACACATCTAAGGCTTCTTTTGAGGCATTAGTGGGATTTTAGTTGTGCAATCCTGCAAAGGAGCAAACTTCTTGGGTTTTTACCAGCATGTGAGAAAATCATAGACTCTTTCCTTTCCTTTTTAATTATGCATGTTAATAAACAAATTTTTACATAGCCATTATCTTACAGGGACACTTCTATCTGAAAATGTTGTAGTACTTATTACCAGTTAACATCTAATATTGCTACAACCAAAAGATTGAGAGAGAGAAGAAATATTTCTCTCTTTTTTGTGCATTTTGCAAGTCAGCTTTATTGATTCTCCTGCACAGTCAGTTCTCTCTTTTTTTGTGAGTTTTCCTACACTGAAATGTAGGAAAATGGGGAGAAAAAAATATTTTTTGAAATAGGAATATTATTTGCATTAAAGTGGGGCCTAGATACCCCCAAAAAAAGAGATTACAGCCTCACTCTGCTAGGTGCTGTAATGCAATTATAAAGACTCAAAAATTGCCAGAGATACACTACTTTTAACTAGTGTTTTTAAAATAGACTAGATTTCAAACTGATTGTGTCTCTTTAAGCACTCTTTTGGTTAGCAATCTGGAAAACGATATTTTTCTATGGATTAGGGAGTCTCATAGCAGCTTTTGATGCTAGCATTATTTGCACTTCTCAAAGGGACATTGTTAACTTAAGATATTTTTAAACTGACTAGTTAAGAAATTCCCATTTCAGCTAATGTAACATTGTGTCCTTTTAAAAAATACCTTTAAAAATATTTAAAACAGTTTTTCTGTCCCCTTATATTTTTAAGGGTCTTTTTGGCAAGAGAGAAACCAACTGATTATATATGGGAAACAGTGAAACCAATATACAAAGAGTAAACCAACTGGAAAAAATAGAGAATACTATTTTCTCTCATCTGTTTCACTAATAGCAATGTTATGCCCCAATCCTGCAGAGATTTATACATGTGCTTACCTTGAATCACTCAGTAGTCCCAGGTGAATAAAATTAAGTACATGAAGAAGACTTTGTAGGATCAGGGCCTTGCATGTTACTTGTATCTATAACAAGTACGTTTTCAGACAAAATATTATTCTTTTTGATGATGCCCCTTTAATGATAAAAAGCTCTAATAACTAATATAAAATTGTTGATTAAAAACTGAAAATGACCCATAGAAAAACATACCGTGTTACGGCACCACTCATTGTCCAGTTTTGGCCCTGAACGTAGGTAGCATCTTAAAAATAATGACGACTTAAAACAATTGCTACTTTGTTAATATTGTTACTTTTAAAACTTCGGAGAAGACTGACCACCATCTCTCTTCATAAGGTAAACTTCACCACAAATCACTGAAATTGAAACTTAAGGCACAAGTCACATTGCTCCCGCCAAAGTACTTCTGAACAGTTTAAAGCAGATATTCTTAACAATTGCTTACATAAAGTATGTTTTTAGTTTCTTTCAATATAATTAAGCAGCTGAAATCAAAGAGGAGAGCCAGCACCATGTGACCAGCCCAGCTCTCCTCAGATTACCAGCAATCTTCTGTGAACTGCAGTTTGTAGTTGCAACGGAGTTTAGAGAATTGTAAGTGGAAGAAGAAGTTATCCATCTGATCACTAATGGGAGACAAAGTGGCTAGCAAGACAAGCACTTTGTTAATATGTAGTACATAGCATAAAAAAGTTTGAGAACCCCTGGTCTATCATTTCCCCTCTGAAGTGCTGAGGTTTCACTTATTTTATTCTCTCCCAACAGGAAACTGTGCCCATTTTCACAAAGGAGGCTGGTGGTACAATGCTTGCGCACATTCTAACCTTAACGGAGTGTGGTACAGAGGAGGTCATTACAGAAGCAAATATCAAGATGGGATTTTTTGGGCTGAGTACAGAGGAGGTTCTTATTCCCTGAAAGCAGTTCAGATGATGATCAGACCCATTGACTGAAAAAAAAACAAAAGCCATACCCCACTGTCTCAAGTGATCAAATATAAAACTTTTCAGTGCTTGAGCTCCAGGGGGAAAAAAAAGTTACATTTAAACTCTTATTTTGCACAATTTAGCCCTGCAAAATGCAGTGCTACAAGTGTTTTGGGTTTTTGTTTTTTAAACTTTCTCACTGTGATACAGTATGTGTTAAATATAAAGCTTCTAATAATTCACAAAACACACAAGGGTTTAAACATTTGCAATAAATATTTATCTTCATTAAAGCCCTACACATTTTGCATTAATTGCAGCCATTAAAATGATTAAAATAGTTCTTAGGTTACAGTACAAGTTTCTCCAGATCAGTTCAACCTTTAAATGTAAATATGTAAAACAAACTATTTGTCTTATTTTAATGTGAAAATGAATTCATTTTCAGTTATTTAATAGTTTTTTAAAAACTCATTATAAGATTACTTTCAATGTATATCTGATCTTACATTGTTATTGTTTTAACATTTACACACACACACAATGTGTTTGCACCCCAAAATAGTAGACAGAAAATTGGAGAGAAACTCTAGTTTTGCCAGCAGAAATATATTTGGTTGCAAATAAACGATAAGAGTCATTTCCACATGAAGTTGTGAATTTAACATAAAATAGTTGCTAATAATGTAGACTGTTTCTTACAGGACAGGTGTATCCTGCTTCCCGTCAAAGCATTTAGGAGAAATGTTTTCTTAGCACAATAAAAACAAAATACAATTCTTATAACACAAACACTCTTATAAATGCATGAGTAAATTCCACAGTGCTCATGTCTTTTCTATTTGTCTTTGTACTCAACACATGTAGCAGGCAGGCAGTGCTACCTATGGTATGCATGCTACTGAATAGGAAAATCATTCTTGATCACTTGAAAACTCAATCAGCAAAATAGGTAAAAATTAAAAAAAAAAAAAAAACTTTTACTAGAATATATTAAATACACATTTTCTCAACCTTTTGGAAATTGTGACCAAACTGGCATTTTGAAATCATTGCAATCTAATCTCAGTTTCCAAGAAGGCATTAAAATTCAATTTTTTTTTCATTTTTATTAGTTCATGACTTGAACAGATTTCAGCATGTATAACATGTTGGCATTACATAGTAAATTCAGAAAATATGATGCAGCTAAAGAAATTAATGTTAATTACTATATTAATTTATTTCTAAACTTTGTATAAATGCAGCCTGGGGACATTTGTGGTTGCCTAGATGAGGAAAGGCAACCAATATTCAGATGCAGATCAACTTCAAAAGCAAGAAAAGAGCAGTATTGCTAAGGCAAATTTGGGCTGATACTCTTGTGGCCCAGATATAAATGGATGGAAAGGACTTTTGCTACTTCACTCATACTTTCCAGGACTAATTAGGTACACAAAAAAGCCAGAATACAGTAAAGAGTTTCTTGGTTTCACAGACTCAAGTTGACTTTGCCAAGTATTAATGAAGAACAGTCCCACGTATAGGACTATTTACTAGTTTGCTCAACAAAATGATTTAAAATCCAATTCTTACATTAATCAGTCTCAAATATTAACAGTCACAAAACTGCGAGGACCTGAAGTTGTGAGCTGATGTCTTTTTTAAATTGTAACATTTTACAATATAAAATATGCAGAATCATGTGAATATCTCAAATCTGTCATTTTGACCACTATAAGAACAGAGTTTGTTTAGTTGGAGAAATACCATTTAAAGATCAGAAAGCATTTTCAGAGTAAACAAACATACACCACAACTTAAGAAGAGATCTGTGAAAATCCCATCTCCACACCTATAAAAGATTATACTAAAGAGAGAAAAGTTCTGCCTCAGTACAGGCGTAGCAACTTACTCTGTAACACCTAGTAAGGGTGAGAGGTGTAGACTAAATTGCATCCTTGCATATCTGCTGTAAAGACACATTGTGTAAAGACACATTGTACCTCCACCTAACTGTCTTTCTAGCTGAATGACCTCATAGTCCTATGGGACAAAATATATCCTGGGGAATTATAAGGAACAGAAATTCACATTCTCAACCACTTACACAAAAACACTCTTGTACTTTACTTTTCTTGGGTTCTTTAAAATAAATATGGTATTTGCCAACTCTGAACTTATAATCATAGAAATGTAGGACTGGAAGGGACCTCAGTAGGTCATCTAGTCCAGCCCCCTGCACTGAGGCAGGACTAAGTATTATCTAGACCATTCCTGACAGATGTTTGTCTAACCTGTTCTTTAAAACCTCCAGTGATGGAGATTCCATAATAATTTCTTCCAGTGCTTAACTTCCCTTACAGTTGGGAAGTTTTTCCTTATGTCTGACCTAAATCTCCCTTGCTGCAATTTGAGCCCATTATTTCTTATCCTGTCCTCAGGGGTTAAGGAGAACAATTTATCACCTTCTTCTTTATAGCAACTTTTTACATACTTGAAGACTGTTATAAGTTCTGGCAATAACATATTGCTATCATATATATAAACTCACAGCCTCTTTGGATACAGAGCTGCTGATCCAAAGCCAATTAAAGTCAGTGAGAGTCTTAACAGAAAGCCCCCACTGGATATTAGTGGCTTTGGGTCAGGTCTTAAGGAATTGCAGTTTTCTCTGAAGCACATTGCAGGTGAACATGACAGCAGGAAGTACCACCTTTAGATTCTACTGAAAAAAAAAAGTAGGACACAAACTATCACAAGGTGTAACAACTTTAACCGTATTGAAATCTAGATAAACAGACTGATAGCTACCTTGATCTGCAACTGGGCAAGCAGAAACAACAGTACAAAGAAGAAACAGCATCTTATGGGGCCTAGAAGAATAAGCACAGGGTTGGGAGCTGGAACAGTAACTAAACTTGGAAAAATTAGTTACAATTTTCAGTCTCAGATATCTGACCTGTAAAATTGCCAACTATATCAAAGTTATTATAAGCTACTTACCAGGAGACTTCTGAAGTTTGAATTATCATTACCCTCCCCTAAAAATCTTGGAAGACTACTCCCAGGAAACAGTATAAATTCAGCTTCTGAAGAAGTCCAAGCTGATGGCCAGATATTACAAGATAGATGGTCTAGAAAGCACTGAAGTAGATTAGATTTAAATATAAACATAGAAACACAGATTTCTAAATTAAAGGCATTTATTAGAAGTACGCATTGATTTCTAGATAGCAATCTACCAAGACTGATTCCCTAACAGTTTTTTCAGGGAAGTAAGTGATTCTCAGACAGCTAAAACCTGTTATTAAAAAAAAACTGATAAGTGTGCATTTCAAGTAGAAATGCACAGAGTGAATCAAACAGCAGCTCATTGTGAAAGCACAACGGCAGCAAGAAGTGCTGAGTGTGAAGTTCTAGGATAGTTGCTATGCAGAACACTATTGTGGCAGGCAAACCAATAGCTGGTTCTTTCAATTAAAACTATATTCAGACTCCATCAATCAATACACTACAGTTCTGAAACACAATCTTTGTAGATTAATATGTATGATTCACCAGTGTTGGCTTTTGTAAATATTTTATTTCTATTCATTTCATGTTTATTATCAATACATAGGTAAACTGAAAAGTTACTGTCTATAATATAGACAATTGCTTAACTACACTTGTGGTTTGATATTAAAAATGTTCAAGAGCCCAAACAGTGAAGCCTTGCCAAGTTTATCAGCTAAAGACGATGCAGTTCAATGCAGAAAGAAAAGAATTCTTACTTTACAGAATCTTTCAGGGAAGCTTGTTTCTCACAGCATGAAGTTCACTTTACAGAAGAGTTGCTCACAATATACTCCCTGCCTCCAACCCTAACTAATATTTGTATCATGGTAGTTTACTAAGTAAAAGAACTCTGTACATCACCTAAGACTAAGCAACAATTAGCTTTTTATCTTGTTTTTTTGGCACCATGATGTATACTTCTCTCTCAGTTTTGGATACTACATTTCAAACCAGTTTCCTGTGAATGTACCTCTCAACTTGTACCAGGAAAGAGAACAAATGTATCTTGTCTTTGACATGTTTCATATTTTCCAGTGCCAAAGATGACTTCAGCTTTGCAGGTATTGTGGCTATATATCTTGACATTAGTGAATGGATGTCAACAGGATTGTGGGAAAGACATAATTCAGTTAATATAACTGCCCACGTGTTGGATAAAACACAATATTAAGGCGGTGTGCACTATGCCTAACATATATGTATTGACTAACAGAATGCATATAAACCAAACCCAACTCATTTAATGAAGTGCTTTAGACATCTTTGGTTCATGAGAATAAGCCATAAGGAAAAACAAAAAATATGGCTACAAATATTGCAGGTTGGCATATTATTTGCTTGAAAAATACAAAGTAACATCAGCTAACACATTTATGTAACATTTATTCAGTCGGAAACAATGGGATTTAATGATAATTCCTCTTTGAACAAACAGCGTTCCCCTGAAACAAATGTTTCCTTAAAAAAAAAAAAAAACACCTATGTTAATAAAAGAGACAGAGTGCCATGGTAATCACAAAATGAAGTTTTTCTTCATCCGTTACTAACTGCAATTTCATGGGAAATATTAATGAGTTCAAAAAAGAACTCAAAATCCTGCTCTCGGAAATAGGAGTTTTTTTTTTTTCTAACTGTGGCTGCTGTCACAGTATCTTTGGGAATGTGCATTCCCCCACCCCCTGTATCAAAATATTTCCTGTGCAAGGGCAACTTCAGCCTGAATGGTCTTAGAATATGTGCTAACTACTTATGCTAAACTATCTGTTTGATCTTTTATTTAGCTGTAAAAAGCAACAGAGGGTCCTGTGGCACCTTTAGTCTTAACAGGACCCTCTGTTGCTTTTTACAGATTCAGACTAACACGGCTACCCCTCTGATACTTATTTAGCTGTGACACTCTTAGTACCTTTCCCAGACCTGAAGTGCTCTGCATAGCTGCAAAGCTTGTCTCTCTCACCATCAGAAGTTGGTCCAATAAAAGATATTGGCTCATCCGCCTCATCTATCCATTTCCCTTTTGTCATTCAGAACTAGATACAGGTGTCACTTTCTCTGTCAGGCTTTTACTGTGGGATTCCACTGGACTTTAAGCAGTCTTCAGCTTTCCTTTTTTACCACTCCCCCAATGTCACCTCAGAGTTCATTTAAATATTTCATTAGAAAAACCTAGAGAATCTGCATTATCTAAATTACAGTTACATTTCTAATTAAGGCAGTTATTTCACAGCTGTACTAATCTAGACTTCATTCAATATAATCTGATTTTCTAAGAAAATTAAGTAAATTTTATTGTAATTGCCAAAAACAATGCAGCAGTTTCTGAGAAAAGAGGTGAGTGAAAATTATGTTTTGCCCATGTTTAAAGCTTCTAGTGACCTTTTCTTTGAGATGCTGTGGTAGGGTTACCATATTTCCACAAGCAAAAAAGAGGACGGGAGGGGGAGGAGCCCCGCTCTAGCCCCGCCCCTGTCCCACCCCCATCCACTCCCTCCCACTTCCCACCCCCTGATTGCTCCCCTCAGAACCCCCAAACCCCCCCGCTCCTTGTCCCCTGACTGCCCCCTCCTGGGACCCCTGCCACTAACTGCCCCCTAGGACCCCACCGCTTATCTAAGCCGCCCTGCTTCTTGTCCCGACTGCTCCCTCCTGAGAACGCCCTACGACCCTACCTGTCCCCTGACTGCCCCGATCCTTATCCACACCCCCACCCCATATTCACACCCCCGCCCCCAGACAGACCCCCGGGGACTCCCATGCCCTATCCAACTGCTCCCCGCCCCCGACAGGACCCCTAGAACTCCTGACCCATCCAACCCCCTCTGCTACCTGCCTGCCTCGACCCCTCTCCACACCCCTGCCCCCTGACAGCCGCCCCAGAACCCCAGACCCATCTAACCCCCCCTGCTCCCTGTCCCTGACTGTCCCAACACCTCTCCACACCCCTGCCCCCCTGACAGCCCCCCCGACCCATCTAACCCCCCCTGCTCCCTGTCCCTGACTGTCCCAACCCCTCTCCACACCCCTGCCCCCCTGACAGCCCCCCCAGAGCCCCCGACCTATCTAACCCCCCCGCTCCCTGTCCCTGACTGTCCCAACCCCTCTCCACACCTTTGCCCCCCTGACAGCCCCCCCCAAACTCCCGACCCATCCAACCCCCCCTCCCTGTCCCCTGACCAGGACCGGCTTTAAAGAGCCCAGGAATCGGGCTGCGCTCCGGCCGGGGTTGCGGGGCTTGGGGCCGGGCCGGAGGTGCTCGGCCGGGGCTGCTGGGGCCCGAGCCGGGCCGGGTCCGGGCCGGGGGTGCTGGGGCCCGAGCCGGGCCGGAGCCGCTGGGGCAGCTGGGAGCCGCTCGGCCCGGGCCAGAGGGAGCAGCTCGGCCAGGGCCGCGCCTCCCCGGAGCTCTCCTCCTCGCGCCCCCCCCCCACTCCAGCTTACCTGCTGCTGCCTCCCGCTTGCCCCTGCTCAGACTTCCCGCGAAGATCTGATTCGCGGGAAGCAGGGGACGGGGAGGAGCAGGGGGGCGGAGCGTTCAGGGGAGGGGAGAAGGGGGAAGACAGCTGGGGGCCGGACAGCATGGTAAGGCTGCAGAGGATGGGGGGAGCCGGGAAGGGACTTTGGGTGCCCAGCGGCGCTTGGCCGCCGCTTTTCTATCTATAAATAGCCGACCGGGGGGAAATCCCGGACATTTTTAGATTTTTAAAAATCCCCCCCGGACGGCTATTTATAGACCGAAAAGGCCGGACATGTCCGGGGAAATCCGGACATATGGTAGCCCTATGCTGTGGTGTCCTCATGCTTTGGAGCAGGTATTTGAAATTCAACAGGGATGTGGCCTTTGTGTTAGGGATGTGTCTCCTTTTTGCTATTCCTGTGAAAATCCACCCAAATTTGGCAAAATTTGAAGCTTTTGAGAAAAAAATCACTTCACACATGCTTGATAGAGAGTTGCTTGATTGCAGTGAAATTCCCCAGAGTCCATCCACACTGAGCATGCTCCAGCCCAGGCTGCAGGGGCCAAGCAAGATACTCACTTCAATTGCTGCTCCAGTTTGGGATGGGGCCAGGCACCAAAATTGAGAGCAGGGACATTGTCTCTCCTGTACGCTCAATGACCTCCCTGATTAACCCTGCTTCCTTGAAAGGGAGAGGGACATGGGGCATGAGAGAGTGGAACTGGCTAGGCAACTCCATGGGAAATGAAGGTTATTTTCTTGTAACCAGTGTTTTTTTGAGATGGCTCTGTATATTCACACTTATGGATACTGTGCCACCTTGTGGTACCTAATAGTAGAACCCTCTCCAAGTAGTGTCAGAGTGCTCTCACACACTCACCTCGTATCCTTATCCTCAGCATCTCTGAATGTTCTGAGGCTGAGGCTATATAAGGTGTGTGTGTGGGGGGGGGGGGGCACAGTGCCCTCTTCTACCTTAGTTCCTTCCACTGCCAACTGAGAGAAAAGAACAATAGGACTCTAAGGCCTGTTCTACACCGGGGGGCGGGGGGGTTGATCTAAGTTACACAACTTCAGCTACGTGAATAACGTAGCTGACGTCGACGTGCTTAGATCTACTCAACGCATTGTCTTCACTGCGGTGAGTCGCTGCCTGTCGATCCTGCGGGTAATGTAGACAAGCCCTAAGAGGGAAAAAAGGGCAGAAGTGTGAACATGCAGAGCAATCTCAAAGAACTATGGTTACAAGTATGTAACCTTAATTTCTTCTTTGAGGGACTCTACATATTCCACTTATGGGTGGTTTGATAAGCAGTTCTGAAAATAACCTGGGGGAAGGAACACAGGTAACTGAATAGAGACTGAAGCACCACTCTACCAAAACAAGCATCAGCCCTTGAAGCCAAATCAAGGGCAGAATGTTTAAGTAAAAGTGTCTCAGCAACAGAGACTTGTGTAAGGTGAACAAAAGACACTGCCACAGCTCTGGTGGAATGAGATAGTACCATTGTAGGTACAGGAATTTCTGCTATCATGTAACATTCAACAATCCATTGTTTAAACTATCCAGAAATAGCCTGGGAATACACAGTCTGACCCCATGTGATTCTTGGAATAAGAATCACACAATTGTCTGATAGATGTGAAATTCAGAAACTACTTTTGGCAAAAACTTGGGATCAGCCATCAAGACATTTAATTCATTCACCTCTCTGGCTAATGTAGGTAATAACGAATGCCATCTTAATAGATAAGTAATACAGGTTCCAATTTCCTGGAATCTTAAAGCTGCTTTGACTTCCTGGAGAAAGACACAGGAGCAGAGACTGTCTTCCTTAGACCTTGGATCCAACAAATGCCAAAAACTTCAAGAGCCTCCTTAAGGTTAAGCACCTGCAATCATTTTTGCCTCTCCTTTGAGATCTAGGCATGAAAGTCCAGCAGATGGAACACTGAGAAGGAGAGTGGCTCTCCGCCAAGTACTTCAGGCATCTAACACAATTGTCCCACACCGGGAAAACAACTGGACACCATAACCCTGAACGGACCATAACTTAACTAAGTATACTTATTACTAAACTATAACTATGCTAAACAATTACAAAAGGCAGCAAGAAATGGAGAAAACCCCCAGACTGAGTGGATCAGAGCAGTTCACTTCCACCTTGCACAACAGTTGGAAGGAACTGAGGTAGTAAAGGGCGCTGTACATTCTTTCCCGTAGCATGTTCAGAGATGCTGAGGGTATGAACACAAGGGGCCATGCAAGCACTCTAACACAGTGGTTTCCAAAAAAAATTTCTGGTGACACAGTTGAAGAAAATTGTTGATGCCTGCGACCCAAAGGAGCTGGGGATGAGGGGTTTGGGGTGTGGGAGGGGCTCAGGGCTGGAGCAGAGGGTGTGGGGGTGAGGGCTGTGGGGTGGGGCCGGGAATGAGGGGTTCAGGGTATGGGAGGGGGCTCTGGGCTGGGGCAGGGGGTCAGGGTGTGGGCGGGGGTCAGGGCTCTAGGCTGGGGGTGCAGGATCTGGGGTGGGGCCGGGGATGAGGGGCTTGGGGTGCAGAAAGGGATTGGGGCACAAGGTTGGGGCATGGGCTTACCTTGGGCGGCTCCTGGTCAGTGGCGCAGCAGGGGTGCTAAGGCAGGCTTCCTGCCTATCCTGGCACTGCGCGGTGCCCCGGAAGCGGCCAGCAGCAGGTCCAGCTCCTAGGAGGAGATGCGCAAGCAGCTTTGCATTGCTCTCGCCTGCAGGCACCGCCCCCTCCAGCTCCCATTGCCTGGGAGCTGGTGCTTGGGGCGGAGGCAGCACGCGGAGCCCCGTGGCCCCACCTAGGAGCCAGATCTGCTGCTGGCCACTTCCTTAGCCGGACAGCACTGCCAACGGGACTTTTAATGGCCCAGTAGGTGGTGCTGACCAGAGTCGCCGCAACCCAGTGCCTTACATTCTGTGACCCAGTACTAGGTTGCTGTCACACCCCAATGGCCCCCCTCCCTCAGGGAGTCTCCAGGGAAGGCAGATCAGCATTGTATGTGACTAACGCTGTTGCAAGCATCGCAAAGCATTTTGGGGAGGGTCAAAGGTGTGAGAGTGGGGAATGGAAGATTCCTTTGCAGGAGTACGAGAGGCCAAGGGGGCGGGGGGGAGAAAGAAAGAAGCAGAAAACGGGTTAATTCAGCACTTTAGGTAGACGCTGGCCCAGGCCCAAGGTCATGGGCTCGACGAGAAATCTACAGCTGCCCAGTCGTGACAAGAGGAGAACTAAGTGGAGCCGAGCTGCAAGGATAGCAGTGAAAACAGAGCGAATGAGGCAGCGACAGTGAAGGCCAACAGAAGGGAAAACAAATTCTCCGGAGCCGGTGTGTTTTGGGCAGCCGAGAAGGCCACAGCAAGCCGATTGGGACTGGTACAAAGAGCACCAGGCACAGAGGGCCCTGGATGACGACACCTCCAAAGAAACCCAGGACTTAAAAGCCCTCCCAAGAACTGGAGCAATTCGGAGATCACACCGCAGATCCTGGACGACCTGTGCACACAGGACAGACCTCCCGTCCATCCTCCCCCCCCCTTTTCCTACGCTACACCCAGACCTGGCCAGCCCTGGGTAGTGAGTGTGTGAGTATGAAAGTGGGTTAGGGCACTAATGCTTTCTTCCTTCCTTTGAGTGACATGGAAGCATTTCCAGCACTCTCCGCTGTTATTTTATTATTTTATCAACAAAGCTTTAAAATTCAGAGATGTGGTGTGCCTCGTCATCTACTCCCCAGAAAGATCCTGTGGTCCCAGCCTGATCAACTGTGGGCCCAGGCAGATTGTTAACGAAAATCTGTCACATCGCGACCTGCACTTTGAAAACCACTGCTCTAACAGACACTGCTTAGAGAGGATTCTACCATTAGGGACCAAAAGGCAGTGCAGTATCCATAAAAAGGACTATGCAGAACCACTCAAAGAACTGTGCTTTAAATATATTTGCCAGGTTCTTTGCATATTAACCTGATCCTGAATAAGTAATGTACAATATAGTATGTTAATGTTTTATTGCAACTTTGCCTTAATAAAAAGTTTCAAAAATTCCCCCAAAACAGTAAGTGCTGTATAATGTTACACACTAAAAAAAAAAAGATCCTAGGTGTTTCAAATTGGGCATTCAAAATTAGTGGATACTTTTGACCTTAATCTCTTAATCAATCTCTGTCCCTCCATTCCCCATCTATATAATGGGGATAATACCAATTCATCTCATAGGGGTGTTATGAAAATACATTCACTGTTTGTGAAGCATTCAGATAATATAGTGATGAGCACCATAGGAAAACCCAGGAGGAAACCAATAATTCTGTTTGCAGAGTGCAGTTTGAATAGCATGTAGTAAATAAGCATAGGGCCACACAATCAACAAGGAGAAACATTATTAAATAGTAGCTCATTAAGTGAGCATCGTTCATCCAGTGCACTGAATGAAGCAGTATCCTAAACAAAACAAAAAAAAAATATGATCATGTAATTAAAGACTGTCATCCATACACACAAGGGAGCCAATTAAGGTTCCATAGGCAACCTTAATTCTGACATTTCCTAACTTCCGAGTGCTTGACCTTGCAACCTTAATACTGTTCTTTTAATGTACATTTTTGCATGCAATACATACACGCACACACACATTAAATACATGTGTGTACAATATATATACACACACATACATATATACACACACATACATATATATACACACATACATATATATAAAATATATACACACACACACATATATATATTGTTTTGTGTGTGTGTGTGTGTGTGTGTGTGTGTGTGTGTATGTATGTATGTATGTATGTATACACACACACACACACACTCACTCACTCACTCACTCACTCACTCACTCACTCACTCACTCACTCACTCACTCACTCACTCACTCTATTTCCCCAAGAGAAGACTTACAAGACTGCAAAAATCATTTCTCAAGGGAAACCATAAGCAGTGCACTTGGAAGATTTGCTCAATTTACTGACTTCAATTTTTGCATG
Source organism: Terrapene triunguis (assembly GCF_002925995.2). Taxonomy (NCBI): domain Eukaryota; kingdom Metazoa; phylum Chordata; order Testudines; family Emydidae; genus Terrapene; species Terrapene triunguis. The sequence continues at coordinate 11,456,898 of NW_020664563.1, read as the reverse complement.
ACTAAAGGTATTTTTCTGCATATTTGCTTTCCCAGAGTAACATCCTCAGTAGTATAAATTGTATTGCCTCCTCATTAGGAAAATGAAGTAGGCATGCCTACAAGAATTATACATGGAGAATATTTATCATGTTCCATATCCCTATGCAGCACACTGTTCTATTTTTCTCTCTCCTACAGAATGAGTGTTGTCAAAGTGCCAAATTCCCAGCACAACACTTAAGATTGTTCTGTAATTTATGACAAGAACAAATAAACATTTTTAATGATTTTCAGATTTAGAGCAGTAATTCACACACATTTTTTCCTTACGATTTGCCAGACTAGTACTTGCCAGACAAATGTTTACACCTTTACTCTGAGAACCTCTTCTTCTCCCCTCCCTCAGCTCCAACAGCTTAACACAACTGATCTCACCTTCAGTGAAACACAAATATAAAAGACTATTTCAAGGAGTAGTAAATTTTAAGCTAAGAAACATCTTTTATTTCTATCAGTATGACCCACTTGTTTCACTGTGAAGTCTGGCAGCACAACTATAACAAAGGCTTTGTCAGAATTTCCATTATAAACCTTTTTCAGAGAGGTTATATTTTGCTTAGAATAAAATAAACATGACTTATCCATTCTCAGTTTGCGTTGACCATTTAAATTGGCCATATAAGATATGTCTTCACTACAGAATTAACTTGGGTGACTGGCATCTAGGTTTGAGCATCCAGGTTAGCCTAGCCCGGGTGTGAATGGCCACACTGAAAAGCCACATTTGAGTTACTGGGTGCACACTGGTGCTGCACACTTGTATGTCACCAGGAATTCTGGGGGCAAATCCCATGGTTCTTAGCACTGCAGTAAGTGGGGATGCTCTGATTCCTTCCCAGTGAACTGTGGAAGAATGTGTCTGACCTTCTTGGCTCACTGGAGAATTATGAGAAGGAACTGGAGGACTATCACCACGAGCGATTTAGCCTGCATGCTCACTTGTGCTTTAGCCTATAACCACAGATGTACCAACAAGCCCCAGGTGAAAGCAACAAATTCAGGTTAGAGGTTTGTGTGTCTGTATAAGACAGTTTAGGGACAACATGCAAGTAAGAACTCGAGTTAACTCTACAGTGAAAATATACCCATATTAATTTTGGAGACAAAACTGAACTCCTTTTAAACTTCTGAGACAACACCACAGTTGTCCTCTTTTTGTGTCCTTCCTAACCCCACTACCAGCAGGGTCCTTCATGACCATTGCCAATGTAACTGTGTTTCTACCACCAGCAGGGATCTCAGACAGCATGTGGCAATCAACTTGCCTAGTAAGTCCAGAAAAGTTACCTTTATAAAGCAATGCCATTCTCCCAGTTCCTGGAGTGTGATATCCAAAGTTGCTTTCCAAACTAAGTTTGTCATGCCACAGCAGAGCCATTAAACCAGTTAATCGTTTAACAGCATTGTATACGTAATTTAACACAGAAGCAATACTCTTTCTGTACACATTTTACATACCAAAGAACAGAAAACAAACAAAAAAAACCTTTAATAGATTATAGCCTACAAGTGGAAAATCAGAAACAGATTAGTGAATTGCTCTTTTATTGAATATTCTTCTACTCATTTCAGTAAAAATCCCTAGTTAACAACCTTTAGAGAGAATATTTTTATAAATTCTCAGCAGGCCTTACTACAGGTTAAATTTTTCATTGCAGGAAGAGATTAACTGAATTGAACAGTTAAGCTTCCAAGACAGTTCCAGATTTACTAAGATTACTGTTCCAAACCATTTTCATTTGCTTTTCCAGCCATTTATCCATATGAAGTTAAGTAACACTAGAGAAAGAACCCCAGAAAAGTATATCTAATTCACTATTCCTCTGGAGAATTAAAATGAAAGCATACGACATTCTTGTCACTAATAACAACTAGTACTGTATAAAGCCAGATGATAGACTAGTTTTTAAATTACAACTGGTCCCAGCAAGAAGTATTACAGACATCAACTAAACCAATTTTTCATTTCTAAGCAAAAAGGAAATACACATTAGACTTTAATAAATTGACACGTTATGTCCAAAGACTTACTCTACAGCAGAATTTGGACAAAAAGTTGTTCATGTGTCTAAAGGGAGATGTTTGCACTGGCACAAACTTGAAATAAAGGAAGAACAATCATACAGTTTTCCAGTATTTTTCTGTTTTCCTTTGCCAATTTTGCATATATTTGTATTTTGTACACTTAAGGAAGCAACAGAAAAAATCCAAATCAGCTAGATAGAGAAAAATATCTATTTTATTTCTAAAACGTTAGATACCAGAAAGATTGTTTAAGCAAGAAGCAGAGAAGCCCGGATATCTGGGATGCTGAAAGAAGCCTGGCCTACCTGGTAAATTGTTTTTGCTTGGTCTGATATCATCTCATAAACCCATAACAGATAAAAGCTAATGCTAAAAAACCTTTGAATAGCTGTAAGTTGGAGCTTTCCAATACTCTAGAGAAACATTTTCTAATCTTGGAGGTTTGGAAGAAGTCAAATCTTAAAATTCCATTCTGATTATGTTTTATGCCCCACCTCCCAGCCCCCCATCCAAGTTCAGTTCTGATCTGATTGCAGTGATTACAAATCTCATTAATCAATCTCCTATGCCATATCTCTGAATACCTGAAAATCTGTTTTTAAAGTACATGAAACATTAATCTCTCTATATAGGAGTTCATGAGCAGAGTCACTGCTAAAATCAAGCAGGAATTGCCAAAGAGGTAGAAAGTAGGTTCAATAAACTGATTCTAAAGAGTGGGTATCATTGAACAAAGTATTTCCCCTTCCCCACTGTTCTTTTTGATTGAGTGAAAGTCATATGAAACTTTTCAGCAATTTCACAACACCCAAATGTTAACATTTGTACCCTGAATGTGATTCTCCCAAAGTCTGAAGCTATTTGAGTCTTAGAGTCGGTTTATAGTATAAGAATCAGATTGAGGGCAGCCAAAGAACTACTGATCAAAGCTTCATAACATTATGACTGCAAGCTTATCCTATAATGTTTTCTTTTAAATTTTAAATATGTGCTGTATTGATCCTCTTGCTGGCCCGCCTCTCAAGGAAGATTCCCCTTTTATTTTTTGCCCCTTTGAGATTTTGCTTACCATCTTCAGGCCACTTCAGGAGACCCAAAAACATGTCCCAGAGTGAGACTGGAGTTCAAGAATGGAATCCCCGGAATCAAGACGCTCTGGGACAAGTTTTGTCCATTTCTACCGCATGGGATCCACATGAGCCACATCCACCTATATATCTTACTTATTTGGACCCCATCACTGTAGTATCTGAGCAACTACACTCTTTAATGTATTTAGCCTCACATCATCTCAGTCAGGTTTTCCACATTTTGCAGATGGTGAGCCAAGGCACAGAGAAACTAAGTGACTTGCCAGGGCCACACAGGATGTTTGTGATGGAGCAGGAATTGAATCTGCATCTCCCATAGCATTGGTTAGCACTCTAATCACTAGAACATCCTTTTTCTCTTCTCTCAAATGGGTTTGCTAGAGGCCCTTTCCTGAGATATTATAAGGGGACCCTTAGGAGGCCTGATATAGAGGTGACAGGACTGGGGATGGGACTAAGAGTAAAGGCCCCTTACTAAACATTCTGGCATCCATGTTGTGCTCAAAGCCCAAGAGCACCACAATCAGGAGTGGTGGTTGCAGGTGTGAGATCTAGACACTTCTAGCGTACTGATGTTCTGGCACTGCTCTCCTGAGAAAGGGGAGGAAGGAGGCACTTGCCTTTGGAGTGGGCTGTTACAGTCCTGCCTGGCTCCTCTTCTGTCTGGGGTAGGGGAAATTACATACCACTGCCCACACTGGGCTTCTAGGATGGTGCCTGCATCTCATCCATCCAAGTCAATCCTGCCTGGTTTTGCTTCTGCTTAGAGAAAGAAGGCCAAGGTGACCCCTGCCTTGACAAGATTGTTGAGAGGGAAAAATGTATCCTACCCCCAGAGGAGGTGAAACTCCCCACTGTGACACTAAGTAAGAAGGGATGAAGTGAAAGAATAAACCTCTCTTTTTTGGCCTAGTTTTCTCCCTAAGCAACTGAAGGGATATCAGCTGCTTCAGTATTTCACAAAAGGAAGCAGGGCTGACAACTTATAAGGCCAACAAACCTGAGACACAGCTGACATTTAGAAGATTAAATTATAGAACCAAATTGCTAATTCAGAATTACAGTTTTTTTAAAAATTTCCTCAGAAAACCTCTTCAGTGCAAAGGTCTGGTTAACTCTGTCTGCTGCTGTTGAAGCAGAACAAAACTAGTGGGAGCTGCAGGGGGCTGAGCATTCCCTTGTTACCAGTGCCTGACAAGACTGATTCTTTACCCCCACATAAGATACAGAGGCTGAAGTACCTATCATGACAGATATGTGGATGTTAGCACAATAAAGGATTTCTAATCCCCACGTCCAAGAGGATTTAAAATAGCCCAAAGAAGTAAAGGAGAAAATAGCAGATTTAGAGTTTGGGGGGGGATTATCAAGTCTAGTCAACTGTAGTGAGCCACTGGAGCTCATCTTGATGTAGATAAAGAAATAACCGATGTCTGCAACACAATGCATATTAAGTTGGATGAACTCATGTGACCTGCCTGATGTTTCTGGGAGAGGGAAACAGTCAGACAAGCATTTCTTTAACATTTGTATAATTACTGAAGTTTTATATAATTAACATTCAACTACAAAAATATCAAAAATACACTGGTAGGCACTAACCCTGCTTAAAGCTGCTCTTTAAAATCAAATAATTCCAAAAAACTGGTGAAAATATTTGATCATAGCCATAAAAACTATATCCATTAAGCAAATATATAAATCAACCAGTAAAGATTTCTTAGAAACATAGGAAGGCAAATTATTCATTATAAATCTCTATAAATCACCCATTTTATTTTTTTATATTTTGTAGCACCAATTTAATAACCTAGTCACTTCAGTGTAATCAAAGTGATAATATATGCAATAGAAATCAGATTCCACAACAGCTAAAACAGATTCCAGAAGTTATGCTTACCTCTGCAGTTAGTGACTGATGACTTTTCATTATTAAATTTATAGTCAAATGTTTAGTTCTTGGAAAGCACTTCCAGGAGTAACAGTCTCTAACTGCTTCTCCATGAGCCAACCATTAAATCTACACAACATCTCCAAGAAAACTGATACTCTATGTAAAATCTTAGGAGCACTTGAGAGGTTTAACAGGAATTTTTCTTCTTAAGTAGAAAAGTTATTTCTTACTATATCAGAGATGGGCAAACTACGGCCCACGGGACCGTTCTGCCCGGCCGCTGAGCTCCTGGCCCGAGAGGCTAGCCCCCGGCCCCTCCCCTGCTGTCCCCCCTCCCCTGCAGCCTCAGCTCACTGCACCACTGGCACAAAGCTCTGGGGGGTGAGCTCCTTGGGCAGCACAGCTGCAGAGCCCGGTCTGACCCGGCGTTCTGTGCTGAATGGTGCGTGGCTGGCTCCAGACGGGCAGCGCAGCTACCTGTCATGGTGCAGCCGCGCCGCCAGCTGCCGGTGCTCCAGGCAGCGCAGTAAGGGGGCAGGGAGGTTGGATAGAGGACAGGGGATTTCGGGGGGTGGTCAGGGGCTGGGGGTGTGGATGGGGGTGGGAGCGGTCAGAGGGCAGGGAATAGGAGGATTGAATGGGGGCGGGGGTTCCGGGGGTAGTCAGGGAGAAGGGGTGGTTGGATGGGGCAGGGGTCCCGGGGGGGGCAATCAGAAAGGAGAGGAGGGGTTGGATGGGGCGGTGGGGGGCAGTCAGGGGCAGGGGTTCCGGGGATGGTCATGGGACAGGGAGAAGGGATGGTTGGATAGGGTAAGGATCCCGGGGGGGGGG
>NW_020664563.1:11405934-11450916 GCF_002925995.2 Terrapene triunguis | reverse complement strand
AGGGTAAGGATCCCGGGGGGGGGGCAGTCAGGAAAGAAAGGGGGGGTTGGATGGGGTGGGGGGAGCTGTGGGGAGCAGTTAGGGAAAGAGTTTGTTGGATGGGGCAGGGGTCCCAGAGGGCAGTCAGGAAGGAGGGGGGGTTGGGATGGGACGGCGGGGTTGGGATGGGACGGCAGGGGGCAGGGAGTCTAGGGGCGGTCAGGGGACAGACAGCTGGAGCGATGGATGGGGCAGGAGTCCCGGGGGGGGGGGGGGCGCGTCAGGGGGCGAGAGGCAGGTAGGTCGGCTAGGGGGCGGGGTCCGAGCCACACCTGGCTGTTTGGGGAGGCACAGCCTCCCCTAACTGGCCCTCCATACAATTTCTGAAACCCGATGCGGCCCTCAGGCCAAAAAGTTTGCCCGCCCCTGTGCTATATACAGAACATTTACAGCCAACCAAGTGCTTCTACATTCTTTGTAAAAGCAGTAATATACTCTCAAATACAGCTTAAAAGATGGCTTTTAGTTTTTCTGCAAGTCACTGTGCAAGTACTATTGCCTTAACACTGCACACCAAACATATTAAGCTTACCTACCTAAATAAGGAATACAAGGAGTCATCTTCAAGCTGTTAATATAGTCTCTAAGTCGTTTGTAATTATCTTCTTTACTCATAACATACTCCAACTTTTCAAAGGTAGTTTTGTCTTTTCGGCTCAATAACTAGAAAAGAAAGACAAAGATAGAAGGGTTGCAGTTCATTTAGGGTGAGATGAATTTTGCACTTAAAGCAGGATTCAACCAGTTTGTTATATATGAAGAATACTGAGTATCATCCCAAAAATTACAGCTCTTACTCTTCGAGTATAGAATACATTTTCTCAGAATTTACAAGAAAATTGGTTAGTTTATGAGTTAAAATTAATTTTTAAATGGATCCTTTAAGAAATTTAGCACCATATCAAACCTTTTTTTTGGCCTTGAATTATCTTAATAATGCAGACTATTAAAACTTCTATATCAGTTAAAACGCAATGAACTCTCATGCACTGGTTACATTTTTTTAAAGGATTAATTTTTTTTTACTGTTATTCTCCATTATTGAAAGTGTCTTCTTCAGCAGGTACACACAAATAATGTTCTAATACAAAGAATTCCATGAAGATCTATCCTCTTTCAAAATGGCCACTATCTTCCATTGCTCTCAATAGGAGTGAAGCTAAAAGTCCCCTTAGCAGAAAATGGGAGTGAAGCTAAGTTGATTGCAGGAAATATGGTTGCCCTAACAGCATAGGTCCGTAACAAAGCCCTATTTCACAACCATGCCATTTTGGTTGAGCTATTGATAGTCTTATGGTTTCTTTATCTTGAAACTTCATGACCTGTAAATTTTCTCAATAAGTTTATTTTCCAGTGAAAGAAATAAGAGCATTAAAATCTAGTGAAAATTTTAAAATGCACTATAATTCTTTAAAATCAATGTATTGCCTGATGCAGACATACTGGTATTCACATACAAAAATTCTGTTTAGTAAGAGAAAGATGCAATAGGGGCTTGGATCTGCCTTCTCCACAGAAAAGTACAATGGTTTGAGCACAAACCACCTGTGTATATTGTTCTGTCAGCAAAAAGGCAGTTGTATTGGCTCTTTTTGTCACAGGATCAGCAGTTATAACAGAACTACCATTGAGTAGCCACATTAAAGGTTTTATTTCATTTTTGGGCCAAAATTTAAGGAAATGTAGAAAAATGTTTAGATTGACCATTTTGGCAGGAGACTAGGTGTTCAAGTCTCTCGATCAAAGTTTTAGCTATATGTGAAGATGAACAGTAATTAGTAGTTTAAAAAGTGTAATGAGATATCCTAGGTGTGTAGGTACATAACCTTGAGATTTTACACCACCACTATAACCAAAATCTACCTGGGTTTCCATGACAATGATGGAACAAATCTATGAACTTGTGCAAAAATATAATTGCATTTATTTTACACCTTTTGCCTTTCTTGCCTATATTTTCTGCCCACAAACTTCACTAGGATGCAGCAAATATTACACCAGCTTTCAAAGAGATGCCATTTTTAAAGGGAGAGAATTGTCATCCAGAAAATTGTGTTCCTTGAAGTTCTGGCCCTACGCCCATCTATGAAACAGTTGCGTCTTACATCTACTATGAGAGGTTGCTAGATTTGGGCTATTGCAGATTTCCAGGGAAAGATACAGAGCTGAGGACAGCCATGAGGATAATGGCTTGTTGGGAACTCATGTGATAGTTTAAACATCTCTGCAGAGAGGAGACTGTGGCAGAGCATAGAGGGAAAAGCAGTCTCTGAGGTCGCTGGAGCTTAAGTCTAGACAATTTAGATGCCATGATCACAGCCATGTTTTCAAAATACTTCATTTTTCAAACCAGCATCATCTCCATCTTGTCCATATTTAGTTGGAGGTCTCACCATTTGAGTTAGCAGCACCTCATGCTCAATAACACTGAAGACTTCTGTATATTTTAAATGTATTGGGCTACTGTTAGAGCTCAAAGTACTAGCAAGGATGTCTGATTTTTCCACTATTATCAGGCTCCAACATTTGGGACATGAAGTTTACCTTTTAGGTTTGTCTTCTCAAAATGGGTATTTGCAGCATAATTAGTCTAGACGAATTCATGTCTTTTCACCATATGTAAGGACCTGCGTTTCTGGTTTATATTTTTTCTAAAGTTTCCAGGAAATGTATCAGTATTTATTTCAAACATTTAAAAAGGGTGAAAAATCAGTGCAAAAATTTACCTGGAAAACTGTGAAGTTAATATCAGGGTTAATATTGGAGGACAGAAATCAACAAATAGAAAAAAAATTGTTTATGGAACAAACTATTGGTGATTTGTGCAGTTATGCTTGACATAAGGGGCTTCATCAGTGTGAATTCCAAAACTCCAGGGTAGCAAAGGCTTGCAGCAGTTTTTTCAATACTCTCAGATCGCAAAATCATCATCTTTCCTGTCTCAGAGGTGGGATTTAGGGGCTAGGAGCCAAGAGAGAGCAGATCCTAGTTCCTGAGACACAGTCCCGCCATCAGCTAGGGTGCTGCCACTATCTTCCTCGCCGCAACATGCCCACCTCCACTTATCTCCCTGGGGCTGCACAGGAATCAGAGTGACCGGTTCCCAGCCTGGGGGCAAGAGGGTTCTCTGTCTGGTTGGTGAAGCAGACAGAGCTCTGTGCCCTGGGGTTCCTTTCCACAGAGTGTCACATCTCTGAGCTCAACTACTCACAGGTGTTATCATGGGGGTGGGAAGAGGATGCTCAGAGGGGAGACGGTGTGCCTGATACAGTGACAGCAAGCAGGGAGTGGGGGAGGAGGATTGTTCCCAATGATTGTTCAGAACTGCCTTTTTTTAAGGAGTTTTGTGGGGAAGAGGAGACAAGTAATGTTGCAGGGGGAGATCCTCAGAATCTATAAGGAGGGTCCCCACTCTACAATTTTAAGACCCCATATGTTTGAAGAAATACCAGCACACATGAAGAAAAAAATTACTTACCTTACAGTAACTTGTTCTTTGAGTGATTGTGCACATATAAATTCCACTGTAGGTGATGCATCAGCAGTTCCCTTATAGGACCAGGAACTTTGGCTCATCCAAACAGAGACTGTAATACCCGATTTGCCAAAGCTGACTTCATCGTGAGAGGGATGAGTGATGGCATAAAGAGTGGAAAGTACATGCAGATGATCACATGTACAATATGCATACATATTAGTTATTGGAACATTGCTCAGGAAAGCTGATGAGGTGGAGTAAGTTGCTATTCTTGATAGAGAAGAGACTTTAGCAAGATTGTAAAAAAATCGTAAACAGACAAAAACCAAATGTGAGATGCATTGAGATGATACTGATTGACCTTTAATTATTTCAGTATAGTTTACAAAGATTCTGGGGGGGGAGGGGGGGAAGACCTGAAGGATCTAGTGTGATCCAAGTAAAATGCAATGGGCTCTATGAACATCCGAAGCATGGAGTGCGTCTTCAGCCTCAGATGAATGGAGGTTTGGTTGGTTTTTTTTGCGGGGGGGGAGGGGGGGGGGAAGAATCACCAAAAAGTAATCATTTGGCTTAGATGGAAGGCAGAAACTTGGATATAAACTTAACCGATACCTTGTCCTTATGAAAGACTGTGAAAGGAGGATCATCCAAGAAAGGGTGAAGTTCTGAAACCCTCCTTGCAGAATTTATATCTAGCAAAAACACCATCTTCATTGACAATGAATGTAATGAAGTTGTAGTCATAGGCTCTCAAACAGGGGCCATAGATTTGGAGAGAACTAGATCTAAATACCATACTGGTACAGAAGCAGACAAGGGAGGGTAAAAGTTGATTAGGCCTTTCAAAAACCAAGAAATGAGGGGATGAAAGATGATGGAAAAAACATCTACTGGTGGATATAATGCAGAAATAGAGGCTAGGTGAACTATCACAAAATTATTTGAAAGGCCTGATGATTTAACAAAGACAAATGCAAAGTGCTCCACTTAGGAAGGAAAAATCAGTTTCACACATACAGAATGGGAAGAGACTGTCTAGGAAGGAGTACGGCAGAAAGGGATCTAGGGGTTATAGTGGACCACAAGCTAAATATGAGTCAGTGTGATGCTGTTGCAAAAAAAGCAAACGTGAGTCTGGGATGTATTAACAGGTGTGTTGTGAGCAAGACACGAGAAGTCATTCTTCCGCTCTACTCTGCGCTGGTTAGGCCTCAGCTGGAGTATTGTGTCCAGTTCTGGGCACTGCATTTCAAGAAAGATGTGGAGAAATTGGAGAGGGTCCAGAGAAGAGCAACAAGAATGATTAAAGGTCTTGAGAACATGACCTATGAAGGAAGGCTGAAAGAATTGGGTTTGTTTAGTTTGGAAAAAAGAAGACTGAGAGGGGACGTGATAGCAGTTTTCAGGTATCTAAAAGGGTGTCATAAGGAGGAGGGAGAAAACTTGTTCACCTTAGCCTCTAAGAATAGAACAAGAAGCAATGGGCTTAAACTGCAGCAAGGGAGGTCTAGGTTGGACATTAGGAAAAAGTTCCTAACTGTCAGGGTGGTTAAACACTGGAATAAATTGCCTAGGGAGGTTGTGGAATCTCCATCTCTGGAGATATTTAAGAGTAGGTTAGATAAATGTCTATCAGGGATGGTCTAGACAGTATTTGGTCCTGTCATGCGGGCAGGGGACTGGACTCGATGACCTCTCGAGGTCCCTTCCAGTCCTAGAATCTATCAATCTCAGCTGCAGAACATAGTCCAGCACATGTGTAACCTCTGTGAGATGGGGCAATAAACTGTGGGATTGTACCCAAATGGAAAATCTCTTCCACTTAGCTGCATACCTGGCTCTAGTGGATTCCTTTCTGATGCTCACCAAGATGATCTGAACCTCCCGGCAGCAATTTCTTCTGAGTGTTCATGCAGTAAGGTGGAAAGATTTGAGGTTTGGATGTAGAGATTTGCCCTGGTGTTGAGTTAGACGTTCTGTGACTAGTAGTAGTAGTAATTGGTGAGTGGATAGACAGTCGATGTAGATCCATGAACCAATATTGGCTTGGCCATGCTGGTTCAATAAGGATTAACGACGCTCTTTCTTGTTTCAGTTTCCTCAGTAATCTTGGAATGAGAGGAACTGGAAGAAATGTAGATGGGGGTGTCCAGACCAGAGAAGAAAACCATCTATGATGGAACTTGGGCTGAGGCCCGCCCTGGAGCAAAACCTCATGCATTTGCTGTTGAGGTTGGTCACTAGCAAGTCTATTACTAGATATCCCCAGCAGTGGAAAATCTGAAGAAGGATGTCTTTCTTGATTGACCACTCATGTTGGTCTATGAAAACGCTGCTGAGGAAATCTGCTAGCATGTTTCTTACTCCCAGAAGGTGAAAGGCCTTCAGGGAAACATTGTGAAGGATTCACAAATTCCATAGGAGGACAGCCTCCTTGCACAGTTGGGAAATTCTTGCTCCTCTCTGCTTGTTCAAAAAACAAACATGTCAGTGGTGTTGTCTGTGAGAATTTGTACCATTGGTTCTCAACGGTGGGTATAAGTATCTCACAGGCCTGATGAATAGCTCAGAGCTCCAGCATGTTTATGTGGAAGGAAACCTCCTGAGGTGACCAAGAAGTTTGCACCTGAAATTGACTGGGATGCATCTACCAATGGCTGGGGGGCCCATCTGTTACCAGAGTAACAGTTGGTTCTCAGGACAGAAATGCAACTCCTCTACATACATTTTGTGGATCCAGCTACCAATCCAGGTACGCAAATACGCATGTCCAGAGGATTTCTGGGTGATACACCAAATCGTGTCAGGCCTGCAGACAGCAAAAGTGAAGTCTGCCATGCGAAGTTACATATATGTATGAGACCATGTGACCCAGGAGCTGAAGGCAGGCAGGCACTGTTCTTCTTGTCCTGGACTTGAGGTTACAGATTGATATTGATAACAATCCCTTGGGAAATCAGCCAGGGCTGTTCTGGCATCGAGGTCTACTTCTATGAGTCATGAGTTGAGTGGGTTTTTAATTGTGATTTCCCAAATTTAGTTTCAGCCCTAAATGGAAGAACATTAGTCTGATGAGTAGGACATTGCTCTGGACCCAGTCGCTTGATAGTGCACAAACTAGCCAATTATCCAGATAAGGAAATATTTGAATGCTCAAATGATGGAGGTAGTCTGCTACCACCAACATGCATTTGGTGAAGAACATCGGGGATGAAGAGAAACTGAAGTAGAACACTATTTACTAGTAATGGTTGGTGCCTATAACAAATCCAAAATACTTTCTGTGGCAGGGATATATTGTGACCATCCTGAACTTGATTTTTTTTGATGAAATAGTTCAACTTTGGGGTGAAAGCATTTCTTCAGGACCAGAAAGCACCAACAACAGAAGCCTTTCCCTCTGTGTTGGCAAGGAACTTCTTCTATTGCTCCCAATTCTAGAAGAGACCATAGTTCTTGAAGTAACACAATCTTATGAGCGGGATCCCTGAAAAGGGATGGGGAAGGCGGGTTGGGAAAAGGAAGGTAAGAGTTGGATAGCCTATCCTTCCCTTAAAGTGCTGAGTACCCACTTGTCCAACATGATGTTTTCCCAAGCACAGTAAAACACAGACAGGCATAATCCAAACGGAGGAGATATCATCAGTATACATTTCTTGATCAAAAAATCAAAATGACTGCTTCGAGGTTGCAGATGTCTGGTGGGAAGGCCCTGCCACAGCCAAAGATAGCTGGTGACGTCAAAGAGATCTTGACCTCTTCTTAGGGACATATCAAGGTCTCTGATGAAAAGAGGTTCTAAAGTAATACTGCGGCATAAACTGCTTCTTTTTCATAACTGGTCTATGAACTCCTAAAGAGCAAAGCATTGCACAACAATCTTTTAGTGTGCACACAGCATTATCTTGTTTGTTTTGGTCGAAAACAGTTTAGACCCCTCAAATGATAAGTCTTGTATTGTATTCAGCAGCTCCTTTGTAATGTCAGAATCCTGCAACCAGGAACAACGTCACATGGAGACTTCAGTGCTCATAGAGTGCCAAGTGGTATCAGCCTCATCTATTGCTGCCTGAAGGAAAATGTAGTTTGAGGGCCACCTTACAGCACAAAAGCTAGAAACTGGTCCCTAAATTCCTCTAGTAATTTATCAGCAGACTTAAAAAGAGAAGAGAAATGAATAAAATTATATTTTGAAGAAAGAGCCTGATAATTGTCAACTCTCAAGAGTGGCAGGAGAATAGTTTACAGCCACATAAATCCAGTTTCTTAAACTCCTTATCCTTTGGAGTGGACTTATTATGAGACTGACAAAACTATTCATTAGCAGTCACTACCACCAGAGAATCAGGAATTGGAGGAGTAAAAAAATACTCAAAATCTTACTGAGGGACCTGGTATCATCTGCCCACTCAGTTGGCCATGAGGGATATAGAGACTAGAGTATGCCGAAGATTCTTTGCTGGCTGTAGTAAGGCCTCATTGATAGGAAGGGCAACCCTTCCTGAAGTAGGAGTCTGCAGTACATCAAGGAAGATATGTGTATTCTCTGGCACAGGTTCTGCCTGCACCCTTAGAGAAGCAGCTACTCTCATCATTAGATTCTGGAAGACTTCAAAATTCTCTTAGGGGGAAGGTAGGGAGGGGAGAAGAGGGGAGAAAGAGACACTGACTCTGGAGTAAACACGTTGTCCAGTGAAGAGGAGGAAATATAGGGAGGAGCATCTAAGGGTTCCTCTAGTAATTCTTCCTCCTTCATAGTTTCCATCACAGCAGGTTGAGGGATGGCTGCAGGATACTAAGAAGATGCCTCTTGTACTGAGGGAGGAGTATACCTCCTCCTAGAAAGTGAATGGAGACAGAGATGTAGAGTCTCTTGGAGCAGCCCAAGACAAATAGGACCATGGAGAAACAGGGCCAGGGAAGATATTGAGGTGGCTGAAAAGCCAATTAATCAGTGCTGGGTATATCTTCAGTGCAGAGTGCGTCGTCAGCACAAATACTGGAGCCAGCTGCAGCAGAGGAGAGTCAGGCAGGGAAAAACAAAGAAGATCCCTAACTGCCCATACCCAGGGAGTAGAAGGCTCCCCACGTAAGCATATTGATGCCGACAGTGTTGGTGAAGCTGAAGTATACTGGACAGTCTGAGAAGGACCAGCACAGCTGAGGACATCTGTCTCAATGGCTCTGATGGAATTGATGGTGCCACCTCAAATGGGACCGATGAACACTTTAATTTGTGAAGCTTCTAACCAGTACCAGAGGACTTAACAGATTACTTTCTGGGAGAAGAGATTGAGACTTAGAGGTCTTGTCATAGTCAGAATGCTCTGACTTGGACAGAGAAGGGGGAAACAATGTTTACTATCAGATTTGTGTTTTGACTCAGAAGTAGTTGGAGAGACACTCCAAGTTAATCCAGAGTCTCCTGGATCACAATCGGGACCTGGCTGAGAGACAGGTCACATTGCCTCCTTCAAGAAGTGAATCTTAAGATGACAGTATCTCTGCTTTTCAGTTTGGGGGGGATGAAAGTACAAATAGGGCATTTGCCCCTCACATAGACAAACCAAACAGCTCTTGTGCCTATTTGTGATATGGATATCAGCCCTACACATGACAGTTCAAAATCTGGGGATTTTTTCCATAATAAATCCTCCAGGTTCTAATAAAAACTATAACTAATTATAGTATGCTAAATACTAAATGTATACTCTACAAGTTTTTTTGAAAGCTGGCTAATTGAAGCTAACACTGTGGGAGCCCCAACTCTCACAACAGGAAAAGGAACTGAGAGAGAGGCAGTGGACACACCCCTTGCATGCCCTGACCTAAGAACATGGGGAGAGCAGGGGCACATGGGCCACCTAGTGGTACTGATGGCAAAAAGTGTGTAATTTTTGTGCACTGGAACACAAACACCTACAGTGGAACATGTATGTGCACAATCACTCAAAGGAGAAGTTTTCATTATTATTTGAACTGTAGTAGTGCATAGGGGGTCACAACTGTGGCTCAAGGCTCCATTGTGCTAGGCACTATACATAACTACAAAAACGTGTTCCTTCCCCTGAAGAACTGACTGTCTCCCTTCTAGAAAGACAGGCTCCTGGGCTATCAGGGATTCACTGTCATGTGAAGAAGTCACTTCTTGTGTGACCTTTTTGGATACTGTTTGGGAAGCATCTTCTAACTCCAATAGAATGAAAGGGATGAAAGAACTAGCAGCAATACTAACACAGGAAGTTATGAACAGGATGAAATTATTCATTAGTTAATGGTGTTTTTTTCAAAGTGGGTCAATTAGGCATAATCTTGTTGATATTTTATGCAGCCCTCTAGGCTCTTTTTGAGGAATTCGACATGCAATTTCACCCCAAAGGGTTCCTGTATGTAACTGCCTTGTTATGGTGGGATACAGATCAGAAGTCCTGAAATATAAGTATCCGCTTTCTAAAGTAATTCAGAGGAGACATCTACAGAGATTGTGGCAACATCAGAGGTAGTGTCATAAGGAAAAGCAAGAGCCAATTTAATGGATCTTAGGGTTTTGGTTTTTTTTAAATCATTCCTCTCCAGTCCCTTTTCATCATAGAATGCAGAGAGTGGGTGATAGATAAGGCTATGGTCAGACATGTGTGGTCAGTATGTTCCCTTTGTGAAGGTATTTATACTGAGGCCTACAACCTGCAACAATCTGACCTATTGTCCTTGTAGTTGAAACAGCCAAAGTTTCTCTGCCACTGAGGTGAAAATGACCAATAGAACCTTGTAAAAGGCCATTCCAGTATCATGCATGTTGGTGGCAAAGATACAGTTATGTGAACAAAGACAACAGCGGACATGACTACCTGTAGCGCAGTGGGGAAGGATTTAGAGCCTCACTTTAGAGAGCTTTCAGTCCTGCAACCCACTAATTCTTTCAGAATGCTTGCTCAGTCCACTTTAATTAGGATTTCCCTATGCTGAGAATGGTCTTGTTGAGATGTAAAAAGGAAGAGTTGATTTTAGAAGGCAACACGTGTTTGGTGACAATGGGTTTGCTTACTGAACCCATTAATTTTTAAAGGGGACTCTGTTGATGACTCTTTTCCTCTCTGGATAGTGAGGAATGAGTCCACTATTTTGTCCAGGAATCTGGAATAGGTAAGGCAGACCAATTGCATCTATGTCTCATTTTCAGGTCTCTTTGTATAAACTGAGATGCTCAATCTGCCAATTTTAAATGGGAGTGCACAAGATCTACTTCATCCCCCATAGCTTCATTCAGGAAGAGAGGACTAGAATCATAAGATTCAAAATGTTTCAAGGGGGAGTGGGAAATGTCAGCTTCTTCAGCTGAAGGTTTTGGGGATTGATTGCATTGCATGACCTACTCCACAGATGACAATGCTGAGTTGGTGCTTCCTATCTTTAGAAGACTTTCCTTCCTCTTTATATATTGAGAACCAGATGGAAATGTTACTTCCAAAAGAATTTACACAAACTGGATTTCAAGAGAGAAAGCTTTCTGAAGAGGAGCTCACCTCAGGAAAGTCTGAAGTGTTAAAAACACTTTTCCAGAAATGGGAGAAGAATCAGTTCTCCATGAAAATCAAAGATTTTTCAAAAACTGGATTACCTGAGATTTCAATGGTCAGAGGAAAGGCTGAGCTGGCTTTAATTTGAGCATCCCCTGATGGAGGCCTGAGACACACCCTTGTGATATGGATGGTGATCCTAGCAGAGAGTGCAAAATGGAATAGGCAACGGGCTTGTGGTTAACCAAGACAGACTGGGGGAACAGAAGGGAGGGAATTAAAAATAAATGGGAGGTTTGGGGATTCTCTCCCAGAACACCTTGAAACACCAATTGAAATTTTTTGAATTTTTGTCTATTTTAAGACATTCTGAAACAAAAAATGTTATACAAAAAAATAAGGACCTGCATGGTGTTTACTTGGAATTCTGAACAAGCCTAACTTGCCTGAGGCGAATTATATTCAGCTGATTACTGAAGCTTATACCATCCTACATGGTCATGAATAGTGTATGTTAACTGAAAAATACTACCCTTCACAATGCCTCCTGGCTTGCAGGAATACAACACTCTGGTAACATATAAGACAGTTACCTATTCCATAACTGGTGTTCTTAGAGATGTGTTGCTCATGTCTACTCCACAATAGGTGTGCGTGCTTGCCATGGGCACAGGTGCTGGAAGTTTTTCCCCTAGCAGTACCCGTAGGGGGGAGCGCCCCCCGCAACCCCTGGAGTGGCACCTGCCTGGCACGGTATAAGGGGACCTGTGCGCTCCACCCACCCTCAGTTCCTTCTTGCCAGACAACTCCGACAGAGGGAAAGGAGGGTGGGATGTGGAATAGACATGAGCAACACATCTCGAAGAACACCAGTTACGGAAAAAGTAACTGTCTTTTCTTCTTCGAGTGATTGCTCATGTGCATTCCACAATAGGCGATTCCAAGCTGTATCTGTTGGAGGTGGGTAGAAGTTCACAAGTTCCCAGGATGGAGGACAGCCCTGCCAAACCCAGCATCGTCCCTGGTCTGGGGGACGATCGCATAGTGCGAGGTGAACGTGTGAACCGAAGACCACGTGGTGGCCCTACAAATGTTCTGGATGGGGACGTGGGCCACGAAGGCAGCCGACGAGGCCTGCGCCCGAGTCGAATGTGCCCTCACAATGGGTGGGGGGGAACACCCGCCAGTTCATAACAGGAACGGATGCACGAAGTGATCCGACTGGACAGCCTCTCAGTGGAAATCGGCTGGCCCCTCGCGCGATCAGCCAAGGTGACAAACAGTTGCGAGGACTTTCTGAACGGCTTAGTCTGCTCGAGGTAGAAAGCCAGAGCCTGCCGCACATCGAGTGTGTGGAGACGGCGCTCCTAACTGGATGCGTGAGGCTTGGGGCAGAGGACCGGTAGAAAAATGTCCTGACCCATGTGGTAGGCGGAGACCACCTTCAGGTGGAATGCGGGGTGTGGACGGAGCTGGATCTTGTCCTTATGAAAGGCCATGTACAGCGGCTCGGAGGTCAGGGCCCTCAAGACTCGTCTGGCCAATATGACTGGAACCAGGAAGGCCACCTTCCACGAGAGGTGAGACCAGGAGCACGTGGCCAGTGGTTCAAACAGGGGCTCCGTGAGACGAGCCAACACCAGGTTTAGGTCCCATTGTGGGACTGGGGGTCTAGAATACGAAAAAGATGGTCCAAACCCTTAAGGAACTGGCCAGTCATAGCATGGGAAAAATACCGTGTGCCCTTGCACCGGCGGATGGAAGGCCAATATGGCTATCAGGTGCACCCTGACCAACGATGGCGCCAGGCCCTGGGTCCTCAGGTGGAGGAGGTAATCAAGGATAAGCTGGATCGGGGTGGTCACCCCGGTCCACCGCCCACCTAGAAAATTGAGATCGCTTCGCCAAATAAGCGCGGCGAGTGGAGGGCCATCTACTTTTGAGGAGGCTGCGCTGAACCTGGTCCGAGCATGTCCGTTCCTCTCCACTTAACCACTGAGCAGCCACACCGTGAGGTGAAGAGCCGCTAGGTTGGGGTGGAGGAGGCGGCCCTGGTCTTGAGAGAGCAGGTCGAGGTGGAGCAGCATCGGCGGAGCTACCGCCAGGCCCGTGAAGGTCCCGTACCAATGCTGCCTGGGCCTTGTCCGACTTTATCTTCTCCAGGACCCTGCTGATTAGGGGGAACGGGGGAAAGGTGTAGAGAAGCCGGCCTGACCATGACAGGAGAAAGGCATCGGCGATAGCGCCCCTCCCCAGGCCTCCCCCGCCCTCAGCAGAACTGGGGATATCGCCAGTTCTGCCGAGTCGCAAATAGGTCCAGGGGAGTTCCCCACCTTCGGAAGAGCCAGTGGGCCACTTCCAGGTGGAGGGACCACTCGTGTTGAGAGGAAAAGTCCCTGCTCAAGCGATCCACTCTCTTGTTCCGGATGCCCAGTACGTGGAAGGCCTTCAGGTGGATGTCGTGGGCTATACAGAAGTCCCACAGCCTGAGGGCTTCGCGGCAGAGGATCGGGCCCCGCCTTGCCTGTTGACCCTGACTACCTTACCCTCTAGGTATGAGCAGAAGGCCATACACACCAGCCGCACTGCCCTGAGCTCCTTGACGTTTATATGTAGGGTCAGGTCTTGAGCCGACCACAGACCTAGGGTCTGAAAGTTCCCCACGTGGGCCCCCCAACCCATGTCCGATGCATCAGACACTAGCTCCAACGACGGGGCCCTGCCCCTGAACGGGACCCCTTGGAGCATGTTGTTTGGGGCGGACCACCATCGTAGGGAGGCGATCAGAGTCCGGCACGGTGAGGACCTTGTCCATCCTGTCCGTGGCCTGGGAGAACTTCGAGGCCAACCAGAGCTGGAGGGGCCTCATCCTGAGTCTGGTGTAACAGACCATGTACGTGCACGCCGACATGTGACCCAAGAATTGCAGGCAAACCCTGGCTGTTGTCACCGGGAACCCTGTGACTGAGTCTATGACACCTTTCAGGGTCTCGAATCTGTCTGGCGGAAGAGAGGCCCTGGCTGATTCTGTGTCCAGGAGCACCCCGATAAACTCTATGCGTTGGACCAGGACTAACATGGACTTGGTGTTGTTTACCAACAGGCCCAAGGCAGTGCATGTGGACAGGAGGAGCGCCATGTGATCCCTCACCTGCGACCGGGAGGTGCCCTTGACAAGCCAATCGTCCAGATAGGGGAATATCCAGACCCCCCACCGTCTGAGGTAGGCTGCTATCACCGACATGCATTTTGTAAACACCCTGGGGGCAGTAGACAGACCAAATGGAAGGACTGTGAATTGGTAATGATTCTGTCCCACCACGAAACTGAGGAAACGTCTGTGCCTCTCGAATACGTGGATGTGGAAGTACGCGTCCTGTAGATCGAGGGCAGCGTACCAGTCCCCGGGATCCAGGGAGGGGATGATGGAGGCCAGGGAGACCATGCGGAACTTGAGCTTCACCACGTACTGGTTCAGACCTCGGAGGTCCAGGATGGGCCTGAGCCCCCCTTTGGCCTTCGGGATAAGGAAATAACGGGAGTAATACCCCTTGCCCATGAACTCCTCGGGCACAGCCTCTATCGCTCCTAGTCCTAGGAGCTGCCCCACCTCCAGCTCGAGCAGAGCTTTGTGCGAGGGGTCCCCCAAGAACAGGGGCGGAGGGTAGTTGGAAGGGGAGGAAGTAAACTGGAGGGTGTAACCCCGGGAAATGGTGTTGAGGACCTATCAGTCCGAGGTTAGCCACGACCATTCCGGGAGGAAAGCACACAACCGGTTAGAGAAGGGAAGCTTTATTGGGGGTGGATCCCTGATGGGGACTGGCGGGGTGCCCCCGAGTGGATGCCTTTTCCCCACCCGCTTCACTTTGGAGGACCCAGACTGGGGGGCAGGCCGAGACTGCCTCTGAGGGCATCTCTTATAGTCCTGCTGCTTCTTATGGGCGGACTCGTACTTCGGGAGGGTGGCCTGGGCGGGAGTCTGCCGCGGCTTGAATTTAGGTTTTGCCGGAGCCGGGACATAGAGGCCCAGAGTCTGAAGGGTCGTGTGGGAGACTTTCAGGCCATGCAGCCTTGTATCGGTTTCCTCCGCAAACAGAGCTTTCCCATCAAAAGGGAGATCCTGCATGGAAGACTGCGCCTCGCTGGACAGCCCAGAGAGTAGGAGCCACGACGCCCGTCTCATGGACACCGTAGAGGCCATTGATTGTGCAGCCATGTCCGTGGCATCCAAGGTTGCCTGTAGGGACACCCTAGCAGCCATTGTCCCTTCCTCCACTAGTGCCTTAAACTCCTTCCAATCGCGCTCCTGGAAGGAGTCCTCAAACTTAGGCAGGGAGCCCCACAGATTGAATTCGTACCGGCCCAGGAGAGCCTGATGGTTTGCCACTCGTAACTGGAAGCTCGAAGATGAATAAATTTTCCTTCCGAAAGAGTCCAGTCTCAGAGTTTTTTTTCTTTGGGGTCAGGGCTGGCTGACCCTGCCGTTCCCTATGGTTAACCGACTCGACCACCAAGGAGTTGGGTGCCGGGTGGGTATACAAGTACTCGTGCCCTTTAGTGGGTACAAAGTACTTATGTTCCGCCTTTTTAGAGATGGGGGCCAACGAGGCTGGCGTTTGCCACAGGGCATTTGAAATCAAAGCCACCCCTTCATGGAGAGGCAAGGCCACCCTACCCAGTGCCGATGGGACAACACGTTAAACAGAGAGTCCAAGGGCTCCTCCATCTCCTCTCCCTGGAGGTGTAGGCTCGTTGCCACCCTCTTTAAGAGTTCTTGGTAGGCCCTAGAGTCCTCCTGCAGGACATAGGGGGGCGGGGCCGCAATCGCCTCCTCCGGGCGGGCAAAGAGGCCGGTGCAGTGCTCTGGGTGTCGGCCGGCACTGGAGGGTCCACCACCTGGTTGGACTCCAGGCATGGTGCCGAGGACTTACGTCCCACCAACTCCTTCCTCGGGGGTCTGGAGAGGGAGGCCGACAGTGCTTCCAAAGCTTCGGCCACCAAGCGAGCCCCCGCTGAGGGCTGCGCCGGAGGCCATGGTGCCCACTGGTACCATTTGGCCGGCCACGATGCTCGGTGCCACTGCACTGCTGTGGCACCGGCAAGACCAGCTGTCCGGGTTGGCCGGCCTGGCCCATCAAGGGACGGCCATGGATGGAGACCAGGCTGGCGTAAGATCCGCTGCTGCCCCTGGACCAGGAGAAGCGGTGGTGCTGGGATCTAGGACGGCCACGGGACCACGATCTCGGCGAACGGCCTCAATGGGCGGACCTGCAACGGCGAGATGCCGGCGATTGACGCCCGGGACTGCGACGTCTTGGCGGAGACTTAGAGCAGGAGTCCGAGCGGGAACTGAGTCGATCGTGTCATGACCGACTGCGGTACCCTCTCCGAGACGAGGACCGACGGCGACGCCCACCACAGTCCCGTCGATATTCACTCCTTGAGGACAAGCGGTGCCGCGAGTCCCGGTCGGATGGAACCCAGCCAGACAGTCTGGTCAGCGCTGAGGGTAATCCACCTGGACTCTGCCACGAGCGGTCGCTGGGCGGTGATCGGTGTTGGGAACGTTCCCTCGACCGAGAACGGTACCGGGCCGGAGGTGGTTGCGGGGATCCCAGCGGCAGCTTGCCTCTGGAGCGCAGGGCTGACGTCGGCGGCGCTCCAGGCACCGGCATGGATATGACATCCCGGGCTGCCTGGAGGCTTCAGGCGTGGAAGGCATCTGGACATCCAGAGAGGCCTGTTCCGAAGGGGCTGCGCTACTCCGCTCAGCTTGAGTCGGAGGCCTGGGGCCTGGTGGAGATCGAGGACTGCCCTACATGGATCTAGCCTCTGTCCCAGACTTCCCTCAGTGCCGCTGCAAAGAGGGAGTCTTCTTGGCCCTCTTGGCGTGCCCCGTGGACGGGGAGTGGTGCCGACTGGTCAATGGTACTGGAGGGTCGCCACATACCGATGCCGCAGTGCTGGGTACTGGTTCGGAGCAGCGTGCCAGGGTCGGGGTCAGCGCTGACTCCATCAGGATCTTTTGGTCTGAGGCTTAAACGACTTGCAAATCTTGCACCTTTCGCTGATATGGGTTTCTCCCATATCTCCCGTCTGCGTCCGAGTCTCTCCTTGGCATAGAACGCCTGCAAGAGCTGCACAACTTAAACCCCGGGGCATAGGGCATGCCCTGGTCCGGGCTCACTGACTAACTAAACTAACTAAACAGCTAACTAACTACAGGTACTAACGTTGAACGAACGAACAGTTCTGGGGACAAGCTACAGCAGAGCTGGAGCAGAGCAGTTCCGACACACCTTTACTGGTGGCAAGAAGGAACTGAAGGTGGGGGGAGCGCACAGCTCCCCTTATACCGCGCCAGGCAGGTGCCACTCTAGGGGTCGCGGGGGGCGCTCCCCCCTACGGGTACTGCTAGGGGGAAAACTTCCAGCACCGGTGCACGTGGTGAGCATGCACACCTATTGTGGAATACACATGAGCAATCACTCAAAGGAGAAGAGAAAGTTCTGTCCACCGATATGCCCTTGCTGAGAACTGTCAGCCGTCATTTTACAAGTCAATTCATGTGTATGCCTTACACACAAGTATTTCAATTGCTGATTAAACCTTACCGTGTTTGAATACATTGCAAAGGATGAAGCCCATCTGTATGGCTATGCAGGCATATAATTTATGGCAAAATCAGACAATATTTTTCTTGCCTCTGCAGTAGCAATTAGCAAAAGCTATTCCCAACATTGTGCTGACTAATGAAACTTGTACAGAAAAATCATCTTACTTTCTATGTTAGCCAAATATAGTGTAGCAGAGGGGAAAAATTGCCAAACAGAAAGAACTTCACACTTTCAAAATTTGATATTAAAAAAGAGACATGCAAATATACTGTTCAGTACATTTACTACAACTATGAAATATCATATTTGGAAACACTGAAAAACGATCAAATTTAGTTATCAGTGATAGAAATAAGAAAATTATTTATGGGATTTGAGCAAGTAATTTTTGGACATTTATTCTCTATAGCTACAAAACTCCAACAATATGATCCCTTGCATGATTAAAATACAATTCTCTTTGGCCTTCATAATATTCCAACAACTAATACAAAATAGCATTTGGCCAAATTAGGAACCATTGTATTTAACAGAATCTGCAGGGAACAATTTTTCAAAGGAGAATATGTCAATATCAAAATGGAAAAAGGCTCAAGAGGAGAATAGAGACTTAAATGACTAGAAACACATTGTATGTAGTACAATTGAACTCAAAAGTATCTTTAATAATAATTGGATCCTTGAAGCAAGCTACAAAAGGTTATAATAAATCTATTTTTCAAGAAGGAATAAACAAAATCACAAATTACCCTACTGAGCTTACTTACCGCCCAAGTTTTAGTCAGCCTGAAGATGGGGGCACTTTGCAATCCAGACACCACTGCCATAAGGGCATGCAGGTTATTCAGCTCATAAAGTTTCTGTAGATGAAAACACATACAACTGAAAAAATACTCCAACTGCAATAAAGTGATGGATGTACAGTGGTTAAAAACACTGATCAAACATTTTAAGATTATACAGAAGGCAATTTAGGCTCATACGTAAAAAACAAACCATATTGTATAACAGTGTAAAAATGGTATCTTAATTAAATCTTTACAGTGTATAACGGGTGAATCCTTGGATGACTGTAGCTATTATCTTTAGGGGACTGAGTTTCATGGAAACTTTATTCTTTGTGATTCTGCACAGATGATCACCATATGTGAACCTCTCTCACTACACACTTTAACAGATTCCCTATTTATGTGGAAATTAATAGTTAAGTTTTTTTTTTTAAATCCCCATCCTTTCATTTTTAATTAAAAAAGCAAAAGCCATACCAAAAAGTGATTTGTACAAAAATTTTCCAAGCTTATACAGTAGATCTCACTATGACTAGGAAATAGGTCTTTTTTTTGGTCTTTATAGCCCTTATTAGATTTGGTTTTGTTTATTTTTAGTTCTCTACTTCTATTACATTCAGGATATATGAATGTCTTACACCACCCTATACATTCTTACACCATCCTATATATAATGCAATAAATGATAAGCATACTGGCAAATTAACTGTCTTCCCTACATTGCAAAATTAGTGAATTCAAACCGTATAGAGTCGAAACACTATTAGAAATACTTCACATCTTTTGTTCTCTAAGCACTACATGGAGAAGTGCAGAATAAGCTGAAGTGTGATTTTAAAGTGCAATAGCTATTTCACACTAGCTCCCAATGTGGACATACCAATTCTGCATTAAAATACCTTGCAGTTTAGCTTAATACACTTCCAAAATTGATTAAGTTAAACCTCACAAAGGCATTCTTAGTGTGGAATAAGTGTGTCCACATGGGAAACTAGTGAGGAATAGCTATTCTGCAATACCTATTCCCCCACGAAGACAAACCTTTAGAAATATTTCACATCTTTTGGTCTCATTGTTAAAAGAACAATTTCACTCTCAATACTTAGGGCTTGTCTACATGGGGACACTCAGAAATATTAGTCTTAGGCCTGGTCTACACTAAGCCCCCAAGTCGAAGTAAGGTACGCAACTTCAGCTACGTGAATAACGTAGCTGAAGTCGACATACCTTACTTCGAACTTACCGCGGTTCAGACGCGGTCCACACGCGGCAGGCAGGCTCCCCCGTCGACTCCGCGGTACTCCTCTCGTTGAGCTGGAGTACCGCAGTCGACGGCGAGCACTTCCTGGTTCAATTTATCGCGTCCAGACCAGACGCGATAAATTGAACCAGGAAGTTCGATTTCCAGCCGCCGAACTAGCGGCTAAGTATAGACCAGCCCTTAATTAACTAAAGGTGTGAATTTACAGTGGACTAGTTAAACTGCCTTAAACCCCCCTGGGGACAGTCAATCAGAATTAAAGTGGCCTTAATTCAGTTTATCTCAATTCAATGTATTAAACTAACCCACATTAAGGCCACTTTAATTCTAAATAAGAACATTCACATGGGATCTTAATGCTGTTTAGCTAATCCACTTTAAATTGAAACCTTTAGTTAATTTGGACTAATTTTTCTGGAGATCCCCGGGTGGACAAACCCTTAATTTTTATCATCCCACAATGCTTCATATTAAAAAAATTCTTAGGCCAATACTGGTACCTAACCCCATAAGGGTGCACAAGGCAATGAGGAGGGAAGAAAGAACAGAGGGACTCTCCATACCTTGTGCTCCACACAGGCAGCCCCATATTTATAGTTGGGTATCATAAGAGTACTTGCCTCTGCTAAGAGGATGAGGCAAGACCCTGTGCTGCCCACCTTGCATGGAAGCCAGCAAGCTGGCCTGGTGCAAAGGGAAATAGATGCTATATCATTTGCTCACCCTAGAGCTCTGTAAGGTATCATGACTACTTTAGGGACAACTGTAGCTCCTGCTGTGGTGGTGCACTTCCACACTGACCCAACACATGATTTGTACCTTAAAGTCATTAAAGAGCACTTAAACACACACACACACACACACACACACACCTTTTCAATATTATATTGAACGTTCAATAATACAGCTCAAATTAAATTTGCATTTATGTAAATGAAAGTATGATTTACATAGTATGTGATTAGTTGAAATTCATTTGTTTGTTCTATTATAAAGATTCCTGATTTTCCCATGTTATTATGTATTCCTAGCACTATCCAATAAAGAAAAAGATTCCCATCCAAAATTGCACATGTAATGCTAATTAAGTTTTTATTGCCATTAAGCACAAATAATTTTTAAACCAAAAATAAAAATATGCATGCAACAAAAATATTTGTCTGTTGCAAACTAGAGAGTTTAAACACCATAAGTCACTAAATAGAATCTGTCTGGATGAGAGACTTATAGACTCATAGACTTTAAGGTCAGAAGGGACCATTATGATCATCTAGTCTGACCTCCTGCACAACGCAGGCCACAGAATCTCACCCACCCACTCCTGTAACAAACCCCTAACCTATGCCTGAGTTATTGAAATCCTCAAATCGTGGTTTAAAGACCTCAAGGTGCAGAGAATCCTCCAGCAAGTGACCCATGCCCCATGCTGCAGAGGAAGGCGAAAAACCTCCAGGGCCTCTGCCAATCTGCCCTGGAGGAAAATTCCTTCCCGACCCCAAATACGGCGATCAGTTAAACCCTGAGCATGTGGGCAAGACTCACCAGCCAGCACCCACGAAAGAATTCTCTGTACTGACTCAGATCCCACCCCATCTAACATCCCATCACAGACCATTGGGCATATTTACCTGCTAATAATCAAAGATCAATTAATTGCCAAAATTAGGCTATCCCATCATACCATCCCCTCCATAAACTTATCAAGCTTAGTCTTGAAGCCAGATATGTCTTTTGCCCCCACTACTCCCCTTGGAAGGCTGTTCCAGAACTTCACTCCTCTGATGGTTAGAAACCTTCATCTAATTTCAAGTCTAAACTTCCTGATGTCCAGTTTATATCCATTTGTTCTTGTGTCCACATTGGTACTAAGCTTAAATAATTCCTCTCCCTCCCTGATATTTATCCCTCTGATATATTTATAAAGAGCAATCATATCTCCCCTCAGCCTTCTTTTGGTTAGGCTAACCAAGCCAAGCTCTTTGAGTCTCCTTTCATAAGATCCATTCCTCAGATCATCCTAGTAGCCCTTCTTTGTACCTGTTCCAGTTTGAATTCATCCTTCTTAAACATGGGAGACCAGAACTGCACACAATATTCCAGATGAGGTCTCACCAGTGCCTTGTATAACGGTACTAACACCTCTTTATCTCTACTGGAAATACCTCGCCTGATGCATCCCAAGACCACATTAGCTTTTTTAACGGCCATATCACGTTGGCGGCTCATAGTCATCCTGTGATCAACCAATACTCCGAGGTCCTTCTCCTCCTCTGTTACTTTCAACTGATGTGTCCCCAATTTATAACCAAAATTCTTGTTATTAATCCCTAAATGCATGACCTTGCACTTTTCACTATTAAATTTCATCCTATTACTATTACTCCAGTTTACAAGGTCATCCAGATCTTCCTGTATGATATCCCGGTCCTGCTCTGTATTAGCAATACCTCCCAGCTTTGTGTCATCCACAAACTTTCTTAGCACATTCCCACTTTTTATGCCAAGGTCAGTAATAAAAAGATTGGTCCCAAAACCGATCCCTGAGGAACTCCACTAGTAACCTCCTTCCAGCCTGACAGTTCACCTTTCAGTATGACCCGTTGTAGTCTCCCCTTTAACCAGTTCCTTATCCACCTTTCAATTTTCATATTGATCCCCATCTTTTCCAATTTAGCTAATAATTCCCCATGTGGAACCGTATCAAATGCCTTACTGAAATCGAGGTAAATTAGATCCACTGCGTTTCCTTTGTCTAAAAAATCTGTTACCTTCTCAAAGAAGGAGATCGGGTTGGTTTGGCACGATCTACCTTTTGTAAAACCATGTTGTATTTTGTCCCAATTACCATTGACCTCAATGTCCTTAACTACTTTCTCCTTCAAAATTTTTCCCAAGACCTTGCATACTACAGATGTCAAACTAACAAGCCTATAGTTACTCGGATCACCTTTTTTCCTTTCTTAAAAATAGGAACTATGTTAGCAATTCTCCAGTCGTACGGTACAACCCCTGAGTTTACTGATTCATTAAAAATTCTTGCTAATGGGCTTGCAATTTCATGTGCCAGTTCCTTTAATATTCTTGGATGAAGATTATCTGGGCCCCCCAATTTAGTCCCATTAAGCTGTTCGAGAAACTAAAGTACTTTACAAGATTATGTTTATATATAATCAGAACCCTTCTTCCACCATTGAGATGCAGCTTTCTCTTGGGTAAAACTCAATAACTGATAGTCCATACAAGCACTTTGCAAACAGTGTTACAAGAAGAGAATAATACAATATCTAACTGAAATTAGAAGGAAGGTAAGGTAAGCAGAAAGTAATAGTAATAATAAACACGGCCAGCACAAACACCACTACTCTTGCAAAAACTTCCCCAGGTGTTTAGTCACAAGTGTTAAATTTAAAACTGTAATTTTATGTCTCATTCAAAAGATAAATACCTCCAACAGTACTTTATCCCAATATTCAGCAGCTTGCTGAAGCATTGGTTAAGTGCTGACTAATGGGTTAGAATGTCACCTGCTGAAATACTGCTTCTTGCAGGACTCTAAGCTTACTTTGTCACAGGCCCTCAGGGGTCCCATGGGGAGGCAAATCAGCATTGTATGTTGCTAACGCGGTTGCAAGCAACGCAAGGCATTTCGGGGGAGAGCCAAAGGTGTGAATATGGAATGGAAGATTCCTTGCAGGGTGCAAGAGGCCAAGAGGGGGAAAGAAGAAAGAGAGCAGAGAACGGGTTAACTCGGCACTTCAGCTAGCTCTGTGTGGAGATAAGACGCTGGCCCTGGCCCAAGGTCATGGGCTAGACAAGAAATCTACAGCTCCACAGCCGTGAGAAGAGGAGAACTAAGTGAGTATGAAAGTGGGTTACAGCTTAGAGCACTAATGCTTTCTTCCTTCCTCTGAGTGGCGTGGGGAGCACCCATCACTCTCCGCTGGTATTTTATTCTTTTATTAATAAAGCTTTAAATTTTAAACTCTTGGTGTGTTTCGTCATCTCCTCCCCAAATGATCCTGTGGCCTCAGCCTGATCACCTGACGCCTCAGGTAGATTAGTAAGTGAAATCTGTCACAACCTTAGAGGTCTCCTACCAAAATATCAATCAAGCCCAATTCTTCTTAGCTAATGAGATCATAGCTAATAGTATGGGTTCAGGAAAAACAAAACTACGTAAGAAATATAACCCTTTATCCATAAGAGGTGTGATCTAAAAAACTAGACTGCAAAACAGACATTTTGGTAATTGTTTGCAGTTTTGTTGTAGCCTTGTTGGTCCCATGACAGAGACAAAAGGTGGGTGAAGTAATATCTTTTATTGGACCAACTTCTGTTGGTGAAAGAAAAGCTTTTGAGATACACAAAGTTATTCTTCAGGTCTGGGAAAGGTACTAAATGTCACAGCTAAATACAAGATAGAATAGATTAAACAAGAAAATTTTGGGGGGAAAACTAATCTTATCAGATGATCAGAATCAAACACACATTAAAAAATGCTGCTATGAAGTCAATATTCCTGTGGTGGCAAAAGCCTCAAATAAAACTTCTATATTACAATTAATAAGTGTTATTCTGTTCTGAAGTGCCAGGAGTCTTGGTTTATGTGGACTGGGGTCAAAACTTTTGTTTAAATTTTCCTCTGAAATTATTGATCCCAGAGGTTATAATGAAGATATAACAGGCTAAAACTTATGTAAATATTGATAATTCCAACTTGGTATTTGGATCTTCTGGAATTAAACTTTGATAATACTTTCAGGCTGGGATTTTCAAAAGGCACCTAAAGGAGTTATGTGCCCAGTCCCCATTGATATTGAAATAGGAGCTAGACGCTTAACTCCCGTAGGCGCCTTTGAAAATTCTAGCCTCAATTCTTCAGGACCTTTTGATCCCAAGAGAGTCAGGTCAACAGGACTTGAGTCTAGCACTTGAGATTATGACACTTTTCCAATTTCATGCACAGCCTACTCTGAAGAGGTTCATCAGATCCCGCTAGAGATCTCCAAAGCTTGTACAAGATAAAGTTACTTTCTGAAATGGAAGAAAGGTGTAGCTCCTGAGTCAGCCAACCTGATTAAGTCTCAAGAACTGCAGGGTGACTGACTACAGCTGAAGTTCCCCTCCGTTTTTTCAACTCACTGTTCCCCAGTACAGGGACATTTAGCAGAGATTTTCAAAAGCACAAATGGCAGCTGGTGCTTACTTGTCTTTTGTGCCTTTGTAAAAATCACTCCTTTAGTCATTGCATATGCCACACTGAAGAAATTCAGAAACATTTTTCGGCTTGTTGTTGAACCTCCATCTTTGCGAGACAGAACTTGGTGCTCACAACCTACAGACCACCACACTAACCTCTTTCAGAATATTCTCCAAACCATTTTTCCAGGAGACAGTGTTTCTGATGGCAAACACTTCAGGAACAAGAGATAGTGAGCTAAGAGGGCTGATCCACATTATGTGATGGTTCATAAGGACAAACTGGCAATGTGTCCGCACCCTAACATTCTCCTAAAAATGGTCTGAGTTTCAGCTAAATAGTTAATTTGCCAGTATCTTTACCTAAATTGCACTTCCTAGCAGGGGAGGTTAGAGTCATAGATTCCAAGGCCAGAAGAGACTATTGTGACCATCTAGTCTGACCTGTATGATACAGGCCATAGAACTTCGCCAAAAATTTCTAGAACAGATCTTTGAGAAAAGCATCCAATCTTGATCTGAAAATTATCAATGATGGAGAATCCACCATGATCATTGGTAAATTATTCCAGTGGTTAATTAACATCATTGTTAAAAATGTACACCTTATTTCCAGTCTGAATTTGTCTAGCTTTTATTTCCAGCCATTGAACCCTGTTATACTTTTCTCTGCTGGACAGAAGAGTCCATTATTAAATATTTGTTTCCCATTTAGATACTTACGGACTGTAATCAAGTCACTCCTTAATCTTCTCTTTGTTAAGCTAAATAGTTTGAGCTCTTTGGGTCTATATCACTATAAAGCAGGGGTCGGCAACCTTTGAGAAGTGGTGTGCCGAGTCTTCATTTATTCACTCTAATTTATACATTGTAACGTTTTTAGAAGGTCTCTTTCTATAAGTCTATAATATATAACTAAACTATTGTTGTATGTAAAGTAAATAAGGTTTGTAAAATGTTTAAGAAGCTTCATTTAAAATCAAATTAAAATGCAGAGCCCCCCAGACCGGTGGCCAGGACCCAGGCAGTGTGAGTGCCACTGAAAATCAGCTTGCGTGCCACCTTTGGCACGCGTGCCATAGGTTGCCCACCCCTGCTATAAAGGCATGTTTTCTAATCCTTTAATCATTCTCAGCGCTCTTCTCTGAACCCTTTACAATTTATCAACATCTTTCTTGAATTATGGGCACCAAAACTGGACATAGTTTTCCAGCAGCAGTCGCACCAGTGCCAAATATAGAGCTCCAAACCTCTCTACCCCTACTCAAAATTCCTCTGTTTACACATCCTAGGATCACAATAGCTTTCTTGTGAACAAGATCACTGAAAAGGCATTAGGAAAAGGCAGGCAACATGGAGTGCTCTTTACTACAGACCTGTCTCCTTCTACCCAAGCTAAAATCTTGGCATCACGTTCTGCTATTTCCTCATGGAGGTGTGCCTGTCAGTCAAGCTCTACATAAGTCAAATGGCGCTCTTAATCTTTCTGCCCACAAGTCCTCTCCCCTACCTCTTTTCTTGATCACTGTGGACACCACCACCATTCTGCCTGTCACTCAGGCCTGTAACATGGGTGTCATCTTTGACTCTGATGTCTCTATGTCCTCACATCAAGATATATCTATATTTTCTACATTCTTTCTGCAAGACATCTCTAAGATACAGCCTATCCTAGTCAATCCACACAGCAAAATTTCTTGTCCTGGTTCTCATCTTGATTACTACAATATCTTTCTCTGGCCCTGATAAATGTAATTTTGCCTCCCTCATATCCATTCAGAATCTTGCTGCAAAGATCATTCTCCTTGCCCACTGCTTTGATCATGGTAACTCTCTCTTTGCATCCCTCCACAGGCTCCACCTTCTCGATCACATTAAATATGAACTGCTTGTTCTCACTTCTAAGGCCCTCTCCACCCTACATACCATCTCCCATTCACTGTTGAAGTGTCAGCCCCTTCCTCTGACCAGGCAACTATGTCAGTGTCCATCACCCACTTGTTAGATTTTCAAATTAGCATCATTGTGCTTTCTCCCATGCTACCCCTCATGCTTGGGAGGAGCTCCCCATAAACCATCTGCAAAGCTACCTCATTTTCCTCCTTCAAATCCCTCTTAAAGAAAACTCTCCTTTGTTATGATGCCAACAAAAAAGCTTGACAATGGTTAGGCCACTGCCTTCATGCGGATGAATATGGTCTCACTGTTTCCTTCCACTCCTCCATCTATATGTATCCATCTGTTGTTACTGTCTTCGACTTAGATTATAAACACTTTAGAGGCAGGGACTATCTTTTCAGTCTGTTTCTGTAGTCCCTAGCACAATAGGGTCCTGGTGCATGAGTACTGCTATGGTAATGTAAATAATGAACAACAATGATGGAGCGGAATAGGATTGAAAATCGTTTCTGGATTATTATTAGTACTCACTGGTCTAATGTATTTTCCACTTCATGTCACAGAACATTAAGAGAAACAGTCCTCAAATGGGAACCAGGGTGGAGGGTATTTTCTGTATTTTCTACAGAAACTAAGGCTCCCAGGCATCCCATCAAAATTGCTGATTTGATGCCAATAGGGCCACAGACTCAGCAGCTACAGATGGAGCATGTTTCTCTCTCTAGTGTTGGCTTTTCTGCATGCCTGAAGTAAGGAGGATGTTGAGACGACCTCAGTTTAAACTGATAAGATGCAAAACTAAACCTTAAAATGATTGTTTCTGGTGTATGTATCTGATATAGCCTCACTTGAAAACATTTGACTCCTTAAACTCATGAACTGACTTGAACAGATAGTTGAAGTGCTTCAGGCTTGCATTTTAAAAGGGAAGAATAACCCCAAGAGTGGGAATCTGTGTAGACAAAAAAAACTATTATTGACCAAACGATGTGTGTAAATTTTCTCAACATCTCTGAAAGAAACTTCCATGTGTCTCAAACTCTGCAAGTGCAAAATGGACAACTTTTGAAAAATAGAACAGTTTAGATAATGTGGGATTAGTGTTATCATATATTTTCTATAACCTCCGTTTCATTAAACTTGTGACGAAAACAATTTACAATAAAAGATAATACCAAATGTACAAAGAACAGAAATGAATTTGGGTCTAAACAGAAGAAAAGTTAGGAAATACAAAAGCGTCTTGTGTTCACAAGTTCAGAAACCACATTCTAGTTGCAGTGATGTAGTCAGACACTAAGTAGAATTCCTGTGTTATGAAAGTACAGGATGGAGAACATATTAGCAGAATCTGTGTTTTGATGTTTCCTTTAATGTATCAGAAATCAAACTATATTGTATGAGGTGAATAAGTGTGATGGTTAGAATTTAGTTATATTTCCTTGCAATGAGGGTGACACACTAAGTATCAACAACACAAGATTCTTCCTGATTTGAGTGGAGAAATCTGCAGAGTTTTCCAGGGATTAGAATATAATTTGAGTCACTTCACAACCAACAACAGGGAATTGCGTGTTAATAAAAATGCTGGAGTTATGAATATTGGCAGGCAGGTAAAAGTACCAGTAAGTACTTTCCACAAAGCTGACAAAGGTGCATTACATGCCTGGTAATAGAAGGTGTTTTAGAATAAGCACGCTTCCTGAAGCTTACATTTAGCTCAGGGTTAATGTGTTATAACAGATTAAAGACTCAAGAACTATTTTCAGTAAATTTTGTGCGTTTTACTATTAAACACAAATCTCAATTCCATGGCTAAAGCGAATGATAAAATGTAGTGGGCTTCCACAATTATCTCAAAACTGCAGACATTTCAGAGAGGGAGATCTTGGCAGAATATTGCATACAGTATTTCAGGCTGTGTGTCAGTGGCTGTAATACAACAACGAATTGAAAATAAGTGGCAGTTCAGTTATGGTATTTACAAGTGTTAACTGGGCAAGATTTTCTGAAGACAGAACAGGGTATAAATTGAATCCCTCCTAGCTAATGAGGTCCCTTTTACCATCCACCCAGGCAAATTCACTTACAGGAAGGTCAGGTGGAGTTTCCACCATTGCCCTCCCTTAGGGATTTCCATCAGAAAAGAGAAGCTTTAATTACCCAATGGGAAAGATATAGGAGTACTGGAGCCAAATCGGCTTCAAGTTGGTGCTGAATGTGTGCACACCTAACATCCCCTGACCAGGTCCTTTTTTCAATCAGCCATTCCAAACTTCTGTACTATTACTGATCTCCTGCCATAACCTCCCCAACTCCTGGTTGACCTTTGGGGACCTTTGCCTAGTTCTATGACAGTTTCTCCAGATGTAAACAGGGGAGTGATTCTAGCCATATATTTCTGTTAAAGAGTGCAGTCAGGAACAGAACAAAATCTTTTTAATGTTACTACTTTTTAATAAAATTTCAGTTAAAATAGATCCTAGAGGTTTTATCCCTTTTCTTTCTCCTAATCTTATTTTTCAGGGCAAAATTTAAGGCATTAAATAGTGATGAAGACTATATAAGGACCTGAATAGAAAAGGCATGCCCAAACCCACTTGCACACAACTCTGACAAGTTTTAACTGACAAAACCTACATCATTTCAACCCCAGTAACACTGTTAAGAGACATACAAGGGTTTGAATTCTAAACAAGTTGAATTCTAAAACCCTGTGTTCCCCCCCCCTCTGATTTTTTTCCAGATGGATGCTAAGATCTATGGGGGAAAATGTGGGAACCTAATGCTTGGGATAGCTTCCATCACCTAGATATTATAGTGATAGGTGCTATAAGAAACCATGAAGCAGAGAGACAGGGAAGAGAATAGGAGATCTTCTATCTTGCCCTCAAAACATTTCATAGTACTTTGTAGGGAGCTGTCTAGAGCTTCGCAGGGAACTCAGCCCCATGCAGAGGTTGCACAATGGAAGAGTATTCACACAAGTAACAACAGGATTTGTACATGGATGATTAGCTAATGTATTGGAACAGGCAACATTAATATGAGATGAGGGAAACATGGCTAGCGGCTGCTTGATCTACTACACCTTTACTCAAAAAAATATTTTTGAAATTGTATTACACCCAAAAGAAAGTATTTCATACCAGACAGATTGATATTAGCCATAACATTATTACTAGAAGAAAAGAGGTCTCAGGCCCTTTCCTTCCAAGCAGCAAAAATAAACAATGTATTTTAAAGAACAGCAGCCAGAGCAAAGTAAAATATTCAGAGCCTGCAAATAGCGACAGGTGCTTAATTCAGATTATCCAACAAAACGGGAAATAAATTATACTGATAGAAAAATAAAATTAGTAAACATTAAAATTAGTAAAAATTAATTAGTAAATTATTTGAAATACAGCATCTGAAAGCATTTTCTTAAACCAAGTAAATTTTTCTTTAGGCATATAACTCCAGTTCTGGAGCTTTGGTCTGTCACCCTTTCTGCTGATGTTGTCACACTGATGAGGCCAAACACTACCACATGTTAACAGACACCACTGCAGCCAAATGGAGTGTTAAACAAATATTTATCCACATGCATTTTTGAAAGGGTGAACTCGCATATAAAAGTTACAGCATATCAAGTCCCAAAACAAATAAAGTCTTACCTTAGCAGTTTTAATATAGTGGCTCAAAACTTCAGCTCTTATTTTTAAAGTTTGTGCATGAAGAATCTCTCTAACGACCCAGAAGCTTACCTGAAAAAGAAAATTCACCTAGTTTTAAAACACATAAAAAGGCAGTTAAAGCAAGTATGTTTCATATATGAAATGAAAAAATTAAATACATTAAAAACTACATCAAAGCAAATATCATACTTACAGCAACTCTGTAAGTTAGGAAATGCAAAAGTTAACATTGCTATAAAAATCTTAACTGACCCAAACTGCACATAATACTTATTAAATAAATTAACTTAAAAGCCTTAATAATTCAAAACACCTCCCTATATGCAAAATGTGACTACATTAATATTGCTCTGAGATCCTGAACTTTCGAATTTCCTGACTTTAATATTTGAAGTTTACAACTTTAAGTTGCATTAATGTAGATATTTGAATTTAATTACATTAGATTTTAAAAACATTATAGCTAACTATAATATGAAGTTTAGAATTCTATTATATAAACTCTATAAACTGCAAGACCTACAACAGATAAACAAAAATTCTGCTTATGAAGTTATGCAATTGTGTTTTTCTGTGATGCCAGAGAATTTAAACGACACTATTCTGAATTTAGAGGGAAAATATCATTTTGATACTATAGAATTATGAATTTAACCACTATGAAACTGTATAACTCCACAGTACTGCAGGCAATAACATAACTAAAAACTTGCAGTTAAAAAAAAAAGTGTGTTGCATGCATACACCGATTTTTAATTCCTATTTTCTCATTTGAAAGTTGTTCCTAAACTTTTCCTCCTCCTCCATAAAAGCTAGCCTTGCCCTCATAGATTTCTTCACTGAGGGCTAACCATGTATGAAGGTAAGCTTTAAAGTTCTGCTGTTTGAGGTAAGTGTATGTAGAAAGCCTATTTTTAAATGGAGAAAGTATTGAATATGTTGTGTGTAAACGTCCCAAAAACATTCACTTTTGAGCTGAGACCTGGCTTGAGTTCAGTTTAGGCTCCACTGAAATCAATAGCAAAACTCCCACTCTCTTAAATGGGGCCAGGATTTCATTCCTAGAGTGGAAAGTTTCAGTTCCAAGGCAAAAAGAAAATCTGAGACAGTTATGAATGGACATAAGTGGATACAATAAAAGTTGAACTGCAACCTTAATTACAAGTTTACATTACTACAAAGTGATATGGTCTGATTTTCAAACGTACTGAGCACTAGCAGCTTACATTAACTTCAATGGGATTTGTGGATGCTCAGCACTTCTGAAAATCTGACCAATAATATTTAAACTAAATCAAGGCCTAATCTATACTCTAGATTCCTCAGTTTGATGTCTTGTCATTGCTAGATAAGCTGATATTTACAAGTAATTTATACTATAAAATGTCCTTCTTAAAGTCTTATAAGATTCACAAATGTTATATTTTTAATATACTGCAGTAGAACCTCAGAGTTATGAACACCAGTTACGAACTGACCGATCAACCACACACCTCATTTGGAACTAGAAGTACACAATCAGGCAGCAGCAGAGAGACACACAAAAAAAGCAAATACAGTACTGTGTTAAACCTAAACTACTAAAAAAAATAAAGGGAAAGCAACATTTTTCTTCTGCATAGTAAAGTTTCAAAGCTGTATTAAGTCAATGTTCAGTTGTAAACTTTTGAAAGAACCACCATAACATTTTGTTCAGTTACGAACATTTCAGAGTTACGAACAACCTCCATTCCCAAAGTGTTCGTAACTTTGAGGTTCTACTGTAGTAAGATTATATACTATATAGCAGGGGTGGGCAAACTTTTTGGCCCGGGGGCCACATCTGGGTATAGAAATTGTATGGTGGGCCATGAATGCT
This sequence comes from Terrapene triunguis, assembly GCF_002925995.2. Lineage (NCBI taxonomy): Eukaryota > Metazoa > Chordata > Testudines > Emydidae > Terrapene > Terrapene triunguis. The sequence continues at coordinate 11,418,577 of NW_020664563.1, read as the reverse complement.
CATGAAATTGGGGTTGGGGTATGGGACGGGGTGAGGGCTCTGGCTGGGGGTGCAGGCTCCAGGCTGGGGTGGGGCAGAGGGAGGGTTCCGGCTGGGGGTGCAGGCGATGAGGGGTTTGGGGTGTAGGAGGGTGCTCCAGTCTGGGACTGAGGAGTTTGGTGGGCAGGAGGGGGATCAGGACTGGGGCAGGGGTGGGGATGGCTCAGGGTGCAGGCTACGGGCAACGCTTACCTCAAGCCATGGTTCCTGGCCAACGGGAGCTGCAGGGGGCGGTGCTTGGGGTGGGGGTAGCGTGCAGAGTGGAGCCCCCTGGCTGCCCCTATGTGTAGGAGCCGGAGGGGGGACATGTCGCTGCTTCCAGGAGCTGCGTGGAGCGGCCCCCAACCCTGCTCCCTGGCTGAAGTGCCAGAGAGGAGCAAGCCCCAGATCCCGCTCCCCAGCGGTAGCTCAAGGGCTGGATTAAAATGGCTGGTGGGCCAGATGCGGCCCTCGGGCGTAGTCTGCCCACCCCTGCTATATAGTGTGAAGTCTACAACAACTGTGTTACTGGAATATTCTTTTTTAAAGTGTGGCTGCTACCAAATACAACATATCTAAAATTGCATTAACATTTCAAGCTTTCACTTTAAATATTTAAAAATTAAAATAAAATTGACAAAGTTTTAATATAAAAAAAATAAAAATACTTTCTAGTCATGACGAATTAGCAAGTGAAAACCGATGTACCTTATCTTGCAACTTTTTCTTTGTTACACTGTTAAAAATGCTGAAAAAAGATCAAGGTTTAGCAGGATGTAATGCAACTGCTGTTTACAGAGTTCTAAAAAATAAACACTATAGACGCATTCTCTGCTGCATTACTCCTCCCATCCCCAAACTTGTACTGCTTCTTCAACTTCTGAGAAACTAAAATTATTTCTTGCAGACTCTGGCTGGATGTATAACCAGACACTATCCCTGTGTCTACTTCCAGTAAGAAAAAACCTTGTTTATCCTATCTAACCTCACACTGTGCAGTTTTACAGTTCCATATTTGTTTATACAGAACAGCACCAGGAGAGAGTCAAGTCCCTAAAGTACTGTATTCTTGTTGAAGTCACAGAAATTTGGTTAGAACTAAACGCACAATCATGGAGCAAAACAGCTCTTTGACATCATTCTGGTATCAAACGAAGGTTCAGAATCAGACATTTATATTCCAAATACTACAAAACTGTGTAATACCTAGAGGAGCATTACATACGGAGCTCAGTTTTCAATAATTTTTAAGCAAACTGGTTACTGATAATTGGAGGTGGGAAACACAGCAGCGGTTTCAAACCAGTCCCACCAAGTGAGTGCAGATAAGCTTGCTGATGAAGGGGAAGGGAGCTCGTTAAGCACATACATGCAATTTATAATAATTTTTTTGCCTTTTGTTACCCAAAACCTCATCTTCCTACCTAAACCCGCTTCCACCATCATTCCCCATTTTAAAATGGTGCCCATCTCATCCGTGGATTTACAGAACAAAGGCATTGACTTTTGATTGTTTACTTTAGTAGTATAATGTCAGAAAATAAAACATTAGGGAATAAATTCAAAGAAATTAGAAAGGCAATCTGATTACACAGTCCACATCAGATTAGTGTCAGAAAGTAGACTCAGTGTCCACTTTTCAATTCTTTGGTTTACTAGGCTAGACGGGGGGGAGGGGGAGGAAGCGTACTTTGTTTATCTGAATAAGGGCATCCCTTTTATCCTCAAGAGATCTAAATGAAGCTTTCGTGGAGATACTCTGCAATCCTTTCAAAGATTTCTAGTTATGTGATGCCTTGTTTCTTCCCCGGTGACAGGAGACTTTCCTATGCTACTCTGGGATGAGTTTGATTAGCTCTATTGCAGTAAACAGGCCAGCAGCATATGGGCCCAGGCAGCTTTGGGACACCACCAGCAGCTGGGTTCTCTGCGCCTGTGACAATCAGGGTCCAAACACACCACGGGGAGAATAGGGAGTTTGACCGCAAAGAATAGGCAGTTGAATCAACAGATTATACACAACTTTATTATATTATAAAAGGCGAGTAAGATTTTTTATGAAAGCTTGTAATGTATTAAACTTAATGGTCATTAGGAGATATGTATGAAGAGTGTGGTTATGAATGTATGTATTAGTGTACATAGAAAACCATGCTCATGATTTGTGGTGCAGTCAGGCAGAGGCTGCCTCCCTAACCAGACGATACTAGCTAAAAGCACCTCGAAAAATTGTACAACCCAGGAAAAGACATCCTGGCTAAAGTTTACCTATCCTGAATATCCGTGCGGAGGGGAAGACCTTTTAAAAAAGGAGACTTGAAACTGAGGTCTTCTTACAGATAGAGAGCTGTGGGAATATAAAAATTTGGATCCGCATCCACAATAAATAACTTGTATCTGACCCGCGATCCGCACCCCACTTTCATATGTATCCGCATCTGCTCATGCACCAGTGCCGTATCTCACTGTACCTCTCAGGAGGAGCATCAATATGCATGCATCAATACTGTATAAGGAAGCTATATGGCTTCATAAATGCACACACTTGCTATATTATTTTAAACAGGCATCAGAACAAACAGCATTTTACATACAAAAATAAAATAAACATCTCAAGTCAATAATACTCAAAATCACAAACTGAACTATAAAATAAAAAGTTGGGCGCCTGTTTAGCTTGTGACTTATACCAGCCCTGAATTGCGGGACTTCGTCTTAGATGTCTCTTGGAACAGTTGATTTTCTTTGAAATATTACTGTGTAAAACCATTAAATCATCCACAGTTCCTGGCTAAAGTGAAGTTTGATTCTCATTAACTGTGCAACCAGAGACTGAGATGGCTCTCTCGGAGGGTACCCTGGATGCAGGGACGGTGGAATGCACAAACCGTGCAACTCGACTGAAAAAAGAAGAAAATTGTGCTTCTGTTGTCTCCACCACTCCAGCAGCTGCACATCTTCATTCTTTGTCAGCATCAGGGTGACATACTTTGACACTTCATCATCATCATTTCCACACTCGTTATTCGAATCCTCAAACTCTGTGACAATTTTTTCTCCTTTGGTAATGTAGTCTATGTAGCTGACAAAAGAAGCATAAGATTCACTGCAGCAATATTTTTCTTCATGCAATGAGACAAGCTTCTTGGTTTCTTGATAATCTTCCTGTCTCTCTTCTTCAGTGAAAACATTTCATCCCCTTCGTTCGCAGGTGTAGGAAAACCGCTACTCTATGCATAGGTCTAATTTCAAATTTTTCCATGAGACATTGCAAAGCTTTGACTTAGACTATCTTCATCAGTCGTAGAAGGATGAAGATGCTTTTTCAGCCTTTTGTACCAAATGGGCACTAAGTGGAGACTGGGCTGCGATGACTACTCTAGATCAGTGGTCTCCAAACTTTTTTGATCAGTAAAAAAATTTTGAGCACGCACCCCCTGCCGCACCAGCTCTACCATTTTTGCTGAAGCAAAGAAAAGAAAAAAAAAAAAGCCGCGCGGACTCCCGCCCGAACTGCCGAAGGAAAAAAAAAAAAAAACCCAACACCGCTCCTCCTGCCACGCACCCCCAAGAATCCTTTTGCGCACACACCACTTTGGAGACCACTGCTCTAGATGACCGCTCTAGTGCATCTGACACTTCTTTGAAGGCTAAAGGAACTCTATTAAGATGTTCAAGGTATTGTGGTCAATGCTATCAATGAGCTGAGTATCCCCATTTTCTGTCAAAATTGTATATATTCTGTCCCACTGCTCCTTGATTGTCTTAAACATGAGTAGTTTGCTGCTCCATCGCGTTTCTACATCTCCTTTCAGAGACTTTTACAACCCGCTTTGAAGTACAGGCGAATCTCATCTTACGCGCATTTAACATGCGCGAATTCAGCTTTGCACGGTGGGCAAAAAACAAAACAAAAAAAAGAGAAAAATAACAATTTTAATACTGTACCTGTAGTGCGGGCGATTCCACCCGCCATTACACCCAATGTAATTTTGACTATACGCAATTTTTGCTTTACACGCTGACAGCGCAACGTAACCCCAGCGTAAGATGAGACTCGCCTATAATGAGATTTCGGCTTTGTTTGTTAGCACTTTAATTTTGTTGTCTGTTTCTTTATTGTGTGCAAAGTTCTATTTTGGAAAATGAGTATCTCTATTGGTTTACATCTAGCACCAAGTCCTAGGCTGGGGAACTGGCTGGAGTCTCTCTATTGTTGGTTCATGGGTGGCTCATGAAAGCATTCATGTAACTCAGCTGGGTGTATCCCCGCCTGTGGATGTTTGTGAGAGTGCAAGACCTGGAGGGATTTGCAGTTTGTCACATTATCACAGTGCAAGAGGGAGCCCTGGTTGGTAAGACAGAGGGCTCAGCAGTACCCCAGTTTCAGGTTGCACCCCAGGGACCCCGTCACAACAGTACACAAGTCTTAGTCTTCCTCCTTCTTCCCCCAAGCCTTCAAAAGAAAGTCATGGCCAGCTTTCATACTGTGGAAGGGAGTATTAAATCACTTACAGATGCTTTTCAGAAGTATTGGTCTGCTGATAGTATTTTGGAAGCAACAATGATCACGTGCAGTAGACTGAAGTTCATCGGAGAACTTTATACTATGTTTACACTGCAAAGTTTGGTTGACAAAAGTTAAGTTGACATAGAACTGCCTGTGCATGCCCCTATATTCTTCACAGATATATTGTTATGATATGAATATGGCATGATTATGATGTATTTTGTGCAAGATAAGGCATGTGAGATCATTGGAAAGGTTATGATTTACTGAATATGATTATCCTATTTGTATGCATGTATCATTTCTGTATCTGAAGTTAGTAATATTACAAGTGTGTTTACACCGGGGGAACACCCACCAGACAGAATGCAATCAGTCTAAATGGCTCACTGTGAGGAAGAGCCATTAGAGAGAGCAATAGGTCTTTGAAGATGCTAATCTCACCTTCTTGGGAAGTCTTCCTGGGGACGCTGAGAACAGCCTCCGAATCATGGCTGCTATGGCCCTACAGAGGCATGTCACCAAGACATCTGGTATTGGAATCCATCTTAGAATACCAGTGTTTTTCCACTGACCGGGGGTGGGGAATCAAACTTGGACACAAAGGATTCTCACCATATGCAAAAACTATTTAAGGCAGGGGAGTGACATCATTGTGGTTTGTTCCCACCTGAGAAAGAAGGCTGCTGGAAACACCTGAGAAACAGAGACTGAGTTGAAGGGGGTTGGGGGGAGAAGGGCTGAGCCCAGGCTAGAGGTTGTTTGGCCTCTGAAAGGAATATCTGGAGTTTTAAGCTGAAAGCAAGTCTCTGTAATCTGCCTAAAACATCATCATTTAGTGTGAGAATTTGCTACTTGTAACCAATTTCTTTAGTATATTAATCTTAGATTGCGTTTTGTTTTATTTGTGGGCAATCTGCTTTGATCTGTTTGCTATCCCTTATAATCACTTAAAATTTATCTTTTGTAGTTAATAAACTTGTTTTGTCTAAAACCCAGTTTGTGGAATTCATAACTGGGGGGGAAAAAGCTGTTGCATATTTCTCTCCACATTGAGGAGGGAAGTGAATTTAATGAACTAGAGTCAATTCAAGAAAGGAACCCTGAGAGACTCCAACAGAGGGGAGAATTACTGCATCTGATATACAAAAATATGGCATTATAAAAAAATGTTACAACCTGGAGTATAATAGAGTTCCAAGGGGCCCAGAGATATAGCTATTTCAAGTAGGGCTGTCGATTAATCGCAGTTAACTCACACGATTAACTCAAAAAAATTAATCAGGATTAATCGCAGTTTTAATCGCACTGTTAAACAATAGAATACCAATTGAAATTTATTAAATATTTTTGACTGTTTAGCTCAGAGGTTTGAGCATTGGCCTGCTAAAACCAGGGTTGTGAGTTCAATCCTTGAGGGAGCCATTTAGGGATCTGGGGCAAAAATCTGTCTGGGGATTGGTCCTGCTTTGAGCAGGGGGTTGGACTAGATGACCTCCTGAGGTCCCTTCCAACCCTGATATTCTATGATTCTATTGTGTATTGTAATTGAAATCAAAGTGTATATTATTTTTTATTTGCACTGTAAAAATGATAAACTAAAGAAATAGAATTTTTCAAGTCACCTCATACATGTACTGTAGTCTAATCTCTATCGTGAAAGTGCAACTTACAAATGTAGATTTTTTGTTGTTGTTACATAACTGCTCTCAAAAACAAAACAATGTAAAACTTCACAACACTCAGTCCTACTTCTTGTTCAGCTAATTGCGAAGACAAACAAGTTTGTTTACATTTACAGGAGATAATGCTGCCTGCTTCTTAGTTACAATGTCACCAGAAAATGAGAACAGGTATTTGCATGGCCCTTTTGTAGCTGGCATTGCAAGGTATTTACGTGCCAGATATGCTAAACATTCATATGCTCCTTCATGCTTCGGCCACCATTCCAGAGGACATGTTTCCATGCTGATGACGCTCATTAAAAAAAATAATGCATTAATTAAATATGTGATTGGCAATCCTCTCCTTGGGGGAGAATTATATGTCCCCTGCTCGGTTTTACCCACATTCTACCACATATTTCATGTTATAGCAGTCTCGGATGACGACCCAGCACATGTTGTTCATTTTAAGAACACTTTCACTTTAGATTTCACAAAACGCAAAGAAGGTACCAATGTGAGATTTCTAAAGATAGCAACAGCACTCGACCCAAGATTTAAGTATCTGAAGTGCCTTCCAAAATCTGAGAGGGACAAGGTGTGAAGCAGGTTTTCAGACGTCTTAAAAGAGCAACACTCTAATTCGGAAACTACAGAACCCAAACCACCAAAAAAGAAAAAGGACAGTTACCTGTTCTGTAACTGGCGCTCTTCGAGATGCGTTGCTCCTGTCTATTCCACAGTAGGTGTGAGTGCTCGCCACGTAAACCGGTGCCGGAAGTTTTTCCCTTAGCAGTACCCGTAGTGGGGGAGCACCGCTGCGACCCCTGGAGTAGAGCCTCTATATCGCGCTATAAGGGGAGCTGCGCACTCCCCCCACCCTCAGTTCCTTCTTGCCAGACAACTCCAACAGAGGGGAAAGGAGGGCGGGGTGTAGAATAGACAGGAGCAACACATCTCGAAGAATGCCAGTTACGGAACAGGTAACTGTCCTTTCTTCTTCGAGTGATTGCTCCTGTGTATTCCACAGTAGGTGACTCCAAGCTAAATCTGATGGAGGTGGGTAGGAGTTTAAAGGTTATCAGGACAGAGTACCGCCCTACCAAACCCGGCGTCATCCCGTGCTTGGGAGATGATCGCATAGTGCAAGGAAAAGGTGCAGACAGAGGACCACGTGGCAGCCCTACATATATCCTGGATAGAGACGTGGGCTACATAGGCGGCTGACGAGGCCTGCGCTCTCGTAGAATGCGCCTTTACGATAGGTGGCGGGGGAACCCCTGCCAAGTCGTAACACGTGCGTACGCATGAGGTGATCCAGCGGGAAAGGCGCTGGGTGGAGACTGGTTGCCTTCTCATATGCTCGGCCGATGCCACGAACAGCTGCGAGGATTTCCTGAACGGCCTGGTACGGTCCAGGGAATATTGGGAGGCCAGCCAGAGTTGGAGGGACCTCATTCTGAGCCTGGCATGTGGCACCATGGAGGTGCGGGCTGCCATGTGGCCCAGGAGTTGAAGGCACACCCTTGCCGTTGTCACGGGGAAGGACGTGACCGAGGCTATGAGACTTTCGAGCGTCTCAAACCTGTCCCTGAGAAGAGAGGCCGTGGCCACCACCAAGTCCAGCTGCGCTCCTAGGAAGTGTATGTGCTGAACCGGCACTAACGTGGACTTGTCCTCATTTACCACTAGGCCTAGACTCTCGCAAGTGGCCAGCAGGAATTTCATCTGGGCTTGCACCTGGGACCGAGACTTGCCTTTGAGCAGCCAGTCATCCAGGTAGGGGAAAATTTGCAGCCCATTCCTCCTGAGGTAGGCTGCCACTACCACCATGCATTTGGTAAAAACCCTGGGGGCCGTGGAGAGACCAAAAGGAAGGACCGTAAACTGGTAGTGGTCCTGCCCTACCAGGAAGCGGAGGAAGTGCCTGTGACCCTCGAAAATATGGATGTGGAAATAGGCATCCTGGAGGTCCAGGGCTGCGAACCAATCCCCCGGGTCTAGGGATGGAATAATAGAGGCCAGGGAAACCATGCAGAACTTGTAACAACCATAAACTGGTTGAGGCTCCGCAGGTCGAGGATGGGCCTGAGCCCGCCTTTTGTCTTTGGAATCAGGAAATACCGGGAGTAGAAACCCCTGCCCTGGAATTCCCGAGGCACCTTCTCCACTGCGCCCAGGGTGAGGAGGCGTGTCACCTCCTGGTCCAGAAGAAGGGCGTGCTCCAGGTCCCCGGGGATTTCCGGGGGCGAGGGGTGGTGGAGGGGGGGCAAAATGAACTGCAACATTTAGCCCCTGGAAATGGTGCTGAGGACCCACTGGTCCGACGTTATACGGGACCATTGCACTCGGAAGGCAGATAAACGGTTGCAGAACACAAACTTTATTAACTGGGGGGCTCTCCTGGCAACAGGCCAGGTGCCCCCCCGCAAAGAATCAAAAGCGCCTCTTCCCCTGCCTTTTGCCCTTGGAGGGCCCAGGTCGCGGGGCCGAGCGGGACTGGCGCTGGGATCGACGCCTCTGCTCCCTCGCCCTCTTAGGTGGAGGCTCGTGTCTGCTCCCTCGCCCTCTTAGGTGGAGGCTCATATCTGCCCCTACTTGGAGGAGCCGAGGTCTGTGGCCTGGGTTTGTCCTTAGCCGGTGGGACATATAGGCCCAGAGTTTGCAGGGTGGTGCAGGAGTCCTTCATCCCGTGTAGATGGGTGTCAGTCTGATCCGCAAACAGGGCTTTCCTGTCGAAAGGCAAGTCCTGCATGAGGGACTGGGACTCCGCGGACAGCCCTGACAGCGAGAGCCATGACACCCTGCGCATGGCAACAGCAGAGGCCATCGAACGGGCTGCTGTATCTGCCATGTCCGAAGCTGCTTGGAGGGCCGCTTTCGCCGCCACCGTGCCTTTGTCGACCAAAGCTCTGAACTCCTCCTTATCCTTTTCCTGAAGAAGAGGTTTGAACTTTGGCAGGGACCCCCACAGGTTAAAATCATAGAGGCTCAGGAGGGCTTGATGATTAGCCACCCTGAGCTGGAAGCTCGCGGATGAATAAACCTTCCTGCCGAAGGTATCCAGTCTTCTGGCGTCTTTATCTTTGGGGGTGGGCGCGGGTTGGCCATGCCCCTCTCGGTGGTTTACCGATTCCACCACCAGAGAGTTGGGTACCGGGTGACAGTACAAATATTCGTGCCCCTTTGCTGGCACAAAGTACTTCCTCTCTGCCTTTTTTGAAATAGGCGCCAAGGACGCCGGGGTTTGCCAAAGCGACGTGGAGATATTGGCCACCCCTTGGTGGAGAGGTAGGGCCACACGGCCCGGTGCCGAGGACGACAAGACGTGGAACAACGTGTCCGACGGCTCCTCCATCTCCTCAGCCTGGAGCTGGCGATTGGAGGCGACCCACCTAAGGAGCTCCTGGTGAGTCTTAAAGTCTTCCTGTAAGGCAGGTGGTGGCACCACAATGGATTCCTCCGGTGCCGGTGAAGGGACCGGATCTGCTCCCGGTGTCGAGGCGGAGACATTGAATGCACCTGCGATGCCCCGGCCACCGAACGGGGTCGTGCTGGTACCGGCGGTTGGGGCCAAGGTGCCCACTGACACCATTGTCCATGCCAGGGTGCCCCTTGCCAATGCCCCACTTGGGGACCTAGCAGAGCCGCTAGATAGTGCGGGGTGGTGCGGCCCGGGGATGGGCGGCTGGGTGCCAAGGACAACGTTGCTGACGTGCACACGGTGCCACACGAGCGACGGGAACGTCCACGGCCTCGTCGGTGCTGGCCTTGAGATTTAGATCTCGACGAGGAAGACCTGTACCCATCAGAGGTACTGCTTCCAGAGTCACCACGGTGACCGTGGCTACGACGGTTAGGTGCCAGTGCTGGCCGAGGGGTGCTTCGTGAACGACGCCTGTCGGAGCGATCACTCGAGTCTGAGCGTTGGTGCCGATGGCGTGGAGACCTGCTCCTATAACTCCTGTAGGTGCCTGCGACCCCTCCCGGTAGCGGAGGACCCTCGGGACTCCCTCTCAGGTGAGTCAGCGAACGGCGTGGGCGTCTGGCGCGGGCTACGAGATGGCCTCGCAGAATGGGTAGGCACCTCATCCTCGGAGCGGGGGCTATGCCGAACTGGGGAGGGTCGATGAGCTCCCAGTGGCGGCTTCCCTCTGGAGCAAGGGCCCATCTCGGGTGGCACACTTGGCACTGGAAGGGCGAGAATATCACGCGCCGCCTGCGCTGCCTCCGGCGTCAATGGTACCCTCACTGCCGAGGAGACACGCACTGACGGGACCGGACTACTCCACTCAGCGCGAGTCAGAGGTCTGGGTCCCGAGGGGGATCGTGGGCTGCCCAACTCAGGTGCGGACTTGCCCCTGTCCTTTTCTCGGCACCGCTGAGTCTTCCCTTGCTTCTTAGCGGGGGAGTGGTGCCGACTAGCTGATGGGGCGTCGCTGCACACTGAAGACGCGCCCGGCGCCGGATCGGGATGACGTACTGGTGCCAATGCCGACTCCATTAGTAAGGCCCGGAGACGGATATCTCGTTCGCATTTCGTTCTTGGTTTGAACGACCGGCAGATTTTACAACGCTCACTTACGTGAGTCTCGCCCAGACAGCGAAGACACTGAGTATGTGGATCGCTTCTGGGCATAGAACTGCGACAGGAGTCGCACGACTTGAAGCCTGGGGCATGGGGCATGCCCCGAGCCAGGCCACTAACTAGAAATTCGGATTACTAAGAAGAGTTGTACTACTAAGGTTTGCAGTGCTGCAGCAGAGCTGGAGCACTAAGTTCCGACTACCTTCACTGGCGGCAAGAAGGAACTGAGGGTGGGGGGAGTGCACAGCTCCCCTTATAGCGCGATATAGAGGCGCTACTCCAGGGGTTGCAGCGGTGCTCCCCCACTACGGGTACTGCTAAGGGAAAAACTTCCGGCACCGGTTCACGTGGCGAGCACGCACACCTACTGTGGAATACACAGGAGTAATCACTCGAAGAAGAATCAACCTTCTGCTGGTGGCATCTGACTCTGATGATGAAAATAAACATGCATCGGTCCACACTGCTTTGGATTGTTATCGAGCAGAACCAGTCATCAGCATGGATGCGTGTCCCCTGGAATGGTGGTTGAAGCATGAAGGGACATAGGAATCTTTAGCGCATCTGGCACGTAAATATCTTGCGACGCCGGCTACAACAGTGCCACGCGAACGCCTGTTCTCACTTTCAGGTGATATTGTAAACAAGAAGAGGGCAGCATTGTCTCCTGCAAAGGTAAACAAACTTGTTTGTCTGAGTGATTGGCTGACCAAGAAGAAGGACTGAGTTGACTTGCAGGCTATAAAATTTTACGTTTTATTTTTGCATGCAGGTTTTTTTTGTACATAATTCTACATTTGTAAGTTAAACTTTCATGATAAAGAGGTTACGCTACTGTACTTGTGTTAGGTGAATTGAAAAATACTATTTCTTTTGTTTTTTTACAATGAAAATACTTGTAATCAAAAATAAATATAAAGTGAGCATTGTACATGTAGTATTCTATGTTATAATTGAAAGCAATACATTTGAAAGTGTAGAAAACATCCAAAATATTTAAATAAATGGTATTCTATTATTAACAGTGCGATTAATCGCACGATTAATCACGATTTTTTTTAATCGCTTGATGTCTCAACAATTACTTGAAATTAGGGCTAACTAAATTATTTAACACAGTATCAGGGACTTATATAAAAAGATGCATTTTAAAATAAAAACTGAATAAAGAAGACAAACTGACTTTCATAAGCTTGAGCAAATGAAGACATTTTGGCTAAGACAAGGTGGGTGAGGTAATATGTTTCACTGGACCAACCAAAGACAAGTTTTTGAGCTACACAGAGCTTTTCTTCAGGTCATTCTGGCTGATAAATTATGTCAAACAGGAGACTCACTGGCAAGTCAGTTTAGCACAATCAGACAGGCTGTTTGCGATTTGTAACAAGCTTTAGCCAACTGCTTTCAGTGGTCGGATTTCCACTGCCTTTCATAACTTGGGATTAACAGCGGTATATAGCCATCTAGCCACATTTTCAACAGTCTTCTCAGAAGCACAGTAAAAATGTAACCATTCTGACAGAATTCAACACCACGTCTTTTGGGACAAGAACTGCTACACAAATCAAAGACACTAAATACTCTTATAAATGGGAAAAATGTTTCTATTTCATCAGGAACCCTTTTTACACTAAACCCTTCACCCAGACCACCTTATGAAAGGAAATGTACAGCAAACATCTGGGGGAAAACCTACTTAATATCTTTTCCTTCTCTTATTCATCAAAATTTGTTATTTAACAAAAAAGCTTAATAGAAACAAACAGGACTAAAAAGCAACAGAGGGTCCTGTGGCACCTTTAAGACTAACAGAAGTATTGGAGCATAAGCTTTCGTGGGTGAATGCCCACTTCATCAGACGCA
>NW_020664563.1:11320830-11405534 GCF_002925995.2 Terrapene triunguis | reverse complement strand
CCAATACTTCTGTTAGTCTTAAAGGTGCCACAGGACCCTCTGTTGCTTTTTACAGATTCAGACTAACATGGCTACCCCTCTGATACTAAACAGGACTAAAGTAATCACACTGTTGCACCTAAGCAAGCCGTTTACATCACAGGCATGTCAATCCCCAAATATTTAGCAGTGAATGACAAAAATATATAGATTAAACATTCCACTTGGATGATTTTTAACACTGATACATACAATCATGTTGCCATTATTATAATAAGAACTCACATGGTTGAATCTTCTTGTGAAGGCAACTGCATTTGGAGCAGAACTGTACTTCTCTTTCTTATTCCACCCACAACTTGACAATTCCTAGAATATGAGGATGACAATTGGTTTATAATATTTATAGTTTATTGAGTGCCATCAGCATATTCAGTACAAAACAAAGACAGACATGGTTATATACATTTCAAGGTACTCAAATCTTCATTTTCTTTATTTTGGCAATGAAATGCAACAATGCACTGAGGTAACAAATATGTAGAGTTAAACTTTTTCCAGACTGCTTTGGTATGTTTGCATCTATTGGGTTGGATGCAAATAAGACATAAGTAGAAAAAAATCTCATTGTTTACTAAGTAAATACTATTCCTAAATTTTCAAAATCTGATTTTAGGGTTTGATTTTGGTTGAATTCAGGGTTTGGGGTATTTTGTTTTGTTGTGTTGTGTTTTGAAATGGATGAAATAACACAATAACAATTTGGTGGGTTTCAGACTGAAAGTTCTATTTTTAGATTTACATGTGGCCTGGAAGAGCATAGAGGGATGACATGTTTAGAGGTTTGGTTTAAGGTAATTTCTTCAAGACGTTTATTGAAGAAAAAAAATGTATCTAACTGATATGCATCGACAGTTGCATCTTATATACATAATCCAGTATGTTTCATTAAACTGTACACTAAATTTAAAAAAAAAGTTTACAAACAAAACTGAGAGGGCCATCATCTCCTCCGGTGGTTGCAGTGGCAGGAACTAGAATGGCCCCTTTCTTGTGTTAGTTGTTTATCCACAATACCCAGTCTTATTTAAGAGACTGCTTGACTGCCCGCATTGAAAATGTGAATCACTGGCCTTGTAATTAGCCCAGAATGTCATGTCATCAAACAACCTGGGTAACATGGCAGCAAGTCATGAGAGAAAAACAGGTGATTTCTCATTTAAACCTAAAAATAGAGCCCCTAATAATTCATTTACTTCTAAATTCTAACAAATTATTTCTAATTTCTAGTATCTGAAAAAAAGATTTTCAAAACTATCAAATTATGATTCCTTCCCTAATACCTCCACCCCAACTACCACCAGGATTTTATATGGAAAATGCAGCTCTCCATTGCTATTTATCTACAATTAATTTTGAAGGAGCAGATCTAGTTAAAATTTCTTACTTCCAAATTGTATAGGTACATGCACCAACAACAATGATACATTTGCCTCGTCTACATCACACAACATACACACAGCACAAAAAATCTACCTCACAAGTAATGCAAAATCCTACACAGTATGGGTCAGATTTTCAGTATGCACAGTTTTGCATCTGCTCAATCCTTTATCTACATGCACAAATCTGGGGTTAAGTGCATGCAACAGAGTTTGTCTGCATGAATACTGAATACTTGTATTTTGACAATCTGCCAATTATTAAATGGCCAAATAGCAAAGTAGCTTCATTTGTTTCAATTTATTACTGTTTCTCTCAAGCCCTTTAAACATTTACACAATTTTAACACCACAGACATAGTACCATAACTTATCAAAACCAAGCACTACTCCACTGGCTTCCACTTTATTGGTACAACAAAATTAACACACAACTATTGTATTCAACTCATAAGGTGTTTAATCACAATCACACTGAGAAGGCCTCCTCAGCCCCAGTAACCCCCTCCCATCCCAGGAAGCACCTCACATGACTGTAACAGATGTGGATACATCAGAGAGGCAGGAGGTCTCTCAAATAGTGAGGACCTAAACCATTTAGGGCTTCAAATATAGGAACACACATTCTTTAATTTCATATCAATATGATATACAATACACTGTATACTGTTCACATAGTACCAACAAGAGACCACAAGTATTTCCAAAGTGTATCTTTGAGATTACAGACTTTAATTTGTCAGACTGTTTGCTAAGAGATACATGATACCTTTGGAAGTATAAACAATTTCTCCCAGCTGTAGAATTGAGTGGAAAGTAGGATGCTTTTCTAATTATTGATGAAAAATCTTTGTTCCTGCAGTGTTCTCAAAGCGATCTCTGTGGTTCTCATTCATATTCCAAATGAGGAAGTGATCCAGGAATGCATTACATTCACATTCTCCAGAGCAAAGTTTGGCAATGAGTGACTAGAACCTTTAGGAAATACTTATGGTCAAAATATAGGGCCTCTAATGATAATATGAGTGAGAGAAGGCAAATCTTGAGACACATCCATGCACCCAATTGGAATGAGAAAATCACTTTTGATAAATACTCAGTGTGAAAGAGTCTCCATTTGGAATCCCCTGTACTTGAGGATCTTTGATGTCCAATAAGGGCCTGATCACTCCAGACCTTTTCTGCACAGTAAAAGAGAAGTTGGATAACTTCTCCTTTGGGGAACTGGTTCTACAGTCCCAATGGAAAGTAGTGGTTCTACTGCCAAGAACAACCCAGTTTGTTTTGAAGATTTATTTTTTTTTAAATGTCTGTAATGCAGCAATCTTTTGGGAACTTTTCAGACTGAAATACCCTTGCTCTTCTATCATAAGAACCCATCTGTCTACAATGGAGTTCTTTCACATGGGGGAGGGGGAAAAGAGGGAGAGAAAGAGAGAGATCTGCTAGTCAGACAGGGATCTGCTGCTTCTCCCAAGTGGAGAGCCTGGGCATTTGTTGCGCTTAAGGATTGCACACGCTCCTGCCAGGACTTTCCTCCCATGAAATTCCTGTTTCCATATCTTCCAATGTTTGGTGTCTGACCTCTTCTGTTGATCCTGGAGTGATCATAGTAGAAAACAAATGGAACTGTCTGAAATCCCTTTTATGGCACCCTACAGCAGAAAGATTTCCTTTTCTGAATTTCCACCACACACTTTGCCTAGTCTCTCTCACCTTTTCAGCTGCAAAAAGAAATGGAAGCCACAAGTTGTTTTGCTTGCTTGTCTGCTCTCCGGACAGGATTCATGGGTGTCCTAGTAATTGCACTGGATGCGTTTGACCAGGTGGACATTGTGATTGAATCCACAGTGGCATTTTCCTTGAAGGATGCTGTGACCGATTTCATGTTAAGAAAGGCTGTCTCTGTCTTTCAGTGGGAGCAGTCCTCTAAACCATGTTAGATATATTCAAGCAAAATAGATGGCCAGACAGAAGAGATTCATCTGTGGCTTAATTATTCCTACACAATGAGAATTCTATTTTCCAGTCCACTTTGTCAATGGGGAAGGGGAAGAATCTGTCAATGGGCATGACCATTTATTTTGCCTCAGCAGTCACAGCCACATCCCTGGTATCTGCACCAAACAGTAGGTAGATTTTTTTAATCCTGGAATTTATAATATTTCATGAGATGTCTATTAAGGCACTTCTTTCAATGGCTATTTTCATTCTGAACTGATCACTTCCTCAACAACTGCACTGATGGGAAATAAGTTTCAATTTTTGAGCTGGAGGGGAAATATTTCCCCTATAAAGAGACTGGATTTCTGCTTGGTTTATTCTGGAGGTATAACTAAGATCAGTGTCTCCTTACTGTGGTTTTAAAATATTCATGAGGAAACAGACTGTTCTGTGAGGGAATCTGAGACTTCAGAATCAGATTCTAACAAATCTCCTTCCTTGAGTGATGTAGAATCTGAGGTGTCATACTGAAGATGGCTATACTGCCTTCTTTGTCTTTTTCTTGTAACATTTTGATTCGTCAACCCTGTTGATTAATTCTGTGAGAATGGGTGCAGAGAATCAAGCCCAGCTAGGTTTATTTTATTTTACTTTACTTTGAGGGAAGATTTTGGCTTTTATAAGGTAGTCACTTGAAGTTCTCTGGGATGACTGAAACTAGGCTGTGTGGGCTTAGGATCTGGAGAGACTGCAGAAGGAAAGAAACCAGTCTAACTCACCAATGCCATCACCGTTCAGCAAAGGGAGGTAAAATAAAAGAGAAGGGGAGAAAAACGTCTGGGTATTCCTTCAAGGAAAAGAAAAATCAAAATAAAAGGGAAAGCCACTGCAGAGACAGACACACCAGGCAGTAATATGGTGGATAAGGCCTTTTCTCACCTAACTTGTCCTGAACAAAACATTAGATGCCTCATGGAATAGGGATTATAAATTCTAATTCTATAGTATGAGACAATATATTCAGGTAATGATTAAGAAAAGTTTTGTAAATGAGTTCCAATAGTTCATGGATTAGGGACCCAATTTTATGGAGTTCCAGGGGCTTCTGTATAGATTATTTAGGTTAATCTTTCTATCTATGCAAGTGTTCAGTCTAGAAGATACCATCAGAGATGCTTAGTTTTGCAGTTCTCAAACTGTGGATTTGTGTCTCCAGAGATGTCAAATATAAAGGGAAGGGTAACAACCTTTATGTATGCAGTAACAAAATCCCTCCTGGCCAGAGGTACAGAATCACTTACGTGTAAGGGGTTAATCAGTTCAATTAACCTAGTTGGCACCAGACCAGAAGGACCAATGGGGAAAGAAGACACTTTCAAATCTGGGGGGGGGAGGGGGAGAAAAGGGGAGGAAGGTTTTGTTTGTGCTCTCTTTGTTGATTCCCTCTTGGGACAAAGAAAGAGACCAAGTAGGTAAACCAGCTCCAAAAAAGATCCTATAATGATACATCTAAAATTACAGAAATTGATCATAAGCCGGTTCGTTTATAAGCCGACTCCCCCCAAGATAGATAAGTAAAAATGGAAAATTTTTATAACTCGTTCATAAGCCGACTCTATAAATCAGGGGTCAGCAAACTTTGGCTCCCGGGCCATCAGGATAAGCCGCTGGCGGGCCGAGATGGTTTGTTTACCTTGAGCGTCCGCAGGCATGGAGGTAAACCTAAGTAAACAAAGTGTCCCGGCACACCAGCTGCTTACCCTGACGGGCCGGGACAGCAACTGGTGGGGAAATTTGGGGGGGGGGGGGGGGGAGAAGTGGGGGGTCAGGGGAGTAACCCCTGTGACCACCCCCTACATGACCCCACCCCTTGCCCGGGACCCCCACACTCTCCCCCGTCCCACCTTATCTGGGATGGGCCAGGGGAGGATGTCTCTGACCTGGCTGGAGCTGCTCTGGCAGGCTGGGCAGCGCGGCTGCAGCTTGCTATGGCGGGCCAGACCGAGCGGCGCGGCCACAGTGTGCTCTGGCGGCGTGGCCACAGCCTGCTCTGGGGGGCAGGGCCGAGCGGCACAGCTGCAGCCTGCCAGCCCCGGAGCTGCAGCTGCTTCGGAGGCTGGGGGGAGAGCATCATGGCCAGAAGCAGAGAGACTCTGGCCCCACCTCTTCCCTTCTGGCTGTGCTGTCTCTCCTTGCTCCCTCTGTTGTGGGGAGGGACCGTGTCCCACCTCTCCCTCTCTATACCCATTCATAAGCCGACCCCCTTCTCTGGTGCTTCCCTTTTTTACTTAAAAAATTCAGTTTATGAACCAGTATATACGGTAATAGCAAGAAAATGCATTAGATTACACCTCTACCCCAATATAACGCGACCCGATATAACACGAATTCGGATATAACGTGGTAAAGCAGTGCTGCGGGGTGGGGGGGGGGGCTGCCTGTTTAACCCTGAGTTGAACCAAAACGGACAGTCTCTACGCAAAAGAATTAATGGACACAAATCTGACATCAGGAATCATAATACTCAAAAACCAGTGGGAGAACACTTTAACCTGTCTGGCCATTCTATGACAGACATGCGGGTGGCTATCTTAAAACAGAAAAACTTCAAAAACAGACTACAACAAGAGACTGCTGAACTGGAATTGATATGCAAACTAGACACAATCAACTCAGGGTTAAACAGGGATTGGGAATGGCTGAGCCATTACAAACATTGAATCTATCTCCCCTTGTAAGTACTCTCACACTTGCTTCTTATCAAACTGTCTGTACTGGGCTATCTTGATTATCACTTCAAAAGTTTTTTTTCTCTTACTTAATTGGCCTCTCAGAGTTGGTAAGACAACTCCCACCTGTTCATGCTCTCTGTATGTGTGTATATATATATCTCCTCAATGTTTCACTCTATATGCATCCGAAGAAGTGGGTTGTAGCCCACGAAAGCTTATGCTCTAATAAATTTGTTAGTCTCTAAGGTGCCACAAGTACTCCTGTTCTTTTTGCGGATACAGACTAACACGGCTGCTACTCTGAAACCTCCCTAAATGTTTGTTCAAATCACTTGGTGCTGTCAGCAATACTGTCCAAGGACAAGGAAAGGAATTTGTGCCTTGGGGAAGTTTTTAACCTAAGCTGGTTATATAAGGGCTGGAATATAAGCTTAGGGGGCCTTTCATGCGGGTCCCCACATCTGTACCCCAGAGTTCAGAGTGGGGAGGGAATCCTGACAAGAGATAACATGCTTCTTAACAGCAAAAATAAATAAATAAAAATAAAGAAATAAGAGAGGTGAGAAATAACAGACCTCAACCCTATTGTCCCTCTGCAAATTTGTGTACACAGAGTCAATCCCTTACCTTCTCTCTAAAAGTGCAAAGTTTCAAAAAATTCAATGAATAGAAAAGATTGTAGGGGGTGGAATAGATCTGGACAAGGAGAAGAAGTCTGGAGATAAAGGTGTGAAGGGAGGGACGGGCAGTAGAAACAAAAGGGAAGCAGCATATTCCAGAAATCTTGAGGTCTTTCTAAGTGTAGCCTTCATTGATTTGAGATCTACCATACCATTCTCTCACTAGAAAGGAAAACCTTTCAGGGCAGCAGGCTGTAAAAGAGACCAAGTTTGGGAATAAGAACCATTCAAGAAATATATGTTTGCTGATGATGTTTTAAAGAAAGTCACGCCAGTGAACTGGTGGAAGTCACTTAAGCACTTGGATTCAGAGACTGTTGAAGTGATAATTTCACTTTTAACAGCAGTAGCTCCTTCTGCCAGTGTAGAAAGAATATTTTCTTCCTTTGGACTACTTCATTCCAAATTGAGAAATCGTTTGGGACCTCAAAAAAGCAGGAAAGCCTGTTTTTGTTTTCCAGATTATGAACAAACAGTAAAATGAAGGTGAAGACGACTGAGTTAGCTGCAGAAGCCAATATTTTAAGTTTCTCACGTTGACCTGGCTAACAGTCAATTTAATTTTGGGGTTTTTTTTTAAACTATATATTTCATTTAACTATTTTAGTTAAAAACAATTAACAAAAACAAACCTGATTTAAAAAAAAACTTGAATGTTTAACTAAATTCCAAAATTCATATGCTTGTTTTGTTAAAATATTATGTTTGCTGTTGAAGAAAAAAAATCCAGAATACATAACGTTGTTGTTTCAGTTAAATAAAACAATTTAAATGTCTGTCTGGTGATGTTCTCCTCCTAATACAGTATGGCAAGAAAATCCTCCAAATATTAATGATTAACCTGTTGAATTGGAGATAGTTCACCTCCCAATGACTTCATAAATATCTGCTTCAATTACCTTTGGTAAATGAAATAACCAAACAATCATTCATTTTCTGATATAGCTGTAAAACTAGTCTGAAAAGTTTTCAAAATAAATCAGTTTAAAAATATATAGTGTGTACCTTCTAAAAATGAAACCTATATCTGAGTTGTGAAGAATATGTATTAACCTTATAACAACCAACAAAAATACACTTTTATGTAGAAATCCATGATTAAATCGAGTCCACCCTGAGCCTAAATAAGTACAATCATCAAAAGTGGGCAAGCCATCAAGTATATTTTGAACATCTTATATTTTCCTTATTTTAAATACTGCCTATCTACAAGAACATATTTGCTAGGCTTATTCATCTGGACTACAGTAATGGTCTTTCTATATTAGCATAAAAGCAACATTCACCTATAAGCTATTCTTACAGTTTCTATAGTAACCTTTTTTTAAGCAGTGCATTGCTCAGCCATAAATTTGCTTTGAGGCATTTTTGTGTTTGTTTTTAAACATACAACATTTAATTTCCCATACCACAAGCATTGCAATACCCAGATACAAGGTGAATTAAGGACAGAGTCAGAGCCTTCAAACAGAATTTCCAGTTCACAAGATAAAAAAAGCTGCTAATTGAGTAAATTCTAAATTATACAGGTATCCAATACAACTGCAGAAGTAAGAACTAAAGCAATACTTTTTTCTGACTTTAAAAATAATATCTTAGAACAGAAAAATACGTTTTTATAGGAATATTTGGATTTATTTGCCAGTTGAAGAGACAGCCTTTAATTTCAAGATTATAATCCACACAAGAGCTGCACAACATTCATATAACTGCATGTCTGATGATATGGCATTTCTTATATAATCAGTGAATAAATTTTTCCTGCCACAATAAAATTCAAAGTGTAAACTATTTATGAAGATTAATATCGTAGGGCAGCACCACTCTTGCATTGCCTAACTAATATTTAGTTTCAGATGATTTTAGCAACTGATCCCACACCGAGCCATTTATTCAGATGCAAAGTACAAATTTCAAAAGGATTAAAGACAAACAAAAATCTCAGAAACTAAACAGAAAACCAATCACTGTGGTCCCCATTAAAATATTTAAAGTTCTGCCTTTGCCAAGCAAGTAACATGACTTCAGCACTCTCAAGTTATTCCCTTTACTAAAAGTAGACAGTATCATGGCAACATAATCCAACTGCAAAGGCAATATTGCGAAGATTTTAGATCAGACCTCTTTTAAATAGTTTTTCCCCCATCTCTAATTATTATTCCTGTAGGTCATCTAGACCATTCCCATGACAACACAGGGTCATTTACTAAGTGTGTATTCTAGTGTTCTGTTCAGTCTAGATTTTTTAAGGTCAGAATCCATAAACCTTCTACCATTTCCCTTTGAAAACTTGTGAACGGCCTAAAAATTTTGCAGTGTAAGGAAATCCTCCTGACATTGTCAGCTTAAAAATTTTTTCCTGAAATTTATCCCATTATTCCTTGTTATATTATTTTTTTCCACCCTATCTAAATCATCCCTATCCTTGATATTTTGACAATCAAAATATATCACATGGAAGCTGCATTAATTTTAACACAGACTGTATTTAGTGTTCAAAAAGTTCTAACAACTTTGGCAGAGAAGGTTTCAAGACTTGGTGAGGGCACCTAAACAGATGGGAAAGGAAAGAGAGGAATCCTAGGCAAATGGAAAAACAAAGGTGAAAAGGGTGGGGAGGGAGGGGAGATGAAGACAGGGCAAGGCTGGTTTGTTTTTGACATTGGTATATTTGAAGTCTGAAGAAGACATGCCAAATGAGTAGAGTGGTGAATGAGAAGCATGCATGGAGGATAAGATAGGAGCAAAGAAGATCAGCTGGGGAATGTCGTCGAGGGAGCAGTTTGAAGGAATAGCTGATGGGAGCAGAAGAAAGACTTCCAAGACCAAGAAAGGTGAGGTAGAGGAGAAGAGTCAGGGTTCATGAAAAAGCACCATTTTACATGCATTAAGAATGAAATGGTACCACCTTTTTAAATGTGTACCTCAGACTTGCATGGGTAGTACTAGCATGGAGTCTCAGCACTTTGCAATCTGACAATCAGGTTTAGACTCGAAGAAATTCTTCTTCGAAGCATTCCAGGCCAGCCTTTGTACCAGACTTAAGAAGTCTTCTTGGAATGCCTCAAGAAGGATCAAAGGCACTACCCACATCTTTTTAAGGGCACAGAATGACATCTGATCATTAAGGGCACGTCTACACTGGCAAAGTTACAGCGCCAGCAGTTACAGCACCACTCAGCAGGAAAACCGCTGTTGTGTGTTCACGTTGACAGCTGCCTGCACAATAGTGTGTTCACACTTGTGGCACTTGCAGCGGTATTCAGAACAGTGCACTCTGGGCCGCTATCCCACAGAGCATCTCTTCCTCTTCCGCTGCTAAGAGTTGTGGGAAGACGGAGGGGATCGCAGGGCATCCTGGGTCCTGTCCCAATGCCCCGTGATGCAATGCTTCGTATCCCAGCAATCCCTGTGCTTCTGTCGTATTTGGCACCATCTTTCAACTGTTTGTGTATTGCACGTCCTGCCTCTTCAGTCTGCAGGAATGGATCCCAAACTGTTGACCAGTATGCTGCTTGCTCTGACCAACACCTCACAAGTGGCAGTGGAGTTATTCCTTAAACTGCAAAGGCAAGAGGAGTGCGACATTGATCTTGCCACGTGAAGTAGCTAAGACACGAGATTGCTTGTGGCATTCACGGAGGTGCTGACCACAGTGGAACGCCATTTTTGGGCGTGGGAAACAAATACTGAGTGGTGGGAACACATCGTGATGCACATCTGGGATGACAAGCATTGGCTGCAGAACTTTCACATGACTGTGTGATGGGACTGTGTGATGAGCTCACCCCAGCCCTGCGGTGCAAGGACATGAGAATGAGAGCTGCCCCATTGCTGGAGAAGTGCATGGCGATTGCACTGTGGAAGCTGGCTACTCCAGACTGCTACCAATTGGTCACGAACCAGTTCGGAGTGGGAAAGTTGACCATTGAAGTCATGTTGATGGAAGTGTGAAGAGCCATTAATTGCATCCTGCTCTGAAAGGCCATGGCTCTGGGCAACGTGCGTGACATTGTGGATGGCTTTGCACAAATGGGCTTCCCTAACTGCAGAGGGGCAATAGATGGCACACAAATTCCAACTCTGGCACCAGACCACTTAGCCACCAAGTACATTAATCGCAAGGGGTATTTCTCAATGGTTCTCCAGGTGCTTGAGGATCACCGTGGGCGTTTCACAGACACGAACGCAGGCTGGTCCGGAAAGGTGCATGATGCACACATCTTTCGGAACACTGGCCTGTTCAAGAAGCTGCAAGCAGGGACTTTCTTCCCGGACCAGAAGATCACCATAGGGGAAGTCGAAATGCCCATTGAGATCCTGGGAAACCCCGTCTACCCCTTAATGCCATGGCTTATGAAAACATACACGGGGCAACTTGACAGCAGCAAGGAGTGGTTCAACAACAGGCTGAGTACGAGCAGAATGACCATGGAGTGTGCATTTGGCCATTTAAAAGCCCGCTGGCAATGCCTGTATGGGAAGCTGGACATGGCAGATGACAATATTCCTATGCTTATAGTCGCATGCTGTACGTGCCATAATATTTGTGAAGGGAAGGATGAAAGCTTCACTCAGGGCTGGACTGCAGAGGCTCAGTGCAGGGAGGCGGAGTTTGAACAGCCAGAGACCAGGGCTATTAGAGGGGCACAGCGCGGGGCCATAAGGATCAGGGATGCCTTGAAGCAGCAATTTGAAGCTGAAAGCCACTAATATTTGGTGCTATGCTCAGGATTGCAGGGCTTGTAATGCTAGGAGGTAACTGGTGCACATGATGCAATAAGGGGGTTTAACATAATTGCATGTTGCTTTGCAGTGCTCTTTTTGCTTTCACTTAATAGAATAAAGATTGCTTTCAAACCAACCATTCTTTAATTAAAAGACAGCAACCAGAGGAGAGAGTCAAATGACAAAAATACATCAGCAGGGAGAGGGATGGAGGAAGGGAAAGTCTTCAGAGAAGAAGGGGTTCTGGGATGACTACAGATTTGTGTATGGCCAGGGATCATACCCAACCTTCTCCTTTGGAGTACAATGCAGCGGGTGCTGTACTTCAGCAGGGCCAAACTGCAGAGGGATGGGTGTTGAGTGCAGTGGGTAGTGGGAGTCCACACTGCTGGACTGTGAGGAGGGAGGAGTGGAATGCTGCGGGTAGAGAGTGGAGCCAGGAGGTTGATAACAGTGTGTTGGCGGTTGGGGGGAGGGGGAGTAGGTACTTGGGAAGGAGTTTTGTTACAGCAGCTGCAGGGGAGGGCGGGCATGGAGCTGCTCTGTTTGAAGAGCTAGTATCGCCTGGAGCGTGTCCGCTTGGTGCTCCATAACCTTTAAGAGCCGCTCCGTGGCTTCTTTCTAGTATGCCATGTTCTCCTTTCATTCCCTCTTCTCGCTGTCCCGCCACTCCTTCAATTCCTGCTTCTCGGCAGCGGAGTACATCATAACCTCACAGAGAAAGTCCTCTGTAGTTCTTTGTGGCCACTTTTGATTTTGATTCCATGTGTTCAAATGAATCCAGTGCCACAGAGACAAATGTAATTTTAGGAAAACTTTCTGGAGTGCTTCCCTTAGCCTTTTGACCTTAGAGGTAGAGTATAAGCTCATTAGAGTCCAGGCCAGGATGGTTTTAGAGAAGCAGAATAACTGAGCCAAGGATCTCAAGGCTTACAAGAGGTTTTGTTGCTACACCTCGAAGATCACCATTCATTTACCCTACTGATAAGGGAGACTTAAGAAGAATCTCTCTCTTTGATGGGGAATCACATATCCTGAACAAGAGAAGGCAGTGCATCTTCTTTGGTCAAAGTTACAATCTTCATCTTCAGGCAGAGGCTAGAGCTTCTAGATTTACCTGTAATCTGGTTTGATATTTTAAAAAAATGGCAAGTATTTGCAGGCTGCTTGCTTGTCATACTCAGATTCCCTTTCCCCTGCAGCTTCAGACTGAATTTCCAGGGTTTTGAATAGCTGTGGAAGCAAAAGTGTCTCCTGTGCCATTTCCTCTGCTTCACCTGGGTTGGATGAAGAAACTTTCCTCTTTTTCTACTGAAAAGTCATATATAGATGGAAACAGCCTGAATTTTTCTTGATTTTTATTTCTTCCACTTCAATGTGCGAGTCTGATAATCAGGGGAGGGAAGAGAATGATAAAGGTGAAGAAGCTTTTTATGTTCTTGATCTTTTTCATTTTTTCTTCTGCAGTACACGTGCTTATTGGTGCTGACAGATCAAGGCTGAACTGGGAATTCAAGTTCAGAATACCATTGGACTTTTTGTCTTTGGTTTGTTTTTCTTTTTCCTTTGGGGCTGGTATAGGAGAAGGGAGGAGACTGACCGATACCAGGAGTTTCTTTTGCTCACACAGTTTTTGTAGAGTCTGAGGATGGCATCCTACATTGCAGAGCCCTCAAGAA
The DNA here is from genome assembly GCF_002925995.2 of Terrapene triunguis. Lineage (NCBI taxonomy): Eukaryota > Metazoa > Chordata > Testudines > Emydidae > Terrapene > Terrapene triunguis. The sequence goes on along the minus strand of NW_020664563.1, from coordinate 11,392,350 downwards.
GACTGCCAATCCCCTATGTTTTAAGAGGGCTGAACTGACGGTCCACTAGGAGGGTTATCATATTTATGAGGGCAGAGAACTGTCCCATGCATAATTTGGAAGTGAGAAGGAGTACAGTTTACCACTCCATTGACATTAAGCCACATATCCTGGGAGACATTTGCTGGGAGTCAAGGAACAGAATTGCCAGTAAGAAGGTGAAATATTTAACTACCTACTGGACGAGTGAGGTTGGGGTATACTGAATGAATGGGAGTGCTAAGGACATGATGCTTATTAGATGTCCCATAGTACTTGTCCCTAATTGCAATGTAGGGGAGGGGCATGCAAATCAGCTCAGCTACTGAATTAAGTGCTGTCTGGGCATGCTATTAATGATTGCTCTAGTTGAGGATACAGGAAATGTGAGAGTCTTCCTGGCTTCTGCCTGCTCTTCCACTGGACAAAGTCCCAGTTGACATGCCAACCAAAGGGCTGGACTCCTGAGAGGTGTGTCTGTTGGAATCTAGCCTGTCCCCAGGTACCAGGGGAATCTGGTCCTGTTCACTGTCTGTGTTAGATCCATCATCTTGATGCTTGAACAGAGAGAGCAAGGAGCAACTTAGTGCCACCTCAAAAGCTCTCCGTTCAAATTAAAATTAATAAACTAAATTTGGGGGAGGAGTGACAAAGCCAAACTGTAGATTTGGAGAAGGAATGAATCCCCACCCCTAAATTGGTTGAAAAAGATGTGCATCAGAGGAGGACTGTGTGCCACTATTTGTGCTATATGAAGACAGAATTTTGAGAAGGCTCCAAAAGGAGTGGTCCTAACCCTCAGACCAACTGTAAAGTGTGATCTGCCTCAAAGTTCTCAAAGAACAGGAAATATCCATCACAGTTTGGGGGACACGAAGAGGACAAAGATATACAGCTTTAAACAATAGCCAAATGCAAAACAGTAATTGATGCAAATGCTGTAATATCATGAAAAATGTCCCTTATAAGAGGTTACGTTTTCCAGCGTGACAGCAAACTTCCTAAAATTCAGTAAATCAGTAATGTATGTCTTATTTATCTGGAAAGTGAGAAAAAATTGAGAATCATGGATATAAAATTACTTCCTATGACTGGCTTGTTATGGTTTGAAAGGACATCTCAAAACAGTAAGTATCTTGTGCATCAAAAGTTGGAACCAGAACAGTCCTGTTGTGTTCAAGTACTGGCCTCACTGAATACCTACAAACGGAGTTAAAATAAAAAAAAATGGATGATCCCATTTTATCAGTTCCACTCACATTAGTAGACCTAGCCAAAGCAGTCTCAGGTCAAATATCCAGCTATGCTGCACCAAACATACAGTTCCAACTCAAATAGCACTAAGCCTTCATTCTAAAAGGCACCAGGGTACTCCCATATCTGTAGAAAAGGATCACAATTTTTGTCAATGTCAATACCTGCTACTCATGTGGAAATCTCCCAACACTGGCGTAGGGAACCTGATTCAGCCTCGAAATAAACCAAGTTATCTGAAGAATCTACAGCTCAGTCTACATTAAGAAATGAAACTATTACAGAAAATGTTTTTAAGCAAGATGTCCTTCTGAACTGATAGCAAAAACTGTTTAAGTACCATTTCAATCCCATTTTCAACACCATTTTAGAAAGAATGACAGACTTCTTGAATGGTATTGAAAACTATCTGCTCTACACTGGCATTTAAATTGTTTTCTATACCAGTTCAATGGAATCTATAACTAACTATTTTTAACAAATGTTCAGTTTTCTAGTGCAATCAAGGCTTAAGGTAGGGAAAGACTGGGGCAGAGACCAAGTATGAAAAATATTTCAGCTGGAAGGTGAAAGTTTTAGCGAATCAGAGTGAGTTAAAATAAGTGTTCATAATGGAAATCATTATGCAACTTTTATAGCTAGTGGTAACCCACACCCAATATAATCCCTCCTGCACTGTCTCATCCAAATGATTCAAAACTTTATTATCTAACCTAGTCAGAATCTAGCTAAAGGAACTAAATACATTACAAAAAGTTAAAAACTCACTGGTGTGGATATTAGTAGCAGTAGTTATCTTGATAATTTATAATTCATTATATTGAGTAACTGAAGTGAAAAGGACCCAACGTTTCAATGAAAAGCAGTTAATACATTCCTCAGATGTGTCTTCTGGAACTCAGGGCAGGTCTACACTTAAACTACAGCAGCACAGCTGCACCACCATAGCACTTTAGTGAAGACACTGCTACGCTTCTCCCGTCAGCGTAGTTAATCCACCCCCATGAGATGCAGTAGCTATGTTGACAGGAAAAGCTGCCCCATCGATATAGCACTGTCTCCATCAAGGATTAGGTTGGTATCATTGCGTTGCTCATGGGGTGTAGATTTTTCACACCCGAGAGATGTAGTTATACTGATGTAAGTTTGTATTGTAGACCTGGCCTCAGTTGAAAAGCATAATATAACTAGCTGCAGTACAACTGATTAAATCAGTGATTAGGTTTTTGCTCTGGAATCACTGCACTCTAGAGCAGTGGTTTTCAAACTTTTTTTCTGGCGACCCAGTTGAAGAAAATTGTTGAAGCCCACGACCCAATAGAGCTGGGGATGAGGGGATTGGCATGTGGGAGGAGCTCAGAGCTAGGGCAGAGGGTTGGGGGGGTGAGGGTGTAGGAAGGGGCTCTGGGAGTGCAGGCTCTGGGGTGGGAATGGGGGATGAGAAGTTTGTGGTGAAAGAGGGGGCTCTGGGCTTGGGGGGGCTCAGGCAGGGGTTTGGGGCACAGGCTTACCTCAAGCGGCTCCCGGTCAGCAGCGCAGCAGGGGTGCAGAGGCAGGCTGCCTGCCTGTTCTGGCATTGTGGACCACGCTGCGCCCTGGAAGCGGCCAGCAGCAGGTCTGGCTCCTAGGCGGAGGCGCACAAGCGGCTCTCACCCGCAAGCACCACCCCCCCAGCTCCCATTGGCCGGAGTGCGGAGCCCTTTGCCCCCCTTACCTCCACCACCTAGGAGACAGACCTGCTACTGGCCACTTCCAGGGCACAGCGCAGTGTCGGAACAGGTAGGGACTAGCCTGCGTTTGCCAGGCAGCACCGCCGACAGGACTTTTAACAGCCTGGTCGGTGGTGCTGACCAGAGCGGCTGCGACCCAGTCCCTTCTATTCCGCGACCCAGTTCTGGATCGCGACCCAGTTCTGGATCGCGACCCACGGTTTGAAAACCACTGCTCTAGAGAGTAAAAAGCACTAAAGAGGAAAGTACTCAGCCATGTTTTTATTCAAGAAAAGAAAAGTAGGATTGACTTTGGGAATTCTACCTTCTATTGTTATCCAAGCAATTAAAATCCAGATTGACTGCTTTCATAAGAGTGAAATTTTCTGCAACAGATGTATGTTAATACATTATCTCGATTCCCTCCACCCCTTAAGGAAAGGAAAATTACTTATTAGCAGATGTATAATAATTCCATCTATTCAAACTTTCTCAGGGCAGGTCTACACTATCACTTAAGTCGATCTAACTTAAGTGTTAAAAAGACACCACTCTGAGCGACAAGTTATAGTGACCTAAGCACTGTCCACACTGGCACTATGTCGGCAGGAGATGGAATAATACTTGTGGAAGCGGAGTAATTATGCCAACAGGAGAGCACTCTCCCATCGGCAAAGAGCATCTTCACCAGACGCGCTACATTGCAGCCGATGTAGCGCTTCTAGTGTAGAACCGTCCTCAGTATTTTACTCACTTGCAAAGACATCTTGTATGGTAAATAAAAGTAGTAAAAAAGACTGTTCTTTATAAACAGAGATCATGAGGAACGGTCATTCCCACCCATTGATGCATATACAAATCAGGCTGGGAAAGGGTACCTATATCAGTAAGAGGTGATCCAAATTACTGAATCCAAACCCTAGCTGATCTTTCTGGCTACACTGGATAGGAGGGGAAGGCATGACCCTGGAGGCTCAGACAGAGAATAATTGGGCACCCACTCTTCTGGCCTATGGGTGCCCTGGCCAAGAGCAGAATTTGATTATCTTTTGATTGGACTTGGGTGCAAACAGTCTATTTACGTATGAAATCACTTACATGCAATCTGAACAATGGTGTGCTAGTCTTGCTCCTTTATTCCTGCATTTAGCTTGCAAGTGAACCTGAATGCTGGTTTTGCCATAGAAGTATATGGCTCTGAGGAAAAGAGACAGGTGTATCAGGTAAAGAATCTGATCTCTGTTTAGGCTCCTACTTTTTATTCCATCTTGGCACTTGAGTTAAGTTATAATGGTTTTGTTGTCACTCTCCTAATGGATATCTGCAATTTGCAGGGGGACCCTGGGAAGAAAGCTGGTTATTACATTCCCCACACTTCCAGGAGTTTGATTCCTGAGGTCGCCACTTGCCCTGTGCCATGCAAGGTTACATGAGCTTTCCAACCTGATACTGAGTGACAGTTATTTGAATTGCCCAAGGTTTGTCCTTAAAGAGATGAGACTACCACTGAAGAGACAGACTAATATCTAGGATTTTCAATAAGGATACATATTTTAAGTCTGTTACCACCAGTGCCTGATTAGAAAGTTCTAAAGGGGAAAGAGGTGGAGTACTGCCCCAAAAATCATTTCCACAAACTACCATCATGTCAACTAGCTGCAAATTGTGAAGGGTATGAATTTTGTTGAATTTCTCCTTAAGCGCTAGCACAAGACTTAGGTTGGCTCAGAGATCCCAGATTTAAGAATTCCTGAGATGGGTCAAAAAGTTCTGCTGCTTCATTTTGAATCCATGATGTGCCAGGAATTGGATGGTTTAGTGACTGTGGAGAAATGTCAAGCCATCACCTCAGTTAACTGCACCTTCATCAGTAGATGGTTCAAGTGGCAGTATGTGCAGCTGCGCTTGTCTCAAGTTGGCTACCCGGACCATCAACTTTTTGAACACATGTGCACCGAAAGGTTGAAGACAGAGATGTCCAGAACTGGACAAAGATCTTTTTACTGATGCAAAGAACCTGAAGTAGAAAACAGAGCATCTCTCTTTTCTGGGACTGGGATTATTGTTCCACTAGAAGAAAATTAGCTACATACTTTTAAAAACACTTATCAAAGAGTGCTTGAACTAGCTTCTTTCTGGATATGGTGTCTGCATCTAAAGCCTAAAACACATTCTTCAAGTCAGTGTTTTGCAAAGAAGAGATGTAGCAAAGAATGATGTGACAGCATAGGAGGTATCAGAGGATATCTAGTGTTACCTTGATAGAAGTTAGCTTTTCTTATCTTCCTATATGTTTCAAAAGAGGATCTCTGTCTCCGAGAGAGAAGGTGATACACAGTGTTGTGCTAGCCAAAGCCATACACTCTGTGAAGTAGCTGGGGAACTGCACTACTGTTTATAACCTCCTTTCCGAATGTTTGGTGTCGTCAGGGGCTTACAGTGCAATCCAAACAAAAAATACTTCATTATAAGGTTCCTGAAGTTCATAAACACCAGACAGCAACATCTCACAAACAGGAATACTCAGAATCAGCTGAGGGGACGAAATTAATGTTCTGTAATGCATTCCACCCAAAAAGAAGGGACTAAAGGAGTATGAAGAAAGGTTAAGATATTTTGGGTACCATAAGTGCACATTTTTTCACTTTGACTTCTTATTGTCAAGAAAGAAGTCAAATATTTAATAGGAGAAACAGTCCCCCTCCCCCCGCCCATATCGTTACCACCCAGGTCTTTGGAGGAGATGCTTGAGAGTGATATGCCTTCTACACATCTATCCAAGAGCTTAAAATTCTCTTAATAATTTAGAAAAGTACACTCTCAAACGGTTGTTTGTTAGAATATACCTGCTTCTAGGAGAAAAATGTTGACATGAGCCAGCCCTCAAAAGTTACCTCTTCTAAAACTTATGTTTCACTGTGGACTATATAACTATGGTAAATATTTGAATATAGACAGGAAGAATTAGCTCTGAGATATATTTACAATGCTATAGATCTAGGCAAAAGGCTCAAGATGTGTTTACGTATGTCGGTTGAGTTTCTCCATTGATTTTGATGCCAAAAGATAACCACCACAAAAAATTACCATAAAAATTTAGATATTCAGCTCTGGATTTTGTCAGATAATTAAGCTTATGTGAGAGAAATCAAATTCTGATGTCACTTAAACAGCAAGCATTTAGAACTTAATTAAAAATATTTCAACACAGTAAAGAATATTCAGAAATTTAGATTTAATCTGTGCTAAGAGAAACAAAATGACTAAATGAGAAGAGCAACAAAAATTATTAAATGTCTAGAAAATATGACTTATGAGGGAAGATTAGACTAAACAAACCCAATTTTTTCAAAGAGAAGAGATGACAGAGGGGACATGATAACAGATTTCAAGTACGTAACAGGTTGTTAGAAGGAGGAGGAAGAAAAACTGTTGTTAACCTCTGAAGATAGGACAAGAAGCAATGGGCTTAAATTGCAGCAAGGGCGGTTTAGGTTGGACATTAGGAAAAACTTCCTGTCAGGGTAGTTAAGCACTGGAATAAATTGCCTAAGGAGGCTGTGGACTCTCCATCGTTGAATATTTTTAAGAGCAGGTTAGACAAACACCTGCCAGGGATGGTCTAGATAATACTTAGTCCTGCCTTGAGTACAGGGGACTGGACTAGATGACTACGGCTACGATTTAGTCATGGGTATTTTTAGTAAAAGTCTTGCACAGGTCACAGGCAATAAACAAAAATTAATGGCCTGTGACCTGTCCATTACTTTTAATCACAGGTATCTTTAGTATAACTTGGGGGGGGACACACTGAGGGGATGTCTCGGGGGGCCGCTGCTGGGGGCCAGCAGCACCAGCTGCCAGGGGCTCCTGACCACAGCTGCTCCAGCTGGCCACCTGGGGACCACTGCCTGGGGCTAGTGGACCGCGCCAGCTTTGCCGAGCTGCCCAGCCAGGGACAGCCACCTGCGGTGATCCAGTGGACCACGGCTGCTGTGGCTGGGGACCACTGCCTGCTGCCACTGGAGCAGCAGCTGGTGTGGCTGTCCCCTGGACCGCTCCAGCAGTGACTGGTGTGGCTGTCCTTGGGGCCACCTGAGCAGCTGGCCCTGGAGCCAGCCACACTGGCCACTGCAGAAGACATGAAGGTCGCGGAAAGTCATGGAATCCATGACTTCCGCAACCTCCGTGACAGACACAGAGTTCTATAGATCACCTCTCAAGGTCCCTTCCAGTCCTACAATTCTATGATTCTCAGGGCTTGTCTACACAGTCCGTGGCAGGCTAGTGCAGGGTATGTTCACGCTCCAGCTTGCCACAAACTGTTAGTGTAGACAAGCTGCAAGAAAAACTAAAATAGGTTTAAAAATGATGGCTGTCGATTAATTGCAGTTAACTCACGCGATTTAACTCAAAAAATTAATCGCGACTAATCGCAGTTTTAATCACACTGTTAAACAATAGAATACCAATTGAAATGTATTAAATATTTTGGAAGTTTTTCTACATTTTCATATATATTGTATTCTGTGTTGTAATTGAAATCAAAGTGTACATTGTTTTTGATTACAAATATTTGCACTGTAAAAATGATAAACAAAAGAAATAGAACTTTTCAATTCACCTCATACATGAACTATAGTGCAATCTCTTTATCGTGAAAGTGCAACTTACAAACGTAGATTTTTTTTGTTACATAACTGCACTCAAAAACAAAACAAAGTAAAACTTCAGAGCCTACAAGTCCACTCAGTCCTACTTCTTGTTCAGCCAACTGCTAAGACAAACAAGTTTGTTTACATTTACAGGAGATAATGCTGCCCGCTTCTTATTTACGTCACCTGAAAGTGAGAACAGACATTTGCATGGTACTTTTGTAGCCGGCATTGCAAGGTATTTATATGTCAGATATGCTAAACATTCATATGCCCCTTCATGCTTTGGCCACCATTCCAGAGGACATGCTGATGACGCTCGTTAAAAAAATGCTTTAATTACATTTGTGACTGAACTCCTTGGGGGAGAATTGTATGCCTCCTGCTCTGTTTTACCCGCATTCTGCCATATATTTCATGTTATAGCAGATAGTCTCTGACGATGACCCAGCTCATGTTCATTTTAAAAACACTTTCACTGCAGATTTGACAAAACGCAAAGAAGGTACCAATGTGAGAAAGGGGAGGAAGGGGGACTTCTGTCATGGCCGCACTCGGTGGGTAGGGAGTTGCAGAGTGAGCCTGCTCCGCAGAAATGGCCTCTACCGCTCCTGTCCCAAGTGATGCCTGAGCTCAGCTCCCTGCTCCAGGCGCTGCGATCTGGCCCCGGTGTGTGGGGTTACAGTACTGCTCAGCCCCCACTTCTAACAGGACAGGGGATTTTGTGAGTCAAAGCATAACAGTCCCACAAAACCCAGGACTGTTGGGAACTGTGCATTCAGCTGTAACTGCAATTAATCTAGTGTAAATCAACCACAATTCCCATAGACAGAAATGAAACACGCCACTAATCAGAATAAAAGACAAATTATATAAAGTGGCCCAGAAGTTAGGTCAAGTTAAAAGAAGACAAGTTAGGTGATGGAGTAACTGCATGAGACAGCACTGGCACAAAGCATCAACAGCTGAAAATAGTACCAACAATGGACCAAGCTATATTAAATGCAGAGCTAAACAGCTAACACTGGAATGGCCAGTGGCAGAAGAATTCTGTTGACTACTCAGATAGTCTTAGACATAAAAGCTCCTTATGCTCACATGCTGCATCTGTAGTGGAAATGGTAAAATCACTCAGTCTCTTCCCATCACCTTCTTTTGGGCCACATCCCAGTTGATCCAGGAAGACCTTTTTCAGAACCACAGAGCGGGTTTATGGGAGAGAGAAAGGGATTCACCATAGGGAAGGTATCCCAATTTTCTACACTTCTATCAGGCAGGGTAGAACAATACTATAATCCTCACTCTGTTTATGTGCTTTGGGTAGAAAAAAGAATGAAGCACTCAACTGCTGATGTATGGTTTTGGGTATTATTAATACTTGTATCCACTATTTCCTTTTCATCACCTACTTCATTACCATTCAGGTGTATGGGTATTCTATGTAAATTAGAGAACTAGCAATAAGACAAGCAATGTAGCTCACTTGTTATATGGAAAATATAACCAGACACTAAAAAGTCAAACGAGCCTATCAGTATACTATCAATGTACAAAAAGCGTATTACGATCATATTTATTGTCATTTAGGTCCAAAGACAATACACCACAAATATAACAAATGTGTCTTTCAACTAGTAAGAAAAGTTTGAACTTTTAAAGTATTAGGATATATATTCAACCACAGATGTTTAACATTCAGAAACACTGCAAAAGAAACATTTAGACAGACACTTCGTTTTATCATTACTTGACTGTGTTTAAATTCCAATAGTTTTCCCAAAACACACCATTATTAGATCCAGATAGCCTCATGATGTTTTAAAGCCATCTGCTTCAAAGCTATAAGAAATGGAAACTCAGGATAATTGAGCATACATATTCTCCAGTTCCAGAATTTATGTTTGTTGGTTGACATCACAAGATCTTGACCCTTTTCATTTAAAATTGAAAACAAAACCTGTGAACTACTCACCTCTGGCTGAATAGCTTTAAATACTGGGACATCCATTAGTGTTATCTGACCCTGAAATACAAAGTCATACATTACATTCAAAATTAATTTTCTGTCGGTTTAAAATCCTACATGGTTATAAGGTGCCAACTGTACTCTGTTGTATTTTGTTGTTTCACTATAATCATGCTGGAAACATCAGATATTATGAATCTGTTACCAACAAGTATCTTTGCTATTACCATTAAGACATGCTGCATACTTTTACATTATTCAAATAAACATAATCCTATCTACAAGCAAGTACGTTATTCTTATGAACCGAATCCTGCATTTGTTTATGAGAGTCCTGATTTAAAATGTATAAGCTATCAGGTCAAATATAGAAAGATTTCTAAAAATCGCCAAGAAAGCACTTTCAATTCCTCACGAACTCAGTTTCTCTCAATCCTCCAAACAGCCATCTCTTATTATATGTGTATCTTTTGAAACATTTCTGCATCTCATTAATCAATCATGTGTCATTTCTCATGTTTGTAGCATATGAACCACAAAGTTGAGTGGTTCCTCTGTCCCAAGGACACACGAGACAAAAGTCCATTTTTCCTGTCTCTCTAAGTTCTTATATGGCATCCCTCACTATAGTATCAGTTTATATGCCAAAAATTAAAAACAAAAGAATTTTCTTCCTTCCCACCAGCTAAAATTAATAAACAGTGGTTTGCTTTTTTGTTTGTGTTTTTAGCAAAGGTGACAAGAGGAGCTGTGTTTCTGTGTGAGAAGAACTACTGACAGAGATGGGTTTTGTATTTAGTTTTCTAAACTAAGGGAAATCAGACAGACCTAGCCTCACAAGTTCATTTAAGAGACAATGAATAATAGAACAAAGTTGTGAATTTCAGTTAGTTATTATTCCATACTCACCCTTTACGTAAGAGTTTCTTTCTGCAATCCTTTCACCCATACCAACCACAATAGTCTACATTATGTGTTTATGCTAAAAACAGAAGAGCTGCTTTTTAATTTAAAAACAAACCTGGGTGACTGAAACCATCTCTTACAAAAACAAACAAAATCAGTGTATTTTAGAAGACAAGGAAAAGGTGAATTATTCTAGAAGAAAAGACTTTTCACCACATCGTTAAAAAACTGCCTATAGTTATTAAATTATCATTCAGGAGAACATTGTCACAATAATCAAACCCAAAGAAATTCTTAACTCCCTGGGAATATTAAGTACACGCATGATGTCTGTGTATAAGCTGTTAACTTTTGTCAACAATACCTCCTCATATTTTGATTTTATTTCCAATCACAACTATAATGTCTGCTAGTGTGTTTACTTCTTGTCATTTTCTTTTCTTTTAGATTTCAGGCATTTTGACACAAACAGAGGAGAACTAAACAAATACAATGGCCAGGGGAGCAAAAAGGGAATGGTGAAGAGGCAGCGGCAGGCTCCCTTATAATCTTTAGCTCAGTGGTTAGGAAACTCACCTGGGATGTGGGAGACCCAATTCAATTCTCCCCCCTCCACCCCCCCATCACCTGATGTGGAGTAGGAATTTAAACTTTCATCTCCTACGTTGCAGGAGAATATCCTAGCCACAGGATTACAGGATAGTCCAGTGTGGATTTTTCCTCAATCTCTCCTGTTGAAACTGTTCTATTTTTTATAAATAAATAATCCTTGGAGCACAGATTTGAACTTGGGTCTCACATCCTAGGGGAGTGCCCTAACTACCTGGCTATACCGTCACTCTCACTCTATTTCCCTGGGTCAGTCACTATTCATTGTCTCAGAGAGATTAGAGAGGCTATAAAAATTAAAAAAAACTTAATAATTATGGTGGATTTCAACTATCCCCATATTGACTGGGTACATGTCACCTCAGGACGGGATACAGAGATAAAGTTTCTTGACACCTTAAATGACTGCTTCTTGGAGCACCTAGTCCTGGAACCCACAAGAGGAAAGACAATTCTTGATTTAGTCCTAAGTGGAGCCCAGGATCTGGTCCAAGAGGTGACTACTGCTGGACCGCTTGGTAACAGTGATCATAATATAATTAAATTTAATATCCTTGTGGCAGAGAAAACGCCACAGCAGCCCAACATGGCAGCATTTAATTTCAGAAGAGGGAACTACACAAAAATAAGTTAGTTAAACGAAAATTAAAAGGTACAGTGCGAAAAATGAAATCCCTGCAAACTGCATGGAAACTTTTTTAAGACACCATTATAGAGGCTCAACTTAAATGTATACCCCAAATTAAAAAAACCTAGTAAGAAAACCAAAAAAGTGCCACCACGGCTAAACAACAAAGTAAAAGGAACAGTCAGAGGCAAAAAGGCATCCTTTAAAAAGTGGACGTTAAATCCTATTGAGGATAATTGAAAGGAGCATAACTCTGGCAAAAGAAGTGTAAAAATATAATTAAGAATAACAGCTAGCCCAAGACTCAAAAAATAATAGCAAAAACAATTTTAAGTACATCAGACACAGGAAGACTGCTAAACAACTAGTACCGGGCAAACTGGTTGAAACTATAGTAAAGAACAAAATTGTCAGAGACAGAGAATGGAACATGATTTGTTGGGGAAGAGTCAACATGGTTTATGTAAAGGGAAATCATGCCTCATTAATCTACTAGAATTCTTTGAGGGGGTCAACAAGGGGCAGCCAGTGGATATAGTGTACTTAAGATTTTCAGAAAGCATTTGACAAGGTCGCTCACCAAAGGCTCTTAAAGCAGGAGTAAGCTGTCATAGTATAAGAGGGAAAGTCCTCTCATGAATCAGTAACTAGTTAAAAAATAGGAAACAAAGGGTAGGAATGAATGGTCAGTTCTCAGAATGCAGAGGGGTAAATAGTGATGTCCCACAGAGGTCTGTACTTGGACCAGTACTATTCAACATATTTATAAATGATCTGGAAAAAGGGGTAAACAGTGAGGTGGCAAAATTTGCAGATGATACAAAACTACTCAAGATAGTTAAGTCCCAGGCAGACTGCAAAGAGCTACAAAAGGATCTCTCAAAACTGGGTGACTGGGAAACAAAATGGCAGATGAAGTTCGATGTTGATAAATGCAAAGTAATGCACATTGGAAAACAATCCCAACTATACATATAAAAAGATGGGGTCTAAATTAACTGTTACTACTTAAGAAAGATCTTTGAGTCATTGTGAATGGTCTCTGAAAACATCCACTCAATATGCAGCAGCAGTCAAACAAGTTAATAGAATGTTGGGAATCATTAAGAAAGGGATAGATAAGACGACAGAAAATATCGTATTGCTTCTATATAAATCCATCATATGCCCACATCTTGAATACTGCGTGCAGATGTAGTTGCCCCATCTCAAAAAAGATATACTGGAATTGGAAAAGGCCCAGAAAAGGGCAATAAAAATGATTAGAGGTATGGAATGGCTTCTGTATGAGGAGAGATTAATAAGACTGGGACTTTTCAGCTCGGAAAAAAGAGATGACTAAGGGGAGATATGATAGAGGTCTATAAAATAATGACTGGTGTGGAGAAAGTAAATAAGCAAGTGTTATTTACTCCTTCTCATAACACAAGAACTAGGAGTCACCAAATGAAATTAATAGGCAGCAGGTTTAAAACAAACAAAAGGAAGTATTTCTTCACACAAAGCACAGTCAACCTGTGGAACTCTTTGCCAGAGGATGTTGTGAAGGCCAAGCCTATAACATGGTTAAAAAAAAACTAGATAAATTCGTGGAGGATAGTCCATCAATGGCTCTTAGCCAGGATGGGCAGGGATGGTGTCACTAGCCTCTGTTTGCCAGAAGCTGGGAATGGACGACAAGGGATGGATCACTTGATGGTTACCTGTTCTGTTCATTCCCTCTAGGGCACTTGGCATTGGCCACTGCACTAATATTAGGGTTTTTTTGCATTTCACTGCCCAATTCTTACGGGAAAAATATCAATCTCCATCAGCTCCGCCCAGCAGAGATTGTAAATTGCTTGAGCAGTGGGTATATGCTAAATACCTCCCACCCCAGCCTAGAGGCTTTCCCCTGGAAAGTTTACAATCTCTGTTAGAGTCCCATGAACCTGCAGAGTGGTCCACAACCCGAAGGCATCCCAGTACTGAATTTACAAGTTCCTTGATATGGAACCATTTGGCTTGCAGAGCTTACAATCTCCTTTGCAACTTTATAATAAATATATTTTTACACTGTATTAAACAAAAAACCCTAAAACACACAAGCAAAACTGCAGATTTCACACATTTAAAACTAATTAACTATTTCCCCCCCAAACCTGACTTGTTTTTTAAGTCTCAATGATATATAAAAAACAAGCCAAACTGAAGTGTCTCACTTGAACTGATTAAGTTAGAGGACAACATTTCAGCTCAGAATATGCGGGGAAATGTATTTTATGATGCTTACTTTATGAAAACAACTCAACAAATTTTGCTCAAGCTTCCTGAAAAAAATGACTTTTAAAACCAAGCAAGGAAAGATTCAGCCCAAATGGAATATGAAGTTAAATTAAAAACATGCCTATTAATTTGATTTTGGTACTGCAGACCCAGAGTAAAATTTCTTTCCCAAGTCCTTAGCACTCGCAAATCCATGGAAGAAGATTTTGGTGCTTTCTGACCAACTCCATCTTCTCTAGGTGGCTCAGTTTTTTTTGATACTTCAAGCAGAGTTCTGAAATGCTCATCTTGACTTGAATTGTTCAAATGAAACAAGTTTCCCACAATCATTTTTCTTTATCAAGTTACCAGTGTCCTTCAAGAAAAAATTTGTAAGTGCAATACAACTGTAAATTTGCAATATCTCTTTGTTCTGTCCTCCGGGTAGGTCTTTGTGAATAAGTATTTTGACTACAAAAATTAATATGGGAAAATTCATTCTTCTATATTCCAGAAAGAGAGTATGTCTAGCAATCTTATACATAAATTAAATAATGTCTCTATAGCTTAAAATGAAAGAGAGGAAGGACAGATAAAACAGATTCTAGAAAGATTTCAGAAGATCAACCAACCTACAGCAGAGACAGACAAAGAGAAATATATTTGGTTATGCATGCCAGGTAATAGTTCTAGAATGTGTCAGGGAGAAGCATTACTTTCTATATGAGAATGTTGGTTTTCTTGGATCCGGAAAAACTGAAGAATCCTTCAAGAGGAATGCTCATCTTTCAAGGAATTTATGTAATTTGTGAAGTTAACATCTGGAAAAGCAAACAATCTTGTGGTTAAGGCACTGTACTGGGAGTTGGGAAATCTGGGTTCAATTCCCAACTCTGCCATAGTGTTCTTTATTGGGCAAGGTGTTGCAGTACTTCAGCTCCCCCTCTATGCAGTGATAATAGTACTTTAACTCACATGGGTGTGGAGGGGATAAATTCATTATTATTTTTGAGGTGTTCAAATACTACAATGATTACCACCACACAGTTTTTCCTGTGTGTGCGGGTGGGTGGGGGGAGGAGGGACAAAGAAAAGATTCTCAGACAGGCTAACCTAGAAAATTTACAGCCAGTAGGACGAGGACCAACATATTCAGTTTCCTCCTCAAGGACTACAGGGTCCTTCTACAATTTAGAAATTGTTTATTGGGGATTTAGCTGGACTGCTTTAGGGAAAAATGCAAGTAAGAGGGGCCATATCGTTCAGTTTAAAAATCTTCCAGAGCTCAGGCTCTGTAGGCATATGATCCTCCTCAAGGACAACTGTAGTGGTGTTAGGACTATATGCTTCTGGGTGCAGAGCTGTTAAACTGCAATCAATTGCATAGTGTAGGTAGTGTTCTTTTCTTCCATGGCAGAGACATGCCTTGGGTTTAAGGGATCGTGTGTACAGGAACTCTGTCCACTTAATGTTTATCTGTAAAGGTGGCTGAAGACGACTAGATCCTTTTTTACTGTGTGATGAAGGCAGCCCAAAATATCCTACTTGGTCAAATATCTCTATTTCAGACTAGTTCAACTGCTTGCAGGCAAAGCAGATTTATTCCAGAATAGTGAAAAGCAGCATAGCTGCAGATTTTATGTAATTCTGTCCTTGCTGGTAAACCTCTCAGCTGGCTTTGAAGAGAAATTTGTGTGCTGTCTTTGAGGCAGAGAAGTATCTGAGCTCCACAGACAGGGCAGCCTGCCAGAAAGAACTATAGCATTTCAGTTTCCAATTTGACTTTGCTGCCTGCTATGCGAGGTCATGAAGAAGAACTCAATTGTTATGAATATGTCTCTGAGATGCAGAAAATGGTTTTAGAATGGATGATGGACTAAAACTGCTGGCTATAATACAAAATGAAAGTCTAGATTTTGGTTACAGATGAATATTCACAACACTATTTCCTTGGGATGTTGTAAATTCTGAAAGCAGTACTTTGTAATTTGTTTCATAACTATGTTGTTTATCATGAGGAGTATTCATGGCTTCTAACTTGGCTTAACGTTATCTATCCTAATTGCCAAAATGCTTTTTGGCATGAAAGTAATAGCAAGGCTTCTGTTAAGCATAGCATCATTTATATTTCTATCCTGATGCCCAAAAGTAACACTCTGGGATTAAAAGTTCCTCTCTGGGAATTACACGAAGTAAAACCTATTTCCCCATGCTAATTTTCCCCCCTACTGTTACTCACCCCTTCTTGTCAACTGTTGGAAATGGGCCATCCTGATTATTACTACAAACGTTTTTTTTTTTCTCCTGCTGATAATAGCCCACCTTAATTGATTACTCTCATTATAGTTAGTATGGCAACACCCATTTTTTCATGTCCTCTGTGTATATATATTCTCTATGGTATACAGAATGTACACTGCCAACATGATTTGATCAGGATCCAAAAATCAGCAAGATTAGACTTCCCAGTTCTGGTGGTGAAGACACTTATCAAATTCATCTCTTTGCATCATCTGTGCATTGGAGATATTTTCCCCTAAGAGCACAGGAGTATGGTCTCCACCTGGTAGCTGGAGACATTACTGCCACCTTTTCAGTACTGTAGGTTCAACGCTATTTTCCTATTCCTCTGGGGTCTTAATAAATGTACATCGTATCTTGCCTTTTCTTTCTACAACAAAAGTATTTCATAGTCCACATCCCTCACCTGACTCACTACTTCAAAAATTCCCTGCCACTTTGCAAGTAATTTATTGCCTATGACTGGCAACTGCAACGGGACTTAGCCTCCTCACTCTCCAAACTTGCAGTAGTAGTCTCTACTACGGGTGTATAGGAAGTATCAAACTGGAAACATGAAAAATCAGGTATTTTATCATACAGCATGTCTTAGTACAGTGATTGGTACTCTCTGCCTACATCTCCTCTGATAATGTGGACCTGGTTTTATGTTCAGAGGTATTTACTGAGTTCATTTAATTGTTTTCATCAGTTCTGGCACTGATTGAACCAGGGGTGTTATAAATCTCAACAGATCTTCTTGCATACAATATCATTCTGCCCTTTTCTCATTAGCATCAATGTGCCCAGTTGAAAATCTTATAGCTATTGCTTCATCATATAGCCTTCCTGTAATAATATGGGAAGCAGATAGGATAAATGGAAACCCAAATGGAATTGGACAAGTAAAAGTAAAATGAAGTACTAAGAGAGCCAAGGATGGGCTTCCCTACAGGAATAAAAATAAGGGTTTGTTTTTGAGGGGTTTTTTTTTTTTTTTGTGAATTTATCTGTTTTCCCATCTCAGCAAGAATGAGCAGAATAGGATATCATACAAATAAACTAACACCAGAAGAGAAGTTACAACCAGTTAATACCTCCACCAGTAAGCAGATATGCCACCTCCTGGTCGCTCAGTTAACAGTGTAGAACTTCAGCTATAGAGTACTTCAAGCCTATTCACACAAACATGAACCCTAAAGTGAAGATTTGTCTCATTAGAAAAAAAATGAATGCATTTTCAAACCTTGCTGGCAAAAAAGGAAAGTCATTCGCTGGACAGTGTAAACTGGACTACAATTGCAGAACAGTTAACCTCAATTTAGAAACTCTAGCAAAAGCTCCATTTAACAAAATGAACATCTGTCCAGTTTGGGGAATAATTTGAGTAATGGAAAAAGACTGTAATAAGGATTTTTATGCAATGTTAAGATTCTGGCTCAATAGATAATATATTAAAACCTTAATGCAAATTAATGGTTTCTCTTACTAGAGCTGACTTGGTGGCTTTGAAGTGCTGTGAAATATGAAACAGGGCAAATAAGATCTTTGTATCTCGCTCTTTGATGGTAATCTAAATTCTGCAGACGGGCTAAATCGACATACCTCATTGCTGCTCAACATCATCCTCTACTGGCTGAATAGGAGTTAGTCAATGGAGCTCTGTTCAGCCTTGCCAGCTAACCTGAATACATAAGTGTAATGACCATTCATGTTCCAGACCCAGATTCCAAAACCAAACCATTATTTCCTTCATATAGAGGTACCATAGGTTAGGGAAGGCACTATGGTATTGTATGTAGCTGGGCTTGGAATGCCAAACAGCAGAGTGTATAGGATTGAGAAAAATATAATACTGAGGGACATGTTTTTTTTAAAAATATCTTGCTGAGAGTTTTTTTTTTTTTTTTTTAATTTAAAGAGATTTTTCTAAGGCACTCATCAGCCTAGTATCTGAATGCCTCACAAACAAATGAATTTATCTTCATAACATACCTGTGAAATGAAGGGTAAATTAATTCCCTGTAGTCCAGTTTGTGTAAAGATATCTCTTGTGCAGAATTTTTAACTCCTGGGTCTTAGCTCAAGGGTAACAGTTCTCCCTGAGCCATTAAGATTTAATGATCCATCACATTCCACCTACTGCTAAATACAGATATTTCCCCCTCCAAATGTTCTAGTTATTTTGATTGCGCAGGAAGTGATGCTTCCATGATGACAGTCCATGCCAAATCATCAACACAATCAAAAATACCACCAAGAAAAAATGAAAGCTAGGTGCAAGAATGAAGATAATTCTAAAAGAATCACCAAATACTATGGGGAACTAGGGAGGCCAGTGAGATTCCAGGAATATAATAAAATATTGAGAAGCATAATAAGTAATTTACCTTTTTCTAAAGATATTATCTGCGAACAATTCTTACTCCTGAAGAGTAAAAAAAGTCAATAAACCTGCACCTGCAACAATCAAGACCAATGTGTTGAAAGGTTTTTTTAATTTTTTTCTAATTCATAAATACAAAAGAGGAGCAAGGTTCCTCTTAAACATCCAACAGTGCACAAAACAGTCAAGTCTACAAGAGACAACAATTAACAAATAAACTTCCAGTAAAGTAAATAAAGCATCCAAGTGAAAAAAAAGGGACATCTGGAAAAATGAAATGGATGGGAGAGTTTGGTCTCTCCTCACCTTGGAAACAAGCTCTGGACTAGAGAGCCACATACAGGATTCCCTCTTGAGGCTAAATTCAAACAATAATGTTTTGCATATGTGTATTATACAGATATCTCCAATGGAAACATTTGGAAGAGACATTAGTGGCAACCTTACCCAAGATAAATGAACCTTGATATAGCCTTCCATCTGCCAGTCAGCCAGGCCAAAGCAATAAGAGATACCAGATTCATTTAGATACAGTCCTTTTGGTCACAGTATTGCCCAGCAAATTGGTATAAAAATACCCCCAAAGTTGAGTTACTCCTGGGGGAATTCTGTGCATCTGCGGACATGCAGAATTCATCTCTCTCGCATCATTTTGTATTTTCCCCACATAAAAAACATTTTGCCTAAGAAGTGCTGGCTGGTCTAGCGCCACAGCGGCCTCTGGTGGGCAAAACGCAGAACTGCAGCACTTCTTAGCAAAATGTATTTTATGCAGGAAAATACAAAATTCTATGTCCACTGCCACAGAATTCCCCCAGGAGTAGAGTTCATCACAGCACCCTACCTGCAGAGCCAGGTTAGGACAGAGTGGGGCACACAGGGCTGCTGGCGGGGGGGGGTCACAGACTGGGATTCAGAATGGCTAATGGGGAGGACAGATTGGAGCATGGGCTCAGAAGCTAGTGGGGTGATAGTGTTGAGCCTGGGGATGGGGATTGCAGAGACCCAAGGAGAATGAGGGGTGTGTGGAGAGGGGCAGACATGCCTGACTGAATGGGAGAGGCTTGGGGTCAGCCAGGGTCTGCATGGGTTAGGCTTCCCAACACCCTAACAATTCCCCTCCCGCACCCCCAATCCCCAAAAGAAAAAACCTCCCACCCACACCCAACACCCTCCAGGTTTACTCTCAGGCTCCTTCCCTCTTCCTCAGCTCTTCTATTACCCTTGACTCCCCCAAGCCTTTGCACTGCTTCTGACAAGTGCAAGAAATACAGTTCTGTATTGCAATTTAAATGAATGACACAAAGTTCTGTATTAATATGCCTCGTAAGGAATCTATTTGTCAAAAAAAGTTACCAGAATCTTTTGTTTTTGGCTGTATTGTAACAGACATACTTGGTGACAGATATTTTGAAATAAATTACCAAAATAATTGTAACAGGCATGATTATATTGTGTTATATTGACAAATAAAATATGCAGAATTTTCAAATATTGTGTGCAGAATTTTTTATTTTTTGGCGCAGTATTCTCCCAGGAGTATAGGGTGGACTTTTTAAATGGGCTTTACAGACCATTCCAGATAAAATACCCATGATCTTAACATTCAGCATATGGCAAAGGACCTCACCAGGACAGGGATGTTGGCATGGGAACAATGCTAACAAAAGAATAGGCTTTGAGTTGAACAAGGTGGTGAGGCTTCAGAGTGTTCCTAACCCTCATTCACCCTGCAACGGAGGTCACTGTCCATGTAAGAAATTTAAGATTACGTGGGTTCAACAGAAGTTTTTGTCAGCTTTGATGAAAGCCCCCTCTATTACGGAGGAAACTTTTTAACCGATGGTAACTGAGTGGTTAAAAATACAAAGCTGTGTGAATGTAATTGCAGAGACAAGTCAAACTGACTAATTCATGGCAAGTCAAAATACCTGGCACATGTTCCTTGATGGAATTAATCTTAACGATAATCAAGCAGTTTTTGTATGATGCAGGTAAAGGGGTCCTTGTTGGTTTATTTGCCCCACACCACAAACTTGTTATTCTCAGCATACTTCTCAGTTTACTTCCAAGATATCCAACACCAGAGTACCTGCTTAGAGTCACCCGGGCTGCAGAACTCTGCTTCTCTATCAGAAACCAGGATGTTAGGCTTGTGGGTATGGATGAAGGCCAGATGCATGCCTGGTTTTGTGTGATGTTCCAGATTCTCATCATAATGGGACTGGCTTAGCCCATACGCAAACAGAAATAGAGGTTTACTCACCTGTACCTACAGTTTGAGATGGACTCTACACATTCAAACCCCACGGAACACTTCATAGAAGTGTCATTGGAGTACTCTCACATGCCTTCCTGCTCCTCCTCATTATTCCCAAATGTTCTGAGGGTAAGGCTATAAAAGGGAGTGTGGCAATAAATTCCTTCCACAATTTCCTCAGGTCTGCAACTGAAATAAGGTCTCTGATGACGAGGGGAATGTAAGAGTGAGTGAGTGCTGCTTCTCCAAGTGACCTCTACACATTCCTACTCTAGAGATAGTCTGATAGAATTCTGTGTCACAGTACTGGTTAATTCAACTGTGACTGAAAAACTGCTCTACCAAATTGTGCATTGGACATGGATGTTAAAATTAAAGAAATAATATTTAGTGAATTTGCGTATAGAGCTCCAAGTTGCAATTCAGCAGATTTCAATAATAGAGACATTTAAAGCATAACAAAGAGGCTGACTTAATCCTAGTGGAGCATTTCTTAACCCTCACGGGAAGAGGAACAGTCTAGCTTGTATTCTCTTCAATACATAACCCTAACCCATCTGGAGAAGCATTGGGAAGAAATAGCCTGACCTTTACAATTCTCTAAAGGATATAAAGAGATATGGGGATTTTCTGCAGCCTTTGGTACTTTTTAAATAATAAGATAATGCTCTTTTAGAGTAATGTGTACAGTCTCTATTTATCCAAGTGCATATGAAAGCTGGGAAAGAATACTGGTAGAGCAACTGATTGTTTGAGGGAAGTTAGTTACCGCTTTGGGCAGGAATATAGGATGTGACGAAGGATCATTTTGTGTTTGTGGAAAACTGTAAATGGTGAATCCACCTTCAAAGCCTGCAGTTCCCTTACTCTTCTGGGAAAACGTATTGCTATGATGAACACTGTTTAATAGATTAAGAGGGAGCACTCACTCATAGGTTCAAAGGTTGGTTTTATGAATTGAGTGAGGACTATCAGGGGTTCTCACAACAAATTTTTTGGTGGCCTCAGAGTGTGGCCACCAACTCTTGCAGGTGGCTGCTCTGACAATTTTTCCTAAAATATTTTAACAACTTTAAGAAAAACAAATATGCACATATACATATCCAAATCATTGTAATTTATTTATGTAGGTTTTTTTTTTTTTTTGCAGACAATAATAAAAATGTACTGCTGTCTCTATTCTTTACTGGACTTAAATAGAATAGAAACACAAATAAGGTGCTTTGCACATTCTTGTCTTTTTTTTGTTTCTTTTGCTTTTTTGGTTGTTTTGTTTCTTAAGACTTGCTAGCTTACTAAATCTGCTGTGAAATATGATATTAACATACAAACAAATATCAGTTTTCACAGCAGACTTACTTAGCCCTGACAAGCCCAGGGACCAAGTAAGCCCTGGATAGAGAGATAGGTACGGAGGGAGTGCGGGCCAGGGATGATAGGGCACTGGGGGAGGCAGTGGGAGCCAAGGGTGATGCGGGGAGAGCTCAGGGCAAGAGCCCACCACCGCGCAGCCGGAGAACAGAGCCAGAAGCCCCATGGCTGGAGCCTGCCACCCACCGTCCCAGGGCTGGAGCCTGACTTCACCACCCCCAGGAAGCTGGAGAACTGACTGGCTGCCTGCTCCTCCAGCTGGTCTCTCTCCAGAGGGGAAACGCTATCCCACACCAATACCAAGATTTCAAAGAGGGTTTGGAGGTATCGTGCACAGTTTCTCAGTGCATAAGATGATAGCCACAGGAAATCTGACATCCTTGAGTATCCTATTAAGCTACAAGACAGAAAACACAATAAAAAAATTGCCATTCCTCCTGGACATAGTTCTACTATGGTTTGAAGCCACTAAAGTTAATACTTCCTTCTTCAAAAACATATCTGAAAGACAGGTACGAAGCATTAAAAAGCTTGTCAGACAGTCAGTGAGACTGATAAAAGATCCTCCCAATGCTGAGAACACCAAGTAGCCTCAATATGTTAAGAAACCTGAAATCCCCAAAACCAATATGCTGGACCACCCCAAGTCACACATTGGAGAAAAATACTGTGCTTCACTACTAGGACAGACACTGAAGTCTCAGCAACAAAATCAAACCAAAACACATCTAAATAGGGTCTGGCATATCAAAGCAGAAACTGACATGTCAGGGTAGGAACCAGAACACTGAAAAAGCACCAAAACCTCCTCCCTCAAAAAGAAGTACTGAAGCACTGCAGAGTATGTGGGAGCATTCAAGGCAAAGTTCTCAAAAGGAATTTAGGCATTTGTACTAGACAGACAGACCTCAGTTCTTTAGCATAAGACTGGAAAAGTACGGATAAGTGCTATAAGGATACATGAGCATCTCCAGAAGAGCTGAAGTAATGCAGATGCACAGTCTAACAAGGAGTTCCTGCATCAATTATAGATCAAGAAGGAACTAACTGAAGCATTCGGAGAAAAGGCTATTATAAAGAGGACATCCAGCTTACACTCTACACCAGTGGTTTTCAAACTGCAGGTCGCCACCCAGTACTGGGTGGCGGAATCTAAGGCACTGGGTCGCGGTGGATCTGGTCAGCACTGCCGACCGGGCCATTAAAAGTCCCGTCAGCGATGCTACCCAGCTAAGGCAGGCTAGTCCCTACTTGTTCTGACCCTGCGCTGCGCCCCGGAAGTGGCCAGCAGCAGGTCCAGCTCCTAGGCACGGAGGCCACGGGGCTCCACACTCCCCTTGGCCATGAACCGGCCAATGGGAGCTGGGGGGAGGCCCTGCCTGCAGGCGAGAGCTGCGCGGAGCCGCTTGTGCACCTCCGCCTAGAAGCCGGACCTGCCCCTGGCTGCTACCGGGGCGCAGCGGAGTCCGCAGTGCCAGGACAGGCAGGAAGCCTGCCTTAGCACCCCCACTGCACCGCTGACCAAAAGTTGCCCGAGGTAAACCAGTGCCCCAATCCCCTACCCCAGCCACCCCCCAAAAAAACTCAGAGCCCCTTCCTGCACCTCAAACCCCTCATCCCCGGCTCCCCGCCAGAGCCTGCACCCCCAGCCCAGAGCCCTGACCCCCTCCCACACCTCAACCCCCTGCCACAGACCTGAAACCCCCCACCCCAAACCCCTCATCCCCAGCTCCATTGGGTCAACTAGATCGCCAGAAAAAAAGTTTGAAAACCACTGCTCTACACCACTACTGCTGCCCTTAAAGGTTACCAATCCTCATGACCTAAGGGAATTCTACCAATTTCACACTGAGGAGCTAAAACCTGGAGCTAATCTTGCTCAAATGATATTATAATTCAAGTATTATAAACCATATTTTACAGATGAGGAACTGAGGCAAAGTAAAAGTGACTTGCCCAAGGGCAACAAAAATGATTAGGACTATGGAATAGCTTCCATATGAGAAGAGATTAAAAAGACTGGGACTGTTCAATTTAGAAAAGATGACTAAAGGCAGTTCTACACTACCACTTAAATCAATCTAAGTTGCATCACTCAGGGGTGTGAAAAGGACATCCAGCTGTGCGATGCAACCTAAGCGCTGTCCACTCTGGCACTACATCAGCGGGAGACACTCTCCCATCAGCACAGAGCATCTTCACCAGACATGCTACAGTGGTGCAGCTGCACCGATGTAGTGCTTCTAGTGTAGACCTGCCCTAAGGGAGGATATGACAAGAGGTCTATTAAACATGAATGCGATAGAGAAAGTTAATAGGGAATGTTATTTACACCTTCACATAACACAAGAACTAGGGGTCACCTGATGAAATTAATAGGCAGCAGGTTTAAAATAAACAAAAGGAAGTACTTCTTCACATAACGCAGTCAACTTGTGCAACTCATTGCCATAGGATGATGTTAAGGCCAAAAATGTAACAGGATTAAAAACAAGAACTAGATAAGTTCATGGAGGATAGGTCCATCAATGACTATTAGCCAAGATGGTCAGAGAGACAACCCCATGCCCCAGGTGTCCTACACCTCCAATTGCCAGAAGGTGGGACTGGACCACTCAACATTGCCCCTTTTCTGTTCATTCTCTCCAAAGCAGCTGGCATTGGCCACCGTCAGAAGATAGGAAACTGGTCTATATGGACCATTGGTCGGACCCAGTATGGCCATTCTTATGTTCTTAACACAACACAGATCTCGAGTCCAATGCTGTAAATCATAAAACCACCTTTCTGTAACATACCAGGGTACAATCCAGACTAATGAGCAGCTGTCACCCCTGCCCTGCAACTTTGGGTGCTTTACAATGCCTTGCTGAAGGAATTTCTACTTGGGCTGTTCACAAACAACTTTCCAGCATGCAAGCCACAACTTGAGTGTTTGTGTGTAACTGCAGCCTGCCAGCCATAGCTGGATTACTCTCAGGCTCTTATCAGTCTTGGTTATACTGCAGGGGGACCACAACACACTCCCAGTCTTAGATTTCCCCCCAGAAATGTATGTCCTGTACTGTCCAGCCCAGGACCTGGAGGAAGTCAGCACCTGTGACCGAAGGAACCACACAGGGCCTCTTTTTGAAGCCCTGTGGGTGGGAGGTGGGGAGAAATAGGGTTGTTAAGAGGGGAAAAGAAACAGCACCAAAAGTATAAGTATTCCCACAAAAAGATAACTTGTTGATTGCTTACGGCGTATTCTTCTGGTGTAACCTTAAGAACGTCGAATACCACTGCATCAAAGCTTTTCTTCAGTTCAGCAGAACCTTTGTCACTTAAGGATTCAGAGCTGCTACTCTTCTGTCAAAATAAAAAAAAAGAACATAGATACAGTTCTCTTTTCAAAACAAGAAGAAAATGTTTATTTTCAAGTGTCTCTTTGTTGCAAGAAACATTTCTATACTGCAAATTACCCTTGTGTGTGTAGCATATTAGGACATGTAGCATATTAGGGCCTGACCAAAACCCCATTGAAACCAGAGAACCTCAGTTGACTTCAGTGGGCTCTAGATGATGCTCATAATGCACAACATTTACACAGAGAGAATTGGCATTTAAACTTGCTTACTCAAGGCAAAAAATGATTTCTACTAGTCTTAGATTTAAAAAAAAAATCACTGCACAGGGCGAATAGATACAAAGACTGGTCAAGAAAGAGCTAACATTGAAATAAAATGGTAGTTGCAGGTAAGTACTAAGATGATAAAATGTCAGCTATCCTACCTCCTTTCTTAAGCACTAAAATCACTGCAATTACAAAATAAATTTGATTTTTGTTTAGACCTTTTGTAGTGATTGGGTTAGCAGACAACATGAAAGTAATAATTAATAAGACTGTAAATCAGTTTCTCTCTTAAATCTGAAAGGATACCAGAACTCCAAAAATTACTTACAATCAAGATTCTGGATATCAGATATGCAAACTATCCTAGTGGATGGAAACTGAAATGTTGCTCTCCTTCCCCTTCCCCAGCCCTCCCATTCCTTTATCTTTCTGGTTTTCTGCCTTTTTCTCCCATTCTCTCCTGATTTTTTTTTTTTTTTTTTAAAGGGGGGGAATGTCAGTAAAATATAAAAAAAGATACAGACTGTATACAAGTGTCCTTGCTAAATGCAACTATATTTCATAAAATATATATGATATTTTACACAATAATCTTGGACACAATATGTCTGCATTGTACATACAGCAAATTGTGGGATCTGAGGGGGAAGCTGGGTTCTTCCCTTCTCAGGAGTTACCACCAATAAATGGTTCTGGCAGCCAAACTTCACTGTTTTCAAATTATACTTTTAGTAACCAATCCAGCAATAACTGTCCCAGCAGCTGCATAAGCACTAGTGCAAACTACATTTGGATGTTCTCAACATCTTTCCATGAAAACCAGAGCAAGCAGAATTTGTTTCTGTTATAACACTGCTCTACAGCCAAAATGCTTCTGAAATAAATGTAGTCAAACTTTATTAATTTTGGGTCACTGAGAACGAAAATGATGCTTAAAATTGTTGATTGGCTCTAGTTTTCAAGATATGCTATTGGGTCAGTATATACGACCCTTGACTTGCGAATGGGGGAGGATAAGTGAGTTATAAAGGGAAGGGATCTCAATTTAAACCAGAAATGACTAAAATACATCTTTGACTGGATCTATGAATAAATCTATGACTGGGTTTGGACAGTACTTGCTTTTTAGGCAAAACAATGAATGATGCAATCTGAAGCTGGTATTGCATCATACATGATATGAATTGCATCATGTTATTCCTAGAAGTCATGGATGATGCAATCATAACAAAGCTTACATCACTCTGCTGAACAAATTGCCCTATATCAGCTCTAGAAATCATAGTGTCGTGCTCTCTTATTTGTCAGTGTTTGATTTTGCAAAGGGACACATTTCTGTTTAGCCAAAGTGAGCAGAGATGCCTCGTACTTGTGTGAACAGTGCAGATAACTTCTGCTATGTTTGTGGTGAAGTGACTTTTGCATCACAAAAGCGCAGTATAACCACTATGGTTAAGAAAGCCTATCACCTTTATTTTGGCTGCAAAATTGGAGATCAGGACAAGAGGTGGGCCCCACACATATGCTGCAAGACTTGTGCAACAAATCTTCGCCAGTAGTTGAACAGGAAAAGGAAATCTATGCCTTTTGCAGTGCCAATGATTTGGAGAGAGCCAACAGATCATACCAGCAATTGTTACTTCTGCATGGTGCCTCCAGTTGGGAAAGGTGTGTCAAAGAAGAAAAAGTGGACTGTGCATTATCCAAACATTCCATCAGCTATACGCCCAGTACCCCACGGAGAAGGACTGCCGGTTCCTGATGCACCAGAATCATTCTCACTTGAGTCAGACGAGGAAGAGGAAGAGGACGAAACTTCTGATCCTGAACCATCAATGTCACAGGACCCACATTTTCTCCCATCCTCCTCCTCTGAACCACACCTCATAACACAAGGTGAACTGAATGACCTTGTCAGGGATTTGGAACTACCCAAGAGTAAGGCAGAGCTGTTGGACTCCAGACTACAGCAGTGGAATCTCCTAGCAGGTGATGTTAGGGTTTCCATGTTCCGTGACCGTCAAAAGGATCTTGTCCCATTCTTCTTCATGGAAGGTGATCTTGTAGCCTGCAACAACATAGATGGTGTGATGGCAGCCCTCAACATCGTTCACGATCCAGATGAGTGGAGACTGTACATTGATTTATCGAAGACGAATCTTAAAGCTGTTTTACTGCATAATGGCAATGTTTTGCCATCAATTCCAGTTGGTCATGCAGTCCATATGAAGGAAACCTATGACAACATGAAACAACTTTTGAGGTGCATAAACTATGACCAACATCAGTGGCAGCTTTGTGGCCATTTGAAGGTTTTTGCTCTCTTGCTTGGTCTGCAGACTGGATACACAAAGTACTGCTGTTTTCTCTGCGAATGGGATAGTCGTGCAAGAGATTCCCACTACATCAAGAAAGATTGGCCACTCCGACAGTCATTGGAGCCTGGGAGGAAAAGTGTTCAGCATCCACCACGTGTTGAATCAAGGAAGATTTTGTTACCACCCTTACACATCAAGCTGGGTCTGATGAAGAACTTTGTCAAGGCCATTGACAAAACACAAGCAGCTTTCAAGTACCTCCATGGAAAATTTCCAAGGTTAAGTGAAGCTAAGATAAAGGAAGGTGTCTTTGTTGGTCCTCAGATTCGTGAACTTCTTCGAGATGATGCATTTGACCATGCACTGCGTGGCAAGGAAAAGACAGCATGGAAAGCCTTCCAGTTAGTGGCAATAAATTTTCTCGGAAACAACAAGGCAGACAACTACAGGTTGTTGGTGGAAAACCTCCTCAAGGCATACAAAAGCCTTGATTGCAACACGTCACTAAAGATACATTTTTTGCACTCTCATCTAGATTTTTTTCCACCGAACTGCGGAGCAGTGAGCGACGAGCACGGCGAGCGATTTCACCAGGACATTGCAACAATGGAGAAACGCTATCAGGGCAAATGGAGCCTATCAATGCTTGCAGACTATTGCTGGACAGTGACAAGAGATGCTCCATTTAATGAATACAAGAGACAAGCCAAGAAGCGCCGAGTAGACACTGAATAGGACTAAACTATGTACATAATAGTTTTTTGCCTTTTGTTTCATAATAAATTTTATTTATATAACCCTTTTGCTGATTTTTAAAGTGTTACATAAACAGGACAGGTGAAATATTATCATGTAAAGCAACCATAAACACATGAAAAGACCTAGGTTTACAATTTATGATTAAAACTCTACTATCTACACAATATACATAGACATAAAATGTAAAAACTTAAATATCTTAGAAACAGTAGCCAATCAGTTGTTTTAATTGTCATATTTGAATTCAGCACATCAAAATACATAATAAATAGCACATTTTATCTCTGAAGCAGACGACTTCTCAAAAATTGTAGACCAGTGTAATCAGTTATATAACCCAACTTCTAATTTTCCACATATAGCTAGGTACTGGGACATCTGGAAATGGAGTGAACTAACCCAGCTGAAATTTTAAATAATAGAGTCCTCTCCATTTTTTAAACTTATTTTAAAGAGCTGTTGGAGCAGAAAAGCACAATTATGGCTGTTATAGTAACTACTACATTACTGTAACGGTATAATCTCTTTTCAACATATGCATCAGGAAAACCACACAGATTTGCATCTTCAGCAACCTGCATGATGTGCTTCAACAACATTTAATGTTAAAAGTTAATATTAAAGAACAAAAAGATTGTTTTTTCCAATTGTCTACAAATAGAAACTGGCTTCCAATCACCAACGTTAGGTTCCTGTAATACTGCTTTGTAACGTGTGAACCCTCAGATTACTGTGCTGAGTAAAATGACAGCAACTCTCTCTTCTTAAAAGCCCTTTTTATTGGTTCACCAGCACACAGAAACAAATAACTGCTTCACTGAAGTAGCCTGGAATGATCAGCCACTTTTGATACAACTCAAATTATTCAGAAGAAAAAAAAGTAACTGAATAAGCAAAATAGCAGCTCCAAAAGATCACACTGATACAGACTGCCACTGTACTTAAAACGTAAAGACGCTTGTGTAATTAAACCCAATGGTATCTCAGCCTAACAGAGAGGCAGCCATGTTATCAACAATCAGGCTTTAAGGCAGCATTCTCTAAAGGGTTATTTTATTTCAAATTATATGACTAAGATATGACTAAACCTGAACTATTGGCCTGCAACTAAACAAATCTCAAAATTGAGACTGACTTGGTATCCAGTTTCCAAATACATCACAGCACATTTAGACTGCTTTCTAAGAGTGCAATATCTCAATTGTTGGAGATATTTGACCTGATCTTTACTGTCTTGCACCTTGTGTAGTCATTTACTTAGTCATAAAAGAAATCCAAACATGTTAAGATAGGAAATGTGATAGGGCAACCAAGCAACCTTAAATCTGCCCAGTAACACTACTTAAAAAATATTATTAGGATTAAACCTTGGTGTTTGTGGTCTTAGATTAAACAAATTTTTTAACATTAGATTTTTTTTCCTACCACCTGACGCCATATTTTAAATTTTTACACTGAATCTCAACTCTGAATTTCCTGGATTTATAACATTTAGCTTGAGAATAATTACAACATCCCTGTCAATTTATCCTAAATACTGATTTGTAATCTCAATTTTAACTCCATTTTAATATAGTTTGTCTTGAAATCTTCTTGGGCTGTTGATTTAAAAAAAAATCATAACATTAAACAAAAGTCTCAAAGAACTTTTATTTGATATTTCTAATTATTTGAAAATATGAAAAATCATCCTTTTAACTTCTATGGATAGATTCACTGGTATACTCTAGCTGTATTATGCCACTCTGGAGAAGTACAAAGCAGCCAGGACATATTGGCTAGTTTAGCTAAGTTTACAGCTACTCTTTTTTGCCAGTGCAGCAGAAAACAACCCGAGTGTACCCCTCATTTTTACCCTCCTCCCTATCTTCTAAATTGCTCCTTCCAGCCCCCTGAACACACATGGTTCCTTCTCTCTGTTGAGTAGATTTGGTGCAACAGGTGGCTTTTGAGAAGAAATATTTAGGATTAATGATCATTTTTGCCACTGTTTTTCATAATTAAGTTTATCTGTCAGAGGCTGGTGCATAAAATCTCCTTCAACAGAAACTCACAAAAAAAATTGCCCTTTGTAAAATAGCCACTATCTTACATTTGCAATGAGAGTGAAGCCAACCAAGCTTCCTCAGGGAAGATGATGGAGCTTTATGCTGTCAGGGGGCAGATACTCAGGACTTTACTCTACACTAGATACTTCCCTCCCAACACCCATTGCTGGGTGGATGCCATTATACAGGTATAGAAATGTTCATACTGGTATAGCTTATTCCAGTTCAAGAAGCAAAATAAACTATACCAGTATAAGTGCACCCATGCTAGGATTTGTACCAGTATAACTATATTAGTAAAAATCAACTCCTAACCAACACAGGTTTACAGATAACTTCTAGTGTACACCAGGCCTTAGTACCACTCTTCAGTGAACAGATGCCTTTCTCAAAATGACCACTGAGGTCAGCTAAGGCTTCAGTCCAATACAGAAGAGAGGGAGATGGCAGCCACTTTGAAAAGGGCAGTTTTTTGTGGAATTCTCTACAAAAGAAATTTGTTCTTCATCTCTACTGAAGAAGAAACTTTCAATTATGATTAACACAGTGGGGAAAAAAGCCCATGAATACCAAAAACAATCTACAAATAATGTGGCTTATGCACAAGATTTCAGCAAATTTTAACTATGACAGATTTGAAGAACCTATTATTCCATTACTGAGATCATGAAAGAACAAAAGATCGGCCAATGGGTGCTAAGTATTTCAAAGATCGTAATTTAATTTTTACATAATACTAATTTTACCTCAAACTAATGCATTTGCTTGTAAAATTCTCAGAAAATTCATTCTATACTCCCGGGGTAGTCAATTGGCATACGTCGGGCCAAATTCAAACTAGAAGACGTTTTTGAACAGACCCTGAAATTGTTTTATTTACTCATCATTATTGTTGGGGGTTACATAAGTGATCTCTCTCCTGCCATCCATCTCCATCCTCTGACAAATAGAGGCTAGGGACACCATTCCTTACCCATCCTGGCTAATAGCCATTAATGGACTTAACCACCATGAATTTATCCAGTTCTCTTTTAAACGCTGTTATAGTCCTAGCCTTCACAACCTCCTCAGGTAAGGAGTTCCACAAGTTGACTATGCACTGCGTGAAGAACTTCCTTGTATTTGTTTTAAACCTGCTGCCTATTAATTTCATTTGGTGACCCCTAGTTCTTGTATTATGGGAATAAGTAAATAACTTTTCCTTATCCACTTTCTCCACATCACTCATGATTTTACATACCTCTATCATATCCCCCCTTAGTCTCCTCTTTTCCAAGCTGAAGAGTCCTAGCCTCTTTAATCTCTCCTCATATGGAACCCATTCCAAAACCTTAATCATTTTAGTTGCCCTTTTCTGAACCTTTTCTAGTGTCAGTATATCTTTTTTGAGATGAGGAGATCACATCTGTACGCAGTATTCGAGATGTGGGCGTACCATGGATTTATATAAGGGCAATAAGATATTCTCAGTCTTATTCTCTATCCCCTTTTTAATGATTCCTAACATCTCGTTTGCTTTTTTGACCGCCTCTGCACACTGCGCGGACATCTTCAGAGAACTATCCATGATGACTCCAAGATCTTTTTCCTGACTTGTTGTAGCTAAATTAGCCCCCATCATATTGTATGTATAGTTGGGGTTATTTTTTCCAATGTGCATTACTTTACATTTATCCACATTAAATTTCATTTGACATTTTGTTGCCCAATCACTTAGTTTTGTGAGATCTTTTTGAAGTTCGTCACAGTCTGTTTTGGTCTTAACTATCTTGAGCAGTTTAGTATCATCTGCAAACTTTGCCACCTCACTGTTTACCTCTTTCTCCAGATCATTTATGAATAAGTTGAATAGGATCGGTCCGAGGACTGACCCTTGGGGAACACCACTAGTTACCCCTCTCCATTCTGAGAATTTACCATTAATTCCTACCCTCTGTTCCCTGTCTTTTAACCAGTTCTCAATCCATGAAAGGACCTTCCCTTTTATCCCATGACAGCTTAATTTACGTAAGAGCCTTACGTAAGGCTAGGTTAGATCCTGTCCACTGGATCCCCCTTGTCCACATGTTTGTTGACCCCTTCAAAGAACTCTAATAGATTAGTAAGACACGATTTCCCTTTACAGAAGCGACGTTGACTATTGCTCAACAGTTTATGTTTTTCTATGTGTCTGACAATTTTATTCTTAACTATTGTTTCGACTAATTTGTACCAATGTTAGACTTACCGGTCTGTAATTGCCGGGATCACCTCTAGAGCCCTTTTTAAATATTGGTGTTACATTAGCTAACTTCCAGTCATTGGGTACAGAAGCCGATTTAAAGGACAGTTTACAAACCTTAGTTAATAGTTCCGCAATTTCACATTTGAGTTCTTTCAGAACTCTTGGATGAATGCCATCTGGTCCCGGTGACTTGTTAATGTTAAGTTTATCAATTAATTCCAAAACCTCCTCTAGTGACACTTCAATCTGTGACAGTTCCTCAGATTTGTCACCTACAAAAGCCGGCTCAGGTTTGGGAATCTCCCAAACATCCTCAGCCGTGAAGACTGAAGCAAAGAATCCATTTAGTTTCTCCGCAATGACTTTATCGTCTTTAAGCGCTCCTTTTGTATCTCGATCATCAAGGGGCCCCACTGGTTGTTTAGCAGGCTTCCTGCTTCTGATGTACTTAAACATTTTGTTATTACCTTTGGAGTTTTTGGCTAGCCGTTCTTCAAACTCCTCTTTGGCTTTTCTTATTATATTCTTGCTCTTAATTTGACAGTGTTTATGCTCCTTTCTATTTGCCTCACTAGGATTTGACTTCCACTTTTTAAAGGAAGTCTTTTTATTTCTCACTGCTTCTTTTACATGGTTGTTAAGCCACGGTGGCTCTTTTTTAGTTCTTTTACTGTGTTTCTTAATTTGGGGTATACATTGAAGTTGGGCCTCTATTATGGTGTCTTTAAAAAGCGCCCATGCAGCTTGCAGGGATTTCACTTTAGTCACTGTACTTTTTAACTTCTGTTTAACTAACCCCTCATTTTTGCATAGTTCCCCCTTTTGAAATTAAATGCCACAGTGTTGGGCTGTTGAGATGTTCTTCCCACCACAGGGATGTTGAATGCTATTGTATTATGGTCACTATTTCCAAGCGGACCTGTTATAGTTACCTCTTGGACCAGCTCCTGCGCTCCACTCAGGACTAAATCGAGAGTTGCCTCTCCCCTTGTGGGTTCCCGTACCAGCTGCTCCATGAAGCAGTCATTTAAAGTATCGAGACATTTTATCTCTGCATTTCGTCTTGAAGTGAAATGTTCCCAGTCAATATGGGGATAATTGAAATCCCCCACTATTATTGAGTTCTTAATTTTGATAGCCTCTCTAATTTCCCTTAGCATTTCATCATCACGATCACTGTCCTGGTCAGGTGGTCTATAATAGATCCCTAATGTTATATTCTTATTAGAGCATGAAATTTCTATCCATAGAGATTCTATGGAACATGTGGATTCACTTAAGATTTTTACTTCATTTGATTCTACATTTTCTTTCACACATAGTGCCACTCCCCCACCCCCACCCCCGCACGAACTGTTCTGTCCTTCTGATACATTTTGTACCCCGGAATGATTGTGTCCTATTGATTGCTCTCAGTCCATCAGGTTTCTGTGATGACTATTATAACAATATCCTCCTTTATCACAATGCACTCTAGTTCACCCATCTTATTATTTAGACTTCTAGCATTTGTGTACAAGCACTTTAAAAACGTGTCACTGTTTATTTGTCTGCCCTTTTCTGATGTGTCAGATTCTTTTTTATGTGAATGTTTATCATCTGATCTGGCCCTTACATTATCCTCTTCCATCCTCTGCTCCTGACTAAAACCTGGAGATTCTCTATCATTAGACTCTCCCCTAAGAGAAGTCTCTGTCCGATCCACATGCTCCTCTGCAGCAGTCGGCTTTCCCCCATCTCCTAGTTTAAGAACTGCTCTACAACCTTTTTAATGTTTAGTGCCAGCAGCTTGGTTCCACTTTGGTTTAGGTGGAGCCCATCTCTCCTGTATAGGCTCCCCCCATCCGAAAAGCTTCCCCAGTTCCTAATGAATGTAAACCCCTCCTCTCTACACCATCGTCTCATTGAGACTCTGAAACTCTGTCTTTCCTACCTGGCCCTGCGCGTGGAACTGCGAGCATTTCTGAGAATGCCACCATTGAAGGGGCTGTAGGCTTGTAATCCTTACCTCTGAAGCAGTAGCGGCAATATTAACATTGCTCGACTGCCCATTCATTAGCTCCATACTGCCCACACCATTGATCTTCTGCCCTACATTTACAGCAGCAGGGTAGTCACTTCATTTCCAAGGCAACAGAGTAATCATTCCTACAAGAAAATGAAAGCAAGTCAGAAATTGTATTCTTATAATAATGCTGCTTGTTGTTTTCATTTCTGCACAGAAAAACTGTTTGGTAAGGAAAAATATTTTGGACCGTCAATGCAATAAAATTATTTATTTATATATGAATGCTACTGATACAATAAAGGTTTGTTGTATTTTCAATTTCATGAAATATTAGTGCCCCCTAGTGCTGAGAAACAGATCCTAGCTTAATTTTTACTGGTATCTACATTTGTATTTAATCAGAGTACAGATTAAATACATTTCCTGAATTTGCTAATTATGAATTATGACTTTTATATTTTAAAGTCAAGTCAGAACTGTGTCAGGGCTGCAATTAACTGGAAAACAGACGGTTTAACGTAACTATAAACAATCCGATAGGACTTTAAAATGTTTAACATTAAAACTGCAATAAAAGGCCACAAGACATAGATACAAAATAAAGTTAATTCATTCCATGGAATTTTTTCCAAAAACACACTCGTAAACATGTATAGATGAGTTTTAAATTACTTGCAGTAATCTTCATTAGTACATCTGACAGATATGTAATCCTAAAGAGCAAGAGATTGCAAGAACAAAAATTTAAGTAATTCAACATGCCCAGGAGTAATCTGATAATTAAAAGATCATTGCAGGAAAGAAAAAAAAAAAAAGAAAAAAAAAAGAGGAGGATTTGAAATATAGGCCCACATCCTGAGGCTTTCAAGATCTTTCTGCTCTCCACCAATCCTTGCCTGATCTATGCTGAGCTGGTCCACTGATGCAATTTAGAGCAGCCATGCAACTGCAAGTAGTTTAGACAGCAGCAACCCATCAACAGTGGTTATATGCCAACTCTGTTCACACATATCAGTTGCACAAAAGCAGTCAATGATGTACTTGGATGGTCTCAACTCTGTCCAGTATAAACTCAAACGCAGTAGCTACAATCCACAGAGCAATAATGAGGGACAAAAGATATGTTTAATAAACATTTTATCAGCATTTACAAAAAACTTTAAATACAAAAAAAAAAGTTTAGTTTAAATATATTCTTGTTTAGTTTTCCCCTCCAGAGGCTTTACATGAACAAAACAAAACAAAACAAAAAAAGACGGACAAATTAAGCAGCCACTATGCAATTACAACCTGTGAATGTGCTTGTTTTACTACTTGTTGGCACAATAATCCAGTAGCTGCTTTGATGCACATCTCCCACATTCCTGAATTCTGAAAAGGAAAACAGAGGGGCATTAGTGAAGAGATACAGTCAGGCAATTCCCCAATCCTCCTGTCCCCAGATTAATCTCAGATCTCAAATTACCTCCTCATGGTGCTCCAGCACCCAGTGATTTTCCCACTTCCATCGTCTGAAGACTGGTACATCCCTTGGACCCCACTGCATCAGATGAGATGTAAGACAGAAGTGTCAAGGAGCACGTCTTCACTCTGGACATGAACCACTCCTGTTCTCTGAATCCTACAAGGAACCATGAGAGAAGAAAATTATTAGCTCAGCTTCAAAAAACCCACTCACAACAAAACAGGAAAACAAAATGCAACTTTAAACTTAAAAATGAATTACAGTAATAAACAAGTTCCTTACCTCCTTAACCACCACCATTCAAAAGTAGCAGTGCTCAAAGTTGACTCTGACCTCAGGCCAAGAGTTAATCGGTAGTGGGTGCAGCAGGAGGCGATAGCTTTCTGCCATAGTATCTGCACGCAGTCATGCAAGGAAGCAGCCCCTGCCTCTCACAATGCATGCATGGATCCACCAGAAGGATAGGACTATTTAAAGCAGCAAGTTTAATGAACTAAAAACAAACAGTTGGACACATGTTTCAGGGAGCTGTGACTGCAATTGTCGGATAAGGGCTTTCTATTGAAAAATGTGTGATTTCCCTCACACAACTTCAGGGATCATTTGTCTTTTTAAAAAAAAGTTATGAGACACAACAAATACAATACTATAATCAGATAGCTTTTCTGCACAAGAGCAGAATCAACTAAAAAGTTTTCTATTCATGACCTTTGTCCACAAAAGTTTGGGTTTCTAAAAAGCCTCTCATTTTTTCAGGATCACCCACCAGCCTATTTGATTTCTTCGTACCTTCTGTTTTGTGATTCTTTGTGAAGGAGGTTACGTTAAAAAAAAATTATTTTATTTTACTGCCTTAGCTATTATTTTTCAATTAAACAAGAACAGACTGAAACCATGATGTAGTATCTTCTATATAAGCACTAGAGGAAAACACTACTTAAAAACATTCAAGGAACCTTGCTGAGCCCTGGTTTACACTACAACTTGTGTCAGTATAACTACGTTGCTCAGGGGTGTGGAAAATCCACACCCCTGAGCAACATAGTTATAGTGACCTAACCCCCAGCATCGACAGCGCTATGTTAAAGGAAGGGCTTCTCCTGTCAACATAGCTACCACCTCTTGGGGAAGTGGAGTACCTACGCCGATGGGAGAAGCTCTCCTTTTACCATGGAGTGTCTTCAGTAACCAGTGCAGCTGTGCCACTGCACCGGTGCAGCTGTAAGCGTAGACAAGCTCTGAGTTTATTATAGCGGACTGTCAGGCCTGCTATAGCTAAGGGCAAGACCAGCTTTCTATTTAAAGCTCAACTCTTCTACATGCTCCCGCACGGTTACTCAGATTGCCTTGAAATTTGGTGTGCCTCATATGGGCACAGGGTACAGTTAGGGAGCCAAATTTGAGGTATTTTGACCAAGGGGTTCCCAAGATACAGCAATCTGAAAAAACAGTTCTCTTAAGGCTGATGTATTTTTTTGCCCAGACCTGGGGATCAAACCAGTGCTCCGATCCTGTAACAGGGGTCTTAATCGCTCAAGAGTTACCTCCAACTAGTGTCTGCCCCATTGCCCCTTTAGAGGAGCAAAATTCAGAACTGTATTCACCAAAGAATTTAGCTTTCATTTCAGGCGCGTGCCTAATGGTCACAAGGTACACAGAGCATGCACGTATGCATGAACAGAGGAGCCAAGAGCCCATATTTGGGGGACCTTGACCTTCTGAAGGGGTCTATGCCAGTCTCTCCCTGCTCTATGCGTGAGCTGACATCTCGGGTTCAAGCTCTGTGGCCCTGCTGCTTGGGGTGGGGAGCTGAGAACAGACATGCTAGGAGCATGCACCAAGAACACACTGCTGAGACTGGAGGAGGTGGGGAGAACAGGTATGATTTAGACACATCACAGGTTTCTCAAACACTGGGGAAGGGGGATGGAACACCCACTGAGATGAATGGAGCAGTTCACATGTCAGAGCTATTGTTTCAGGCTGTACTCATCTCTAAGGGGTGCTCTCATTAGCTGAGACTATCATATTGAGATGAATGGCCCACTTCACACCTCTTAGAGCCTCCTGTATTTCAGGATTATCCTGTGCTGGGAATCAGGATATAGCAAAGCAGTTGCTGATGATTAACTTCATACAATATTAAAGCAGAGAGCTAGCTCTACTACAGCTGAGGTTGACAAGACTTTTCTATTTAAAGAACAATTATTCTAAATGTTCTAGAATCGTGGGGGCATGGAACAGCATTAGTGATCCAAATCATGTGGCCTAGGGGAAAGAACAGCAGACTGGAATTTATGTCTACACTTCGGACCTTACAGCAGCACAGCCATAGATGCCGACTTCCCCGCTTTTCCCTGGGTGCTCGACCCCCCACCCCCACCCCTGCCCCCATTCCACCCCTTCCATGAGGCTCCACCCCTGCCCCAACTCTTCCCACCCTTGCCCGACCCCTATTCCAACTCCTTCCCCAAATCCCCACCACGGCCCCGCCTCCTCCCCTGAGCACACCACATTCCCGCTCCCCCCCCCCCCCCCCCCCCCGTCTTTTCACCCCCCCCCCACCCCTTGTTGCGGGCGCGGGGGGGGGGGGGGGGGGGCGGGGGCGCCGGGGGGGCGGGGGGGGGGGGGAAGGCTGGCTGTCGGTGGGTGCAGAGCGCCCACTAATTTTTCCCCATGGGTGCTCCAGCCCTGGAGCACCAATGCAGTCGGCGCCTATGAGCACAGCTGCACTGCTGAAAGCTCTCCTGTGTAGCTGCTGTATGCCAGTAGGAGAGCTCTCCGGGAGGCATAATTAAACCACCCCCAATGAGCAGCAGTAGCTATACTGTCAGAAAAGCATCTCCCACCGATATAGCACTGTCCCCACCAGCGCTTTTGTCTGTGAAGGGCACGAGATACCTTAACTCTGCATTATTGAAGGTTGGTTTTTTTGGTCAGTGAATACTTTTAAGTGTGACTAGATTATTTATTTAAAAAAACCCTTTAACTCTTAGGCTATGTCTACACTAGCACTTTTTCGGTAAAATTTGTGTCAGTCAGGAGTGTTAAAAAACCACACTCCTGACTGACATAATTTGCACCAACAGAAGCGCCAGTGTGGATAGTGCTATGTCAGCAGGAGATGCTCTCCCATTGACACAATTACTGCCTCTCATTGGGGGTGGTTTAATTATGCCAGTGGGAGAGCTCTCTCCTAGCGGCATAGAGAGTCTACACAGGAGACCTTGCAGTGGCTCAGCTGCAACGGTACAGCTGTGCCGCTGTAAGATTTCTAGTGCAGACATAGCCAGAATCTGGGAGGCCCTTTGGAAATGTGTTTTGTCTTATTTTGCAAGCTCATGAACTGGAGAAGGATTTACCACCACCTGCCCCATGGTGAATAAAAAAGTTGA
This sequence comes from Terrapene triunguis, assembly GCF_002925995.2. Classification (NCBI taxonomy): domain Eukaryota; kingdom Metazoa; phylum Chordata; order Testudines; family Emydidae; genus Terrapene; species Terrapene triunguis. Next base: position 11,352,234 of record NW_020664563.1, on the reverse strand, counting down.
TCTTTTAAAAAAAATAAAAAAATAAAAAAAAATTGGACTATTAAAACCAGATTTTTTTAAAAAATATAAACCTGTATTTAATTTAATAAAAAACAAACCTATTTATAATTAAAATGACAATTTATGTTAAAGCCTAAATTTATTATGACCTATTAAAATAATTTAAATTAAGAAAATTTAAAAAAATAATATTAAGCAGTACATGTTTGCTGCCAAGTTTTAAAGAAAGTTATATCACTGAACTGGTTGAAGTCACTGGCAAACACCTGGAACCAGGCTTTGTTGGAAAGCTAAACCAGCTTTGGATAGCAGCAGTCTCTTCTGCAGATGCAGACAACGTTTTCTTTATTTCAGTTTGTTCAACTAGTTCAGCTCACTGACTAGTTCATTCAAAGATAAGAGACCAATAGGGAGTTGAAAAAGCAAGAAAAAAAATAGCTACTAATTTTCCATAACTGTTGTTTAAGATGTGTTGCACATGTCCATTGCACTCAGTGTTTGTGCACCCCACACTCAGTCACTGGAAAATTTTTCCTCAGTGTTACCCATCAGTGCGGTTCAAACACCCTCTGCCGTTGCGTACCACCAACTTCCCCAAAACCTGCCCTCCCCTTTTCCTTTTCACCATACAACTCCAACCCAGAGGGGTAGGAAAGTGGGTTGTGGAATGGACATGTACAACAGATCTTGAAGAACAACTATTATGGAAGGTTAGTAACTGTTTTATCCTCTGAGTGATTGCACATGTCCGTTCCATTCTTGGCAGCTCACAAGCTACAAAGCAGAAGTCATGGGAGTTTATATACACGCACAACTCATCCAAACTTAAAAGAGTCTCCAGAATGGGGATGTGAAGGTGGGGACTTATAATTGCTGCTTTAAAAGTGTCCTAGATAGGGACTTGTGCAAGAAACACTGACAAGGCTCATTGTGATTTTGTGGAATGCCATGTTACTTTGCTCGCTGTGGAAATGGCAGCCGGTATACACAAATACAGGAGGCTATTCATGCTGAAATTCTCTGTGATGATACTGGGAGAGCCTTCATCCTGTTTGTGATGGCCATGAACAGTTGGGTTGACAAATGGAATTGTTTAGTCCTACCTATGTAGAATGCCCAAGGTCTTCTAACATCTAGCATGCACAGGTGTTGCTCCTCTCTATTGGCATAGGGTTTTGTGTAAAACATATGCAAGAAAATTGACTGGCTAACATGAAAATTAGATACCACTTTAGAGAGAAATCTTGGATAAGGGTGTAGATACACTTTGTCCTTGAAGAAAATTGTATAAGGAGGTTCAGATGTCGGAGCACACAGCTCAGCCACCCTCCTGGCTGAAGTGATTGCTACTAAAAAAGCCAACTTCCAGTAATAGGTGTAGTAAGCAGCACATTGCTAAAGCTTCAAATGGAAGTATCATAAACTTTGACAAAATTAAAGTTCAAGTCCTGCAGGGAACCAGTTTTCTTATCTGAGGATACAACTTTTCCAGGCCTTTAAAAAATCTGATTGCGATACAGTTGTTCACATGAAGATGGAAAGCTGATGTTGCTGCTAAGTGGACCTGGATAGAACTAATCACCAACCCTTGATGTTTTAGGTGCAACAGATAGTCCAGGCTATGCTGGATTGAGAAAACCTCGAATTGATGAGATAAGATGAAAAAATGCTTCCATTGCAAAATTTAAGTAGTCCTGGTGGAAGCCTACCTACTATTTAACAAGACATGGTGAACTTGCTCCAATCAGGAGCGACTCCTCTGTAGGATTTAGCCATGGAGCCTCCAAGCTGTTAAATGAAGTGCCCACAGGTTCAGCTGGAGCAGCCAACCATGATCCTGCAAAATTATGTCTGGGTCCAACAAGAAGTGAAATCAGAGCCTCCACCAACAGATTGGAGAACGAGTGCTGCTGGGGCCAGGCTGGGGCTATTAGTATAACCCAGGCAAGTCTCATTTTATGGTTAGCAACAACTTGGAGTAGCAGTGGACTTTGAGGAAAAAGCATAGCAGAGCTTGTTCAACCAGGATAGTAGGAAAGTGTCTGTGATGGAAACAGGACTGCGACCTTGTAGGGAACAAAACTGGTGGCATTTCCTATTGGCTTTGGTTGTAAATAGGTCTATCTGGGGATTCCCCCACTGATAGAAAACACCCCTGGCTACATCCAGGTGGAGAGATCACTCTTGGTGACTCGAACGATATGCAAGCTTGTTTTGCACCTCTGGAAGGCAAGAGGCTTTGAGATTGATTAAATCGGCAATGCAAAAGTTCCATTAGTGAATTGCCTCATGACAAAGCACAAAAGAGCGGACTCCTCACTGCCTGATGAGGCAGAATATTGCCACTCTGTCATCTGTGAGAACAAACAGGCTTCTTCCCTTTACCTGAGGGTATGTCTACACTACAGGATTAATCCGAATTTAGATAATTCGAATTTGGGAAACAGGTTGTATAAATTCGATTGTGCGCGGCCACACTAAGCACCTTAATTCGGTTTTAAACCACATTAATTCGGTGGTGTGCGGCCACACTACCCCATTAACTTAAACACAGTAATTCGGTGGTGTGCGTCCACACTAACCCTAATTCGAATTAACAAAATCGATTTAGGCTCTACTCCGTTCGTCGAGGTGGAGTACAGAAATCGATTTAAAGGGCCCTTTAATTCGAATTAACTGGCTCTGTAGTGTGGACGGGTGAAGGGTTAATTCGGATTAAGGCAGCTAAATCCGAATTAAAGTCCTAGTGTAGACCAGGCCTGAGATAGGAAAGCCTGACAGGCTAGGTGGACAGCCCTTAGCTCCCTGACATTAATAAGCAGAGACAGGTCCCACGAGGACCATGAACTCTGAGTTTGGAGCAGACCCACGTAAGCTCCCACCTCCAGACAGACATATCCATCACTAATGTGAGCAAACTACTAACTGTGGTATGTAACGTACCATTTAAATCAGCTTCTGCACCAGATGATTGGAGGATAACTAATATGACACTGACTTTAAGAAAAAAGTTCCAAAGGTGATCCTGGCAATTACAGGCCAGTAGGCCTAACTTCAGTATCTGACAAATTGGTTGAAACTGTAGTAAAACAAAACAAAAACAACAAAACAAACAAAACACTAACAGATTTATCAGACACATAGATTAACACAATTTGTTGGGGAAAGAGTCAACATGGCTTTTGTAACGGGAAATCATGCCCATGGGCGGCGAGTTATATTCTTTCGTGGTGCTCAGGCTCCAAGAATATTCAGGGCTGGGGGACCTGCTCCACCAATATTTGGAGCTGGGTCTCTCCCCCGGCCCTGCCTGGAGCACATCCGGGGCATCCACCGCCCTGGCCCGGACCGTCCCTGCCTGAAAGAAAGCAGCGCGCGCCTCCCCCTTGCCTGCTTGTGCTGCCTGTGTAGCACATTCCTACACGGAGCAGTATCCTACACTACACAGGCTGCTGCTGCTGCCTAAGGGATATAGCACAAGAGCAGCGCCAGCAGGCTGGCTGCTGCAGCACCTCAGAGGGGGAGGGGGAGGCACACACATGCTTGGCAGCCCTCCCCGTCCCCTCCCCTCTCCCGGCACCCACCTGGAGGAGATGCCAAGGGGGCTTCCAGCCAGGAGACATCTGGAGTGGACCTCACTCACCTGAGCAGCTGCTGGGGCTTTGGTGAGTGTTTGACTCTGTGAGCCACCTCCCCCCCAGCCCCGAGCCCCCACTCCTGCCCAACGCTGGGCAAGGGGCAGCCCCATCCCCCAGTGAGGCTACGGTGAGGGGCAGCAAGGGAGGAACGAAGCCACATGTGATGACAGTTCCCTCCCCCCCCGCATGCACCCACCCACCACAGGGGAGATGGGGAGGGGGACTTCCTAGACCCGAGCAGCTGGGACTTGGGTGAATTTTGTGACAACCTGACCTCCCCCGCCCCCACAGCCACCACCCCGCAGCCACCACTCCTGCCCCATCCTGGGCAAGGGGCAGCCCCATCCCCCACCACCAGTGAGGCTATGGTGAGGGGCAGCAGCAGGGGAGGCCACATGTGATGGCAATCCCTGCCCCGGTACCCACCATAGGGGAGGCGAGGGGGCTTCCTGGACCTGAGAGGGGCCATAGGAGCATGTGCAGTGACAGTGGTGCAGAGTGAGTGTGCTACAGGAAGGGAGAGGGGAGGAGGAGAAGAGGAGGGGTCCCTCCCCTGGAGCTTGCTGCTGCCAGCAGGGGCGGGGGGAGTCCTCTCTGGCCCTAGCCCTGGAGCAGCCTGTCTGCACCCCAAGCTCCTCATCCCCGGCCCTGCCCCACCCCAGAACCCCAGCCGTGAGCCACCTCCTGCACTGTCAACCCCTCATCCCCAGCCGCACCCTAGAGCCCTCACCTGAGGGGAAAAAAACACGCAACTTAAATTTGGCGGTCAGTTTGGGGTATCGTGTTTAGCACAATACTTGATTATTTTTACACCCTTTAAAGTATATAATTGGTGGTATACAGGTGTTACGAAGTGGGAATGTTCTTAATGTTTTCTCTGAATACTGTGTGGGTGCCTCAGTTTCCCCTATGCATTTCTTAAGGATCTAGATGGTGGGATAAGGGAGTGTGATTGTTGTAGAGCCCTAGAGGGCCAGTGTGATGCTGTCTGCACAGAGAATGGCCAACACCCTGTCTCTTGGCAACTGATGGCCTGGGCCGCTCTCCTACAAGGTGCCAGCTGAAGGTGTTGGAGAACAAAGATCAGGTGGCCTCCTAATGCCTGGAAAAGAGACAAAGGCCAGAGGAGTGGCTGGAGGGAGTGTCAGTGCCTGTGCGGACTCCCGGGAAGCGCACAGCGTGGAAGGGGATGCTGGCATGCTCTGAAACTACTCCATACAAAGCCAGTCAGAACTCTGGGGGAGCATGCCTCCTCTCTCTGAGCATACTGTCTCCAGGGCAAGAAGCTTACGCCTTCCTGGGTCTGACCTCGGATCATTCAGCATGCCCTTCCACACCATGCACTTCCCGCACCGAGTCCGCACAGGCAGGGCTCCTGGGGAAGCCAGAGGGTCCTGCACCCCAACTCCGCAGTCAGACGTGACTCTAAGCCAGCTGGTAAAACAGAAGGTTTATTAGACGACAGGAACACAATCTAAAACAGAGCTTGTAGGTACAGAAAACAGGACCCCTCATTCAGGTCCATCTTGGGGGGTGGGGAGCCCAGACCCAAGTTCTGGGTCTCTCCCCGTTTCCCCAGCCAGCTCCAAACTGACACTCCCTCCAGCCCCTCCTCTGGCCTTTGTCTCTTTTCCGGACAAGGAGCCCACCTGATCTCTTTGTTCTCCAACACCTTCAGTTGGCACCTTGCAGGGGAAACAGGCACCCACACAATATTCAGAGAAAACATTAAGAACATTTCCACTTCGTCACAACAGGTACAACAAAATATAATACACCTCTACCTCGATATAACGTGACCCGATATAACACGAATTCGGATATAACGCGGTAAAGCAGTGCTCCGGGACGGCGGGGCTGCGCACTCCGGTGGATCAAAGCAAGTTCAATATAACGCGGTTTCACCTATAACGCGGTAAGATTTTTTGGCTCCCAGGGACAGCGTTATATCAAGGTAGAGGTGTACATGTCAAAAGTGATTGTTTAAATGTACAAGAATGTATTCAGTTTTTATGAAGTTTAAACACCAGTGGTGTGCCGCATGCATTGTTTTCACTTATCTGTATCCTGTTATAATGTAATAGCAAACATTTGGCTCTTTTTTTGATGACGGAGAGTGAGAAATGCATTTAGAATCTTTGACCGCCGATCACCCCACACAGTGACCATTTGCTTTGAAATTAGCACTTTCCTGATAGTTCTTCTTTTGCATTACAGTAGGCTTCTCTCTCATTTGATGGGTTATTGTGTATACTCCTGTAACTAAATGTACCACATGGGTAGTGATCCTGTCAGCTTGTTTTCTGAGAGAAGCTTTAAGTATTTACACAAGGAAAAAAATCTTCATCACTGAACTGTTTGGATTTTAACATGGCAGAATAACTGAACAAGACAACGGAGCTCCCCAGAGTTATCCTGGGTAGCCCTGAGAGACTTTTGGAAAACTACATCTCTGCTACCATTTGGAATTATAGACAGACTCACCTGTACACCTATTTTACCTGATTTAAACTCTCAATAACTCATATCTTTTCCCCAGCTAATAAACCTTTAGTTAATTACAGAATTGGCTACCAGTATTTTCTTTGCTCTGACATCTAGGATGCAAATAGACCAGGGTGAGTGACTGGTCTCTTGGAACAGAGACAGACCATTATCACATAGTGCAGCTTGCCTGGGTTGCAAGATAGTCCATTAGATACTCGAGTCTATCTATAGTATTTTAGGAGTTTACACTTGTTACTGGCTTGATGAAATCTAAATATAGAAAATACAACCATGTTTGGAGTGTCTGCCCTGCTTTTTTGAAGTAGGCACTCACAGTCATGAGCCACTCCATACAGCATGACATACATTCATAAATGATCTGGAAAAAGGGGTAAACAGTGTGGCGGCAAAATTTGCAGACAATACAAAATTAAGATAGATAAGTCCAAAGCAGACTGCAAAGAGTTAGAAAGGAATCTCACAAAACTGGGTGACTGGGCAACAAAATGGCAGATGACATTCGTACTGATAAATGCAAAGTAATGCATATTGGAAATCCATCACAACTGTACATACAAAATGATGGGGCAGTTGCTACCACTCAAGAAAGATCTTGGAATCATTGTGGATAAAATTCTCTGAAAAGATCCCCACAATGTGCCGTGGCAGTTTAAAAAAAAAAAAAAAAAAAAAGCTAACAGAACAATGGGAACCATTAGGAAAGGGATAGATAATACGACAAAATATCATAATGCTGCTATATAAATCCATGGTATGCCCACACCTTGAATCCTGAGTGCAGTTCTGGTCGCCCCATCTCAAACAAAGATATATTAGAAATGGAAAATGTACAGAGAAGGGCAAAAGAGATTAAGAACATGGAATAGCTTCCATATGAGGAGAGATTAAAAAGACTGGGACTGTTCCGCTTGTAAAAGAGATGACTTAGGAGGATATGACAGAGGTCTATGAAACCATGAATGGTGTGGAGAAAGTGAATAAGGAAGTGTTATTTACCCCTTCACATAAACCAAGAACCAGGGGTGACAAAATCAAATTAATAGGCCACATATTTAAAACAAACACACACAAGTAAGTACTTCTTCACACAACACACTGTCAATGGGTGCAACTTGTTGCCAGGAGATGTTGTCGACGCCAAAGTATAACTGGGTTCAAAAAAGAAACTAGGTAGGTTTATGGAGGCTAGCTCCACCAATAGCTATTAGTCAAGATGACCAGGGATGCAACCCCATGCTCTGTGTGTCCCTAAGCCTCCGATTGCAAGATGCTGGGATTGGATGACAGGGGCTGGATCAGTTGAGAATTGCCTTGTTCTGTTCATTCCCTTTGAAGCATCTGGCACGGGCCACTGTGAGAAGACTAGTTACTGGGCTAGACAGACCATTAGTCTGACCCAGTATAGCCATCTTTATATTCTTATGAAGGTTGAGAGCAAACAGAATGCCTACCCATACACTGAATGGGTCTGTCCACCTATCAAGAGAAGTGAATATGCGAGAGGACTTGTTCAGCACAGAGCTCAAATAGTGATGACCTGGAGAATAAACGGAGGCTCGCCAACTTTAAAGAAATCTGAGATGTAGTCTGGCATGCCGGACTACCTATGTGCATGTGGCCATATGCCCCAGGAGCCTCATGCAGTTTCGAGCTATTCTGACTGGGTGGGCCTGGAGATCTACAGCAAGAAATCAAATCGTTTGGGACCTTGTGTCAGGAAGGAAAGCTCTGGCCTGAGTAGAGTCCAGGACTGCTCCTATAAACTTTATCCTCTGAACTGGATGTGGGATAGATTTTTTTCTAAATTGATCAGTAGATCCAGTTCTTTGAGAGTTGACTGGATGATAGACAAACTGGACAGTACCTGAGCCCTGGACTAGCCTCTGACTAGCCAGTCATCCAAATAAGGGTAGATTTGCACCCGTAGCATCCTCAGTAAACCTGCTATTACTGTTATACATTTTGTGAAAACCTGAGGAGATGCTGACAGGCCGAATGGCAGCACGGTGAACTGGCAATAAGCATGCTTCATTATGAATCTGAGATACTTTGTGACCTTGATAAAGTGCCTACTTTCATGTGGTGATTTAAGTTGAGAGTGGCATACCAGTCTCCAGGGACAGAATAACGGAAGCCAGGGTGACCATGCAACACTTTATCTTTATGAGATATCTGCTTAGCTGGCACAAGTATAAATTGGTCTGAGACCTCCTTTTGCTTTCAGGATTAGGAAATAGAAATAGAACCCCCTCCCATCTGTGACACTGAAGAACCTCCTCTATGGTTTCTACCAGAAGGAAAGAATGAACCTGGAAAAGGAGCTCCTCATGAGAATGGTCCCTGAAGAGGGGAGGGAGTATGGAAGGGAGGAGGAGAAACAAATTGGAGGGTATATACCACTTCCACAGTGCTTAAGACCCATCAGTCTGAAGTAATCCAGGAGCAAGCACGGAGGAAGTGGCACAAACTGTTTGCGAACAGGGGGAGATGGACTCTGGCATCCTGGAAACTGGTAAAGCGTCCTCAATCAACCCATCAAATCACCTGTTTAGAATCCCTGGGTATCTAGATGGAGAAGGCATTGATGTAGAAGCAGGAGGAGGAGATGGCCGCGTCTATAACTTCTACTTTTCTTTCTTTGCAGATCCTGGCAAGGAGCAGGGGCAGAGTACCAATGGATCTGCTGTGGGTGAAAATGTGTTTCCTGGATGGGGCAGGAGTATACAAATCCCAAAAAGTTTAAAGTTGCCTTAGAATCCTTCACCCCATGGAGTTGAGAAGCTGTTTGCCCTCAAAGGGCAAGTCGAATTGTTTGTTGAACCTCATGCAGAAGCCCTGAGGACTGAAGCCAAGAGCTCCTGCACGTGGAAATCGCAGAAGCCATGGTCCTAGCAGCTGAGTCCTCCACATCTGGTCCAGCCTGCAGCCAAGTTCTCACTACTCATTTCCCCTCATCAACTAAAGTGAAGAACTCCTGCGTAGTGCCCTCCAGCAACATGTCCTTAAACTTTAACAAGGAGTCCCAAATATTACAATCATAACACTCAAAAGAGTTTGTTGGTTGGCAATCCTGAGTTGCAACCCCACAGTAGAATAAACTTTTCTACTAAGTTAATTTTTTTAGCATCCTTTGATTTGGGGGTTGCCACCTGTTAGCCCTGTTATTTCCTTTCACTGGTCGCTGATGCCATCAAAAAACCCAGGGCGAAACAGGAATATAGTCAGTCAACCCCCTGGATATAGGCAGCGAGTGACTCCTCCATTTGGAGAGGCTGGGCACGCCCAGACCATGGCCTTGCCCCGAGGCTCACTCCCACTCGGCCTCCTCCTCCTTGCCTACCACTCACCACCCCCATGTGCCTCTTCGCCCCCTCCCCCAATGCCCCCATGCGGGTGGAGCGGGGATGAGAAGAGGCAGAGAGGGGCCTCAGGCAGGAAGAGGATGAGTGGAAGTGGGGCCTCGGGGCAGAGCACAGGCAGGGCCACAGCCAGGACGACCTTTTGGTGGCAGCATGCTCCAAAGGTGGCAGGCCAGCTGTTTGGGGAGGCTTAGCCTCCCCTGGCCTCTTATACCCACTGCCCATGCCCCTGAGAGGGAACATAATATTTACATTCAGAACTTTTTGAGATGGGAGGAAGGGACAAAGAAGTCTACCAGAGCAACTTATTAGTGAGATGATTTTGCAGCCCATTAAGTAAGGCATCCCAGTGGTGGCCAAAATATCAGAAAGGTGATGGGAGGACTCCTTAACCTCCTCCACTTGTATCTCCAAATCAGAAGCAACCCTCTCCAATAGCTCTTGGTGAGCTCTATAATAATAATTGGAAGTGAGTGAGGTGCCTCTGAAGGGAGGAGGATGCCAGCACAGGGTTGAGGCTGCCACTCCTCCACTAGCTGTCCAACAGACTTCTCCTGAACCACCTTTTCCTGCTTGGTAGCAGGCCCAATACCAGACTAGAGAAAAGGCAGCGCCTGGTGAGTAGATTCTCCATGCCTTTCTGATGATACAGAGAAGGAATGCTTTGAGTAAGACCTAGAAATCCAGGTGTTTTTAAAGGACCACTGAACTGGTCATGGCCACATGCCCAATCCCATTCCAGCTGGAGGATCCCAAAGCAACCTCAGGGTAATAACACCTAGGTGAGGAGTAGCATAACCAGCCCCAAGGCAAGGAAACATAGGAGCCAATCTCCAATTCAGGGGAGGATGAATCACCCTCTGCTAACCAAGGGGATGTAGCACGCTATGCTTCAAAGCAGCACACTGGAAACCCTATATTCACCACTGTCATATAATTATGATATGTTTTGTACAAAGCATGCCTTGTGAGGTATCATTTTAAAAGTTGATCTGTTGAACATTAATATCTTGTTGGATTGTATGTGCTATCACTGTATGGAAAGTTATGAAGTTTTGCTATGTGTGTGTTACTGAAATATGTTGTAAGGTTGGGAACACCCACAACCAGCCTTTCAGGTGCAACCATGGAGGAGCCTGACTTCTGATGGCCCATTAAAGGAATCCACATTCCCAAGAACCGTATATAATAAAGACTTCTCAGAGATAGCACGTAGACAATGGAGACTGCTTGACCCAATCACAAGCATAGATGTTTCCAGCAAGCTGAAAGAAACTATAAAAGAGGGGAAGTGACATCATCACTGGGCCTCTTCCCCCTCCCTGCGCCCAACTCAACACCTGGAAACAGTCTGGAGAACAAAGACTGAACTGGGGAGGTGGTCCCAGGCTGGAAAGGAGAATTCTAGCTTGTGTATTATACCATCAGGGCAGGACTTACTGCTTGATTCAAATCTTGTCTAGTTTATAGAACTCAGGTTGCGATTTTACTTTTATTTCTTAGGTAATCAACTCTGATCTGTACACTTACTACTTATAATCATGTAAAATCTTTCTGTAGTTAATAAATCTGTTTTATATTTTACCTTAAACAGTATTTTGGTTGAAGTGCTTGGGGAATCTGCTCAGTGTAAAAAAGCTCATGCATGTTCTCTCCACATTGAGGTAGGGGTGGACTAGGTAATAAACTTACACTGGTCAGGCTTCTGACCAAGGCAGGACAATACAGCCCTGGGGTCCTAGGCTGGGGAAATTGGCTGGAGCCTCTCTATTGTTCGTTCATGAGTGGCTGGGGAAGCATTCATATAACTCAGCTGGGTGTGTCCATGCCTGTGGATGGCTATGTAAGTGCAGTACCTGGAGAGGTTTGCAGCTTGTCACAGCATCTCAGTGTGAGAGCAGTACCCCAGTTCCAGGTTGCACCCAGTCACAGTGGAGGCTGCTGCCGATGGTACCTGAGACAGGTGCCGACTTGGGAAAGAGTATAGTGCAGCCAAGATTGCAGGCTTCCCCTTCAACAGTGCAGATGGGTGTGAAGTCTGAAACACAGGAGGTTGACATGGTATCGATTACTGCACCAACACTGGACCCTGTGATGGAATGCACTCCTGTATTCATACCTACACACTATTGTAATAATCCTTGTACAACGTATGCCTTGTGAGGTATATGAAAACTCAACTTGCTGATCAGTAATATCACAGTATAATGTGTGTAGACGTATTATGTGTATAGTTAAAAGTTTCCCTGCATATAATGTTAAAAATATATGTTCAGACTCACGTAGCACCAAACTACTCAAACACACCTGTCTTCAACAAAGGAGGGTATGCTTGTCTTAATTTGCATTTAAGCAATGAACAAAGTCATCAAGCAGCAAGGGAGAAAGGAGAAAACAAAGGAAGCTCACTCAGGTGGAAAAAAAAGAAAAAAAAAACCCAGCAGGGAACATCCTTCCACACAGACTTTTTGTCTTCTGGTTCTCAGCTGGAAATGCTTTTCAAGAGGGGAACTAAAACTATAAAAAAGGAGGAACAAGCACCCCAAGAGAACCTCTCCTCTTTCTTCCTGTCTCTTGCACACTTTGCACTTGAGAAGACAAAAGAAGCAGCCGTTAGACTCTGAGGGAGGGGCGCTGACCTGAAGGTGGGTCAGTAATATTGCTAGAAGTATGTGTGAGAAACTTCGCTTTGACTCTAATGTAGTTTTTAAGTTGGGCACTAGAAAGTTTTATTTTTATTTTTCTTGTAACCATTTCTGATCTTTATGCCTCATTACCTGTGCTCAAAATCTCTTTGTTGTTATTAAACTTGTTTTATTGTTTTATCTAATCCAGTGTGTTTAAATTGAAGTGTCTGGGTAACTCCATTTAAGGTGGCAAGCTGTTGTATATTATTCCCTTATAAGAATAATGGACTTAATATATTTGGACTGTCCAAGAGAGGCCTGGGCAGTACAAAACACATTTCTGGGGGGAAATCTGGGACTGGGAGAGTGTTGCGGTCATCCTGAAGTATAACCCAGACTGGTGAGAGTCAGAGTGTGACGGGCAGCTACAATTACACAAACACATCTAGGAGTGACCTGCGCGATGAAGGCTGTGAGCGGTCCAGGTTGAGAGATACAACAGTAAGGTACTGCAAGGCACTCTAGGTTGCGAGGCAAGGGTGACACCATCCCCATTAATCTGGATTGCACCCTGGTATGTCAGAGCCCCTTTAACTGCTGGTACCAGAAGCACGGTCTCCTGCATTGCCAGGAATAACATTACCGATAGGCTCAGCAAATCTCTTGCTGCTGCCAATGCCTCCAGTGTGGTCAGTACCAGGATGATCTCAGGTCACTGGGGTACCACAAATGTAGAAGACGCCCTGTGATGAAGCTGAGAAAACTCACACCAGCATGAAAAGGGTTAAAAAGAGAGCCTATGAGCCCAGCTAGCTCCACACCGCTACATCTTGGGCCAGTGCCTGGCCTGAAGGAGGAAGAAAAGGAGAGAATCTGGCTCAGTTTAAGGCTGACTAGCAAAGAAGCAGGAGATAGCTCTGTCTTTCTACATGAGGGGAGCATCACTACAAGCCTGACAGCCAGGACAGCCGCTGGAGGGAGAAGCACTGTGTCCCTGACCAAGAGAGACTGCTGAGGAGACTGGCGAGAACCCAGCACTGAGTGAACTGTACAATAAAGAAATTATGGGGCTAAACCCCTCCAATCTTATATCTGCTCTGCCCAGAAGGACTCGAGTCCACAGCAGAACGCCAACGAAAGGTCCACAAGAGGGCACTACTCCACACAAGCCACTACAAAAACTGTTTGGATTATTGGGGCCATGCCTCAAACTGAAGGAAATAGGTTGGAAGTAGCACAGGGTAGTGGACTTAGACTCCCTGGCAAGAGGAACTTGCCAGCATTGCTTCATACAGGGCCCTGGGCTGGAAATCAGTGAAGAGAGAGCGCCCAGGTCTCCCTACCACCCCTCCTTAAGGGCCGAGGCCCAGATGCAAGCAGAGGTCAGAAGGTTCCCAACTTAAGGTCAGGAACCAGGCACCTCAGCCAGGGAAGCAAGGGACCAGAAGTCAGGTGTGCTAACCGCTAGGCCACCCAGCCCTTCAAACACCCTATCACTCACCCTTTCGGGACCAAGACTCAACAGTGCCAGTTTCGGTGCTACCAGAGAAAAGGAGTGCTTGAGTTTTGGCTGCACTCTACTTTTAACCCCAAGCTTACAGAGGATCAGTGTCAGCAACCGGCCTGTCTAGAGGTCTTATGCCTCTTCTTAGGCACTGGGGAAGGCGAGCAGTGCCGGGTCTCAGGCATACTCCTGACCAATGTCAAAGCACTCAGCCAAAGTGCCAAGTCAGGATGGCTAGGCTCTGACAGAGGTCTCAAGGCCACCTTGACGGTGGTCTACTAGTTCTAAAATCCTGATAGTGAATTGAACTGTTTCTGGTCACATGCCTAACTAAAGATAATACTTCATTTGTTTAATAATTGAATTAGTTTTAAATGCAAAACATGTTTTGTTAAACTTTATATATCCAGCATTAGGTACCATAGTTTTATTTAACGAATAAAAAGATAAAATGCTGTTTTTGTGCACTTTTAATTGCATTTTTTAGCTTCTATCCAAATAGAGCTTGACACAAATCGCAAGTAAAAAAATTAATCTAGTAAATAAATGCATCATTCACAATTTCCTAATAAAAATGTAAAAATTAAGAAGCTGAACAAATGTGAATTAAGCTACATAACTGCCTAAATAATGTGTATAGATACAGTATATCCTCCTGGTTAGCAAAAAGAAGCAAAATTTATTGTAAAGGGATATTCAGTTGCAAACCAAAATGTTATCAGTCAACAAGAATAAACCTTTCATTAGGAAAACAGTTAAAAAGTACAAATGCAAAACAAGATTAAAAAAAAATATATCAGTGATTTAAATCAAGGTTTCCTGTTGGCTGATTTAAATCATGATTAAAATTGATTATTTAAATCAATTCACCTTATGCTGCCCCTCCTTCAGGAAGGGAAACCTGTCCCTGGAGAGGCTGGCAAAGATAGGAGTCAAAGGCATATTTGTTGGCATGGGCAAGAAGCTGAAAAGAAGGGGAGGACCACATATAGGGGACGTTTATAAATTGGACTGGGACATGCTACAGCTCCACTTTAGAACTTCCCCACAGTTAGTGGTGCTTCCCTATGTTTCTTAGATACAACCAATTATAAACAAAGAAACCACAAATTTAAAACTCACAAACCAGAACAAGAGACGAGGTAAAGAACACTGTTTGTATTATATATAAAATTCTGCACTACCATCTGTCCTCTGGATGGGTTGTGATGAATCTGTCTAGAGACAAGAAGTTAGCGTATCTTTAGGCACTTAAACTTGTGGTGGGGAATGCGGCATGTGTGGGAGGTGAGGCACAGTGGACAGAGGAGGGTGTGCAAACTATAAATAACCCATACCCTAGTCTTTAATGCACACGGCAGAGGCTATGAATGGATCCTTGAAGAGGAGTGGCATATTTATATTTAGATAGGAAAGTCAACAATTAGTTTTCATCAGTTTGTAAATAGAGATTTCTCTCTCTAAATTGGGAGTAATCCAACAGAATTAATCATCCTCGGCCAGATCATTCCCTCCAATGTTTGGAGGGAGGAAGAGAGAAGGAAGAGATTTTTGTGCCAAACTTCCAGATGGAATCCCTTGCAGTGGGTGCAGGCTTCGCAATGTTTCTTTGTCATGTGTTTATACCCTGTATGGAAACTAGCTCACATGCAGGGACTTTCCTTAGGGCATGGCTACACTTGCAGATGTAGAGGGCTATGAGTTAAACCCGCCTTCGGAGAGTGCAGTAGGGAAAGCAGTGCAGTCTGTCCACACTGACAGCTGCTTGTGCACTGGTGTGGCCACATTTGCGGTACTTGCAGCGGCATTGGGAGCGGTGCATTATGGGCAGCTATCCCAGCATGCAAGTGACTGCAACGTGCTTTTCAAATGGGGGGGTGGGGTGGAGTTTGACAGGGAGTGTGTTGTGTGTATGTGGAGGGAGAGAGAGTGGGTTTTGGGGGGGGCAGAGAGCATGTCAGCATACTGTCTTGTAAGTTTTTGTGCATTTTAAATTGAATTTTTATCCATATAACTATCATAGAATATCAGGGTTGGAAGGGACCTCAGGAGGTCATCTAGTCTAATCCCCTGCTCAAAGCAGGACCAATCCCCAGACAGATTTTTTCCCCAGATCCCTCAAGGATTGAAATCACAACGCTGGGTTTAGCAGGCCAATGCTCAAACCACTGAGACAGCAGCAGACTCTCCCCCCTCCCCCCATTCCACTCACTCACCATTCCACACTAATCTCTCTCGTAGCACACTTATCTGTCTTGGAGCAGATAAGCAGCTGGCTGTCAGAAACGGAGCATTCAAACGGCATATCTGCATTCCTACAGCGAGTTCAAAACAATGAGAAGAGAGGCCACTTGACTTAAGGGGATTATGGGACATTTCCTGAGGCTCATCAGAGCGCAGTAATGCAACATCTCGTCCACACTGGCGCCGCGGTGCTTCAGCGGGGGCGCAGCAAACGTTATTCCACTCGCCGAGGTGGAGTACCAGCAGCGCTGTAGCCACGGAGTCAGCGAGTTCTACGTGCCTTGCCAGTGTGGACGGGTAGTGAGCTAGTGCGCCCGGGGCTCCTTTATTGCGCTGTAACTCTCAAGTGTAGCCAAGCCCTTAGCTTCTATACAGGGCATAAACACAAGACCAAAAATCCACCCTATTTTCACCACTGAAGAATTTTGCATCCACATCAAGTCATATGATGAACCAAGGGAAAAGAAACAAACATTGCAAACCAACACAAGACTATTCTATCCGGGCATTGGATTAGAGTGAGCCATTGATCTACCAGCTTTAGTCAAAGTTCTCTAATTTTTATAGAGGTACATATCTCAATGTGTAATTTCAATCATTATACTGAACTCTGGTATCACACCGTGAAAAGTGAAAGACTAGAACAGAACTGAAAATGAAAGAAGTAACAAAAAGACAGGAGGGATTTTCCAAGTAGCTGGTGGTAAACAATGCTTCTGAGAGATGGCAATGTTCTTTTCCATTTGGAAAAAGAGTTTATTGTCATGTTTCCAACAGAGTTTAAAATTTTGTTTATTCCCTTATATTTGCATCACAAATCATTCATGTCAGCACATCTGTGGTAATAAGATAAGATGTGTTAGTTTGTGTTCCTTCAGCTGACTCTAAACACAACTTTGCCTTGGTCCTATAATGAAAATAGCTATTGATGTTTTATTATTTAATGGTGAAAGAATGTTGGAGATAGTTATTTAAGGGTATTAATTTCATTTTTGTCAGTAAGGGAATTCTTTCCCCAAACCCCCAAAAACATCACTCTTAAATGGGCAGTGTGCAAAAGTGATAAAGACAAGGGACTGGAGGTGAAGCATGAAGTTTTATTCCTTTCTGCTATCAATCCAAGTATTCAACAACAACTGCCTCCAGTTTCCTCTTTTTGTCTGTGTATTCTTTTTCATTTCTGTCAATCTCACCCCATCCTGAATTACTGCCCCTTTGCTCATCAAGGGTCTTCCAAAAACAAAACAAAACTCCACACCATTTCCCCTACCAGTTTAACTTTCTCCTCCTATCAAAGGCTCTTATCACAGTGTTAGACTGTTTCCAGAGCTTACCAAGATTGCTATTTCAGTCTGCCACAGAAAATCTCTACATACAAGAAGTGTACCCTCCACCCCATCAACTGGTTGTGCTCATTTTGGCCTAGAAAAAACAAACTCAAACATACTGGCACCAGACTACCAAGTCAACACATCACCACTGATTAGAAAGAAATGAGGCAAACTACTCATCTGTTCCCTCAGCAACCTCTTCCCCTGCAATTGGTCTCTTCTGCTTCCTGCCTCTTTTCTCCTTCTGAGCACCTCAATCATTTTGCTGCTGATACACACAGTGCCTCCACATGGGGGGTGGAACAGTGTGTGCAGGAACAGCACAGTTACAATCCTCTGCTGTGGAGGAGCTCTCAGTAATTTAAATACCACAAAAGGATGGGCATTTGGGAACAATTAAGGCTTGTCTACATAACCCGCTGGATCGACAGGCAGCGATCGATCCAGCGGGGGGGGTCAATTTATCACATCTAGTCTAGACGCGATAAATCAACCGTTGAGCACTCTCCCGTTGACTCCGGTACTCCACCAAGACGAGAGGCACAGGCGGAGTCGACGGGAGAGCGTCAGCCATCAATTTACTGCAGTGAAGACACCCCGGTAAGTAGACCTAAGTACGTCGACTTCAGTTACGTTATTCACATAGCTGAAGTTGCGTAACTTAGATCGCTCTCCCTCCCCCCCAGTGTAGATCAGGCCTAAGATTCCCACTACACTACCTCCAATTTGACTTCAATATTTAGTATCCAGAGTCTACCTGTTTAGTAGAAATTTTATACGCCCTAAAAATATTAACCCAAGTTAATTGTGCCTTAAAATATTCACAAGGAAGATTAAGGCTACATGCCTCCTGACAAACAGGACTGCTTTCTGGAGGAGTATTCTGGTTGGAGATAGTGAAGGATGGCATCCTCTGCCTTTGTTGAAGCTGGTACCTGAATGGCTTCAAGTATAGTGCTGGTATTCTTGATTACCTCAGCATCTCCCTGGAATCCTTGAGAGAATAGAGCACTGCCTCCATTCAGATAAGAGCTCCATTCCCTTGAAGGTAAGTTCTCTATTGTTGCCAGAAACATTCTAGTAAGTGACTTTAGTTCACTCAAAGGAATGTTTGCTCTAACAGCAGATTTCAAGAAGATATTGCATAGCATCCACAGAGAGCAAGTTTAAAACTGCAACTATCCACATCAGAAAGTTAATTCTAAGAATTATGTTTATTCTCTCTGGGAACAGAAAAAACACACATACATACAATATTCATGTCTATGTTGCCAACTCACAATTTTATCAGGAATTTCAGAATTTTCTTCTTAAAGCTTCAGCTCCTAGCTACTTGAGAGTACATGAGAATCTCAGCTTTCATTAAAAATAACTTTCTAGCCCTCACAGTTGTGGAGAAAGACTTGAAAACACAAACCCCAAAGGATCAAAAGCCAGAAGGCAAATAAAAAGAACCCACAATTATGTAACTTTTAAGCTAACCTAATGAAGTTTTGGGGCAGTCATGATTTTTGACTGTGTGGATTTGGCAATACTGCCAATCAAAGCAGCCCAAATTCTGAATGTCATATACTCAAACTGCTCACCAACAAGCTGCAGACCAGAAATTTGCAGAAATCATTTGACAAGTAATTTCAAACAAATTCAAGAAAACTGTGATCCATTAGATAAACAGAAATAAGAGGCAAATTTTACATCTTCATAGCTCCCGAAACTACAAAGGATAAAAACAGATATCTCTGGAACATTTGGTGTTGTCTCAAACCAAGCAGACCCACTTGGGGAAACCCGCATCATAAGAATGATGGACAAGTCATATACATTTTTAGAAGTCATTCTCCCCCCCCTCCCCATCTTATATTATCCACAAATGAGTCTCCTCTTATCTGCTAGATGTACAGCTGAGGGAAAGACCTGGTCTAATATACTTCACTCTCTACAGACAGCAGCACAAGAAGGCTGTTTTATCTCTAAGGATCTGCACCACCTTTCTTTTTACCATCAGGAGAAATACCTCAAGTGTTTGTCAAATTGTCTGAATATTGGTGTGGAGTATGAATATATGGGCTTCCACAGGTCTTCAGCCCTTATATGGCCTAAAAGAGATCCCAAGCCAAGCACCAAATGCAGAAGTTCCTTGCAGTGGGAGTCATGGGAATAAAAGTTCTGGCTCTTCTCAGGGGCCCTGACCTAGTGACTATACTCCTGGCTTCCTCCCTCTCCCAGCACAATTCCTGTCTCCAGTTTACACAATCCCTTGGAAACTGGCCACTCAGCAAAGCACAATATATCTCAGGATTAGCCAGTTTCCTAAGGGTTATAATAAAAAGCTTCATGGTCAAATAGATGGGTTGGGAAAATGGGAGGTTGTTTTTGATTGGGTTTTTTTGTTTGTTTTGTTTTGTTTTTTAAGCGGGTTGATTTGGCCATGTTTGGCCATCTTTAGACAGTAGAAGATTATTACTATCTCTATTAAGAGTGGCTCCCAAAAAATGGGTTGTTTTCCACAAATAGATGTTTTTATTAGGTGATGCTCTAGAACAGTGGCTATCTGTGACGGGTTGGATCACAGAAACCCCCTTGGGAGCTGCCACCTAATGTGCAAAGACTACCTCTGCTCCTGTTTTCCCTGCCAGCTCAGGACTCCAGCACCCTGTCTTGCTGAGCCAGCCACTCCTGTCTGACTCCAACACAGACCCAGGGTCTGAATCACTTGTCCCAAAGCTGCAAGTTTACCTGAAAACAGCTCACAGTAGTGTGCTTGTCTCTAGCACTCAGATGCCCAACTCCCAATGGGGTCTAAACCCAGATAACTCTGTTTTACCCTGCATAAAGCTTATGCAGGGCAAACTCAAATTGTTCGCCCTCTATAACACTGATAGAGAGATATGCACAGTTGTTTGCTCCCCCAGGTATTAATACATACTCTGAGTAAATTATTAAATAAAAAGTTATTTTATTAAATACAGACAGTAGGATTTAAGTGGTTCCAAGTAGTAACAGACAGAACAAAGTATGTCACCAAGCAAAATAAAATAAAATGCGCAAATCTATGTCTAATCAAACTAAATACAGATAATCTCACCCTCAGAGATGCTTCAGTAAGTTTTTCTCAGACTGGACACCTTCCAGGCCTGGGCACAATTCTTTCCCCTGGTACAGCTCTTGTTCCAGCTCAGGTAATAGCTAGGGGATTCTTCATGATGGCTTCTCTCCCCTTTGTTCTGTTCCACCCCTTTATATATCTTTTGCATAAGGCGGGAACCCTTTGTCCCTCTGGGTTTCCACCCCCCCTCACTGGAAAAGCACCAGGTTAAAGATGAATTCCAGTTCAGATGACATGATCACGTCACTGCAAGACTTCATTGCCCACTTGCCAGCACACACATATACAGGAAGACTAACAGGTAAACACAACCATCTGCAGACAATGGTCCTGGTTAATGGGAGTCATCAAGATTCCAAACCATCATTAATGGCCCACACTTTACATAATTACAATAGGCCCTCAGAGTTACATTTTATATTTCTAGTTTTAGGTACAAGAGTGGTACATTTATACAAATCAGATGATCATACTCAGTAGATTATAAGCTTTGTAATGATACCTTACAAGAGACCTTTTGCATGAAGCATATCCCAGTTACGTTACATTCACTTATTACCGTATTTTCTCTAAAACTATCCCAGTTACATTATATTGACTTATTATCAAGTTTTTATAAAACCATATAGACTGCACAACGTCACACTATCAACTGTTCCTGACTACTGTACCCCTTTCAGGAGTCTGATTTGTCTTGCGTACTTCCAAGTTATACCTCGCTTAAAAACTACTTGCTTACAAAATCAGACATAAAAATACAAAAGTGTCACAGGACACTATTACTGAAAAATTGATTACTTTCTCATTTTCACCATATAATTATAAAATAAATCAATTTGAATTAGGGCTGTTAAGTGATTAAAAAAATTAATCGTGCTGTTAAAGAACAATAGAATACCATTTATTTATATATTTTTGGGTGTTTCTACATTTTCAAATATATTGATTTCAATTACAACACAGAATACAAAATGTACAGTACTCACTTTATGTTTATTTTTATTACAAATATTTGCACTGTAAAAAAAAGAAATAGTATTTTTCAATTACCCCATTACAAGTATTGTAGTGCAATCTCTATCACGAAAGTTGAACTTACACATGTAGAATTATGTACAAAAAACCTGCATTCAAAAAATAAAATATAAAACTTTAGAGCCTACAAGTCCAGTCAGTCCTACTTCTTGTTCAGCCAATCGCTCAAACAAGTTTGTTTACATTTGCAGGAGATAATGCTGCCCTCTTCTTGTTTACATCACCTGAAAGCGAGAATAGGAGTTCGCATGTCACTGTCATAGCCAGTGTCGCAAGATATTTACATGCCAGATGCACTAAAGATTCATATGTCCCTTGATGCTTCAACGACCATTCCAGAGGTCATGGGTCCATGTCAATGACGGGTTCTGCTCGATAACAATCCACAGCAGTGCGGTCCGACGCATGTTCATTTTCATCATCTGAGTCAGATACCACCAGTAGAAGATTGACTTTCTTTTTTGGTGGTTCAGGTTATGTAGTTTCTGCATTGGAGCGTTGCTCTTTTAAGACTTCTGAAAGCATACTCCACACCTAGTCCCTCTCAGATATTGGAAGGCACTTCATTTTCTTAAACCTTGGGTCGAGGGCTGTAGTTATCCTTAAAAATCTCACATTGGTACCTTCTTTGTGTTTCGTCAAATCTACAGTGAAAGTGTTCTTAAAACGAACAACATGTGCTGGGTCATCATCCGAGACTGCTTTAACATGAAATATACATCAGAACATGGGTAAAACAGAGCAGGGGACATACAATTCTCCCCAAAAGGAGTTCGGTCACAAATGTAATTAATGCATTATTTTTTTAAATGAGCGGCAGCATCAGCATGTCCTCTGGAATGGTGGCCGAAGCATGAAAGGGCATATGAATGTTTAGAACATCAGGCACATAAATACCTTGCAATGCTGGCTACAAAAGTACCACGCGAACACCTGTTATCACTTTCAAGTGACACTGTAAATAAGAAGCGGGCAGCATTATATCCTGTAAATGTAAACAAATGTCTTTGTCTCAGCGGTTGGCTGAACAAGGAGGACTGAGTGGACTTGTAGGCTCTAAAGTTTTACAGTTTTGTTTTTGAGTGCAGTTTTGTAACAAAAAAAAAATCTACATTTGTAAGTTGCACTTTCACGATAAAGAGGTTGCATTACAGTACTTGTATGAGGTGAACTGAAAAATACTATTTATGTTATCATTTTTACAGTGCAAATATTTATATTATTATTTGTGATTACAAAGTGAGCACAGTATATTTTTTATTCTGTGTTGTAATTGAAGCCCATATATTTGAAAATGCAGAAAAACATCCAAAAATATTTAATACATTTCAACTGGGATTCTATTGTTTAACAGTGTGATTAAAACTGTGATTAATCATGATTAATTTTTTTAATCATGATTTTTTTTTGAGTTAATGGCATGAGTTAACTGCAATTAATCGACAGCCCTAATTGGAATATAAATTATTGTACTTACATTTCAGTGTATAGTATATAGAGCAGTATAAACAAGTCATCTGTATGAAATTTTAGTTTGTACTGACTTCACTAGTGCTTTTTGTGTAGCCTGTGGTAAAACTAGGCAAATATCTAGATGAGTTGATGTACCCCCTGGAAGACCTCTGCGTATCCCCAGGGGTACATATCCCCCTGTTGAGAACCACTGATCTAGAACTCCACTGTGCTGTGCCATGTCAATCTCTGAAATTGTCACTAATGTAAAAAGCTAAAATAGACTGCATGACTACTACACTACATCCTCTTAGGGAAAATTGATGTGGAGGCAGTGGGGTTGAAACCCATCTCTTATTGACTACAAGTCATTCTTTGTTTTGAGTTAAGCAGCTAGCTCTTTCAAATACATTAGACCAAAAAGGTAAACCCCTAAGGACACCAGTCCACTCTCCTTTCCATTAATGTATGGAACTTCCATTAGTACTGGAAGATGTATGCACGAGTGCATGGGTGTTGAGAGTTTAGACACCTTCCCCTCCTCATTTATGAAAAACAACAAAAAATTCATTACCATTCACATAAAGCCATGCCATTAAAACAAAAAAACAAAACACATGTACAATACACAGATATTTGGCATTTCTCTCAAGTCATACCGGCTAGTTCTCCACAAGATCATGGAGATGCCCTACTGACCTAGAAGTAATAGACATCTGACCTCATTACTCCCATGCAACGTAGTAGGGAAAGAGGACACCAGAGCTGGAGAAAAACACCAGCAACTAAAATTTGCATTTGCTCAGGCTCACCCTGTCTCCCTTTCAAGGAGCAAAGCCAGCTAGACATCTGTCCCATGCAGCAGAAGTCAGCCCTGAAGTCTAACACCTAGAAGAAGCATAGAGTTAACCAGGTATGTCTATACTGCAAATTAAAACCCGTGGCAGTGAGCCTCAGAATCCCCGTCAATTGACTGGGGCTTGCAGAGCTAGAAATAGCAGAGCAGATGTTGGGGTTTGGGCTGGAGCCCAGGCTCTGAAACCTAGAGAGGGTGGAGTGTCTTGGAGCCTGGGCTCCAACCCAAGCAGGAAGGTCTATCTGTACTACTATTTTTAGCTCCACAGCCCAAGCTCTGGCAGCCCAAGTCAACTGACCTGGGCGCACAGACTCAGAGACACAAGTTTCCCTTTGCCATGTAGAGATATCCACAGCGTCTCCAGGGAGTAAGGCAAGTCTGCCCTCTTCTTTCATTCCCACAAAAAGGTAAAGGCAAAGAGGCTAGTAACCTTACATGCCTTCTAATTCCATTCCTGCCCATTTCCTTTTTGACTGAAGAATATAGTTTTAGGGAGAGATTGGGAAAGCCAGAGTCTGTAAAACTGTAGAAATTGGACAGGATAAAAAAAATAATGAATAAAATAAAATACCAGCTGGCTCAGAGAGCAAATGCAGTATATAAAACTCTTGAGTAAGAAGTCCTTTTAGTTGTACATACAACCCTCAGCCTTTGAACATACTCAGCAATTTTTTTTATGACTTCCCTCAGATATATTTGTAATTTTATGAGTGTATACAATAGGTTAGAGAGAGAGAAATCAGTTGCATCAAAAATATGAATCATCCCAAACACTGAATGTGAACAGACTTACCCTGATTAGTTATACAATTCCAAGAAGGCCAAATATGTCTCCTAGTATCACACTGATGCCACACATCCAAACTATTGTTACATGGCAGTGATACCCGTTCAAGATTGACCAATTCACACAGATTCCATCTCACAGCGGATTTCCCATTCTATAAGCAGTCTCACTTTTCCTTACAATTGCACTTGGTGGAAAGTTTTTAGCATTAATAGCATGATTTAATAATTTTCATACCAAGAATAAAAATGTCACAACTGAGGTATAAAAAACAGTTACTAACCTTCCATAACTGTTGATGTGTTACTCATGTCCATTCCATGTTAGGTGTGTGCACGCCATGTGCGCTGTTGCCAGAGATTTTCCCCACAGTGGTATCTGTAGGGGCCAGCTCTAGCACCCTCTGGAGCCCCATCCCAGGGACCAGGGCATGCCCTGTCCCAGCGATGATGTCCCCTGAGGGGACCGTTATCTAACTCTGCTAACTATACGTGACTAACACTAACTACGTACAAAAACAGTCAAATTCAACCGCTGGAGAAGTCTTGCAAACACAAGGGAGAGAAAGTCGTTCCAGCAACCGTCACAGGCGGTAAGAAGGAACTGGAAGGGCGTGGGGCCAGCAGCATCCCTTATGCCAGCATATGGGAGTGGGACTCCAAGGGTCACTAGAGCCAGCCCTATGGATACTACTGGGGGGGAAAAAATCTCTGGCAACAGCGCATGCGGCATGCGCACACCTAAAATGGAATGGACATGAGCAAGCCCTCGAAGAAGAATGTTTAGGATTGACTAATACTTCAACATTACCAAAACAGGTTAAACAATGGGTCTCAAAACACAATACACGATATGTTCTCAGAGTCTAATATAATCCGGGATTCTTTTGTTGAATTAATTTGAGTCTTAAATCCTAAGTAGAAGATGCAACCTCAATATATATTTTGCTCCAAACATCCATGGCTATTTCCAAAATTTTCTCCCCAGAGTCTTACGTAACTTTGAAATCCAGAGTAGACAAGTTAGCCACACTGCTTCATTAGACACATAGGCGCATTTTTGGTTGCGTTTTCCTGAGATGCATCATCGTTATATGATCCTATTTTTTCAATTCATATTTAAATACCACCATACAAATGTAGAATAGCAATTGTGAATTATTTTGTTGCCATTATTTGAGTTTCTTCTTTTCCCTCTCCAGATCACTAGATTTGCCTTTTTGATAACGCACAAGACAAGTTCTGTTGCACTTGTGATTGTACCATAAATATAAGTCTGAAAAAATCAGTTACACACATCCTATTTCTACAAACTGAAGTCTCATATACATTAATTACTATATACATTGCAGTTTCTCCTGGAAAGGGTACTTGTGAATTAGTTTTTATTTTGTAATACTAATTAGGTTCCGCAAAGAAAACTTCAAATAAATTTGACTTTTTCCTGGAGCTGTGTCATGATATTTGAAGTCTCAAAAACATTAATAAAATACTAATAAAACACAAGTTGTAGCATATAATGCAACTTGGAGCTGTATGCATAAGTTATTCACTCAGTCAAGTTTCATAAATGCATTGTTGGCATTTTGTTTTAAAAAACAAGCAGAAGACACTACATGCAATTAGACATTCAAAGAAGAACAATCTGCAAGCACACTTTCTAAAGAAGATTGGTAATTCCTTCATATTTATCAGCACAGACTTTCCTCAAAAGCATAAAAAGACTGTACTCTTGCTTTATACTTCAAAAATACTTAATTATCCAGCCTTTTAATATCCCTGACAGAATATACCTTCTCTTTACAACTGAACTTACATCCATTTCATATCTGATATTCACTTCACAATTATAGTCAGAAGACTAAGCAGAAACAAGGAGAGTATCAACTTGCCATTTAGATTTGTTTTAGATGAATTTTGCTCTCTTTCACAAGCTCCCTCACATTGTATTTTAACTAGATATTTGTAAAACGCCAACCAGGGTGGTGTCTAGGCACCAGAAGAGCAAGTCAAGGGCATAAGATAATCCCAAACAGGAATTCTGCACAGGTTGCTGTTACTTCGGGCAGGTCTACACTACAGGACTAAGTCAATCTAAGTTACGCAACTACAGCTACGTGAAAAATGTAGCTGGAGTTGACGTACCTTAGGTCAACTTATTGTGGTGTTTACACCGCGCTGGGTCGACGGTAGAAACTCTCCCGTCAACTTTCCTTATGCTTCTCGTTCCGGTGGAGTACCAGAGTTGACGGGAGAGCGATCAGTAGTCGATATAGCGGGTCTTCACTAGACCCGCTAAATCGACCCCCCAATGGATCGATCGCCGCGCGTCAATCCCCTGGTAAGTGTAGACAAACCCTTAGAAGGTGAGCATTTCTTTTTCCTTTTGTATTTGTAAAAACGGTGTGAACAAAAGTGACTGACTGCGATTCATGGGGACGACCAAGGCCTTATCTACATTAGAAAAGGTTAGCTATACCGGCAAACCACACCCCATCTCCTGCACGGGGAGTGGGGGAGGAGGCGGAGCGAGGGGAAGACAGCTTATACTAACACTTTTCCCAGGATAGCTTATGTCAGTTCCCCAAATGAAATAAATTACTTTGGCAAACGGACTTTTTTGCCAGGATAACTGAGCCTACTCTATGACTCTTTGCTGGTATAAAAACATTATAAAGAATAACACTCCTAATCAATATTATTATATAGGGTGACCAGACGTCCCGATTTTATCGGGACTGTCCCGATATTTGCTCGTTTGTCCCGCGTCCCGACCAATGTTTGGTCGGGACACTGGACAAACAAGCAATTTTTGCCCTCCACTCCGGCTCATGCCCCCTCCCTTGCCCCAACTCTGCCCCCTCCTTCCCCCGTTGGATAGCTCCCCAAATCCCTGCCCTGGCCCCACCCCCTCACTGCCCCATTGGATCCCTCCCCAAATCCCTGCGTCTTCTCAAAGCACGCCGCATTCCTCCCCCTTCCCAGGCAAGCGCAGGAGGGAGGAGGCCCGGGTCCGGCCTGGGGAACCGGCTCCCTACGCGCCCATGGGTGGGGGGGCAGCACCTCCGCCATGTGCGCCCCAGCCCCGGAGGGGTGTAGTTAGCGCTGGGTGCCAGGTGCATGCCTCTGCCTGACACGCAGCGAGGGAGAGGCGGAGGAGCGGCTGGAAGGGCCGGTCAGGCGGCGGCTCCGCCGCGGTGCTGGGGATTATTAGAATCTGTGAGTCTGTCTGCCTCCGGGGGGCAGGGCGGGGGGAGCAGTGCGTGCCTGGCTGGGTGTGCGACCCTAGGTGAGGAGATCCCGTCCCGCGATGCTTGGGCGACTCCCGGCCTGGGGGCCGCGGCAAGGTCCCGCTTCTCCAGCGGGGTGTAGCCCAGTGGCACGAAGGTCGCTACAGCTCCGCACTCCCAGGCCCGCGGGGAGCTGGAGCCCGCCAGGGAAGGGGCTGCCCCACGCTGGCGCGCCCGCGGCCAGCCCAGGCCAGTCTCCACGCAGGGACCTGGCGGGGGCGCTCCCCCTTTCCGTCCCCATCTCCGCGGCATCAGGGTGTCAGTCCTCAGGCTCCAGGCGGGGGTTGTTGCGTCCCGGGACCCGCTGTTTACATTTGCGTGTGGCCGGCGCCAGCCTAGGCGCTTCCTGCTTGTTCGTGCTTTTTTTTTTTTTTTTTTCTTTTCTTTTCTCCCCACCGGCTTTTTTTATTTTTTGGCTCCGCCCCCTTCCCCCCCGTCCCGATATTTCGCCTCTGTAATCTGGTCACCCTATTATTATACCAGCTAAAAGACCTACCGTAGATATGGCCGAAACCTGCTTTTTGACTTTGTCTGAAGTGCTGACAGCTACCTTACAATAAAATCCATCCATTTCACACACATTCCTTAGTGTGAATGTAGTTGAATAAAGATGCCTTACAGCTTATTCCCCTATACCAGTATAAATCACCTTTATATTGGCATAACTGCATTCACAAGAGCGTTATATTGCTTTAACTATTCTGGTATACATTTTATTTATTTAGATTTAAAATATTAAAGACACCTAGCCCTGGCTCTAAGAGCCTTAATTATAAAATAAATGCATTTAAATTAAATCTCATCATCACTGAAATCACTTCTCCAGGAACTCAGCTAGCCAGCCAGTCATCATCTAGGAAGCATACCCTCAGCCTTTTCCAAAGACCCTATCAAACAAGGATCTTTAGCAGCATGCCCAGGAAGTCCCCAGATTCAGGCCAAGAAGGGGGAGCAAGTTTCAGACACAGAGCCCTCCTAGGAGAATGTTCTAACAGCCAGCCCCTTTCTTTTATAAGAAAGGGGATCCAATTTGAGAACCCCTGCTAATCAAAGCAGTAGCAATATGGCATAGGGAGCCAGGCAGTCTCAGGTCACAACCAACACATTAAACTCCATCTGAAACTAAATGGGCAACCAGTGCAGATCCCAGAATACTGATGTTATGTGCTCCCAGTGAAATGACCCACTCAATAAGCAAGCCATTGTATTCTACACCAACTTCAGTCTCCAAATGGTTTAAAGGGGGGGGGGATAGCTCAGTGGCTTGAGCATTGGCCTGCTAAACCCAGGGTTGTGAGTTCAATCCTTGAGGGGGCAATTTAGGGATTGGTGGGGAGGGGGCAGAAACTGTCACGGACAGTACTTGGTCCTACTATTGAAGGCAGGGGGGGACTGGACTCAATGACCCTCAAGATCCCTTCCAGTTCTATGAGATACGTATATCTCCATATATTATATTATAAGATGCAGTCCCCATGCAGAGCACACTGCAGTAGTCTAATATTAGAGGTGACAAAAGATAGATAACAGTAGGAAGCATCACATCTCAAAGGAAAGATCGCAACTTCCGGGCCAGATGCAGTGAAAAGCTGACTGGGTCACTGCTGTAATATGACTGTCAAACAACAACAACAACTGGGGGTCTAAAAATCACCCCTCAGTCGCAAACACTAATAACTAATAGCAGATGTGCTCTTTTAATCATGGAGGCTGATAATATACCTTCAACATCTCTTCCAGTTGCTTATTCCAACCCATCATTGTCAGTCTTATCTGAGTGGAGCCTCAGCCAGCTTACTCTCACCCATGCTCCACTCTCAATTAGACACTGACTGAGGAGCTGAATTGCATCATCCCAGACAGATGAGAGAGAAGCCTACAGTTGGGTGTCATCAGCACACTGAAAAAGCTTAACCCCATATTTCATTTTAACCCTCCTAATGGCCCCATATACACGTTGAACAAGAGGGGTGAAAAATGGTACTGTGCAGCACCCCACACATGACAGCTCTCCAAGAAGAGGGGCAATTGCCCACAACTACCCATTGAGATCTGTCCAAGAGGGGAAAAAAACAAAGCCATTGAAGAGCAGTTCCATCCACCCCATAAGGTTTCAGAGGAGAGTCAGCATCACCTTAACATATCAAAGATAGTTGATAGATCTATTATCTCCAGCATGGACACCTGGTCTTCATCTATTGTCAGGAGATGGACCAATGCAATGTCTATGCAACAGGCAGGACTATATCAGATTGATAAGGGTCAAAGAGATAAAAGGCATCTAGGTACGATGGGAGTTGTCCCACCACAATCTTACCTAAGTGACAGGGAATCTGCCCTATTCTAATCATAATATATTTCTATACCAATCCAAAGTAGTCTTCCTCTCTTCATAATTTACCAACTTTATTTTACTGTGTCTAATGAGCTATAAAAACATAATGGGAATTTTATTTAGCAATTAAAGTACACTGTATACTTTTAGAAACAGATTTACATAGAAAGTTTTGTATTCTCTACTCTACATCTTATTCAATTATTACAACCTTACAGAAATACCTAAGTGTTGTCAGTTATTAATCATGTGTGCAAGAGAACTGTGATGAATTTCATCTTAATACATTACTGATACTCCTACTTAAGTTTACCTTTATATTTTTAACTTTTGTATCAAAATTCAAATTACAAGAGGCAGTAAATGGGGAAGAAACTCAACTGAAACTTTATCTTAATTTAAGAATAAAAATTTTAAATATTTTTAATCGTATTCATTTTTCACAGTACATAGACATTTCTCATTTGAAGGACCTTATTAATTTTAACTTTAGAACATCTGGTAAATAGCAAGCAAACATATCACTGACTGAGTGGGGAATAACCAGTCCTTATATGGGTATATTTATATAGAGAGCTTTTATTTACACCAAATAATCTTTTTACTGCATAATGGATCTAAATTATAACAGTCCCTATGACATATTCTCCTTATAACTTAATTTATTAAGTTCACTGGACAGGCATCATAAGAAAAGTAATGTCCTCTTTGTGATAAGAATACTTATTACAAAAATAAGAGTTTCAGAGTAGCAGCCGTGTTAGTCTGTATCAGCAAAAAGAACAGGAGTACTTGTGGCACCTTAGAGACTAACAAATTTATTTGAGCATAAGCTTTTGTGGGCTACATCCCACTTCTTCGAAAAATAGTTTCAGGAGGCATTTTTAAGTATCTTCTCAAAAATTTCTTGCTCATTTTCTTTTACAACACTGTCAAATATAGGACTGTAAAAGACTCTCAAAACAGAAACATGTCTTCGAAGTGGGATGTAGCCCACGAAAGCTTATGCTCAAATAAATTTGTTAGTCTCTAAGGTGCCAAAAATAAGAGTGAGATTCCACATCCACACACACACTCAGCTGGAATTGATATGCAAACTAGATACAATCAATTTAGGATTGAATAAGGACTGTGAATGGCTGAGCCATTACAAACATTGAATCTATCTCCCCTTGTAAGTATTCTCACACTTCTTATCAAACTGTCTGTACTGGGCTATCTTGATTATCACTTCAAAAGTTTTTTTTCTCTTACTTAATTGGCCTCTCAGAGTTGGTAAGACAACTCCCACCTGTTCATGCTCTCTGTATGTGTGTATATATATCTCCTCAAT